>NC_048411.1:23188124-23392345 GCF_013103735.1 Etheostoma cragini
TATTATTGTGACAGAGACCGGGACTCAAGGTTAATAAGATTCTGACTGAGTAACAAGATACATGACTTTAGTTGTGATTCTGTCAGATTTCACAGATCCATATCCCCTTTTTATTTTTCCGTATTAAAGGAATCGAGATGTATGTGTGGGCTCAGTTATCACAGTGTGTCCATGCTATTCACCGACATGCACTTACAATCACACCTGATAGACGACCTCTTGTAAAGTAACGAGCCAATTTTGTAAAATGTTAGGAGTAGAAAGTGCCAATATGTGTTAAAATGTAAGGAGCAAAAGTAAAAAATCGCCAAAAAATAGTAAAGTAAAATTATCAGAAAAGTCTATTTTAGTACAGTAACAAAGTATTTGTACTTTGTACATTGCTTCCCATCTCTGCAAAGCGCCATTATTTGATGAGTTAGGGAATGGTGTGTGAGAGCCATGTGGAGACAAACCCAGTGGCACGTTATTCAATGTTTACAGCACCTTCAACAAAATGTGTGGCTTGGACATAGACGTCTGACAAATGATGAATGGTCTTAACAAAGTTTTGAATGCTGATCTACTGGTTGTGGTAATACTCAGGTATTACCTTTTAATACAGACAACACAAAACAAGTTTCAATACAAAAAAAAAGCAAATACCAAGATTCAAAACATGCATGTGTTTTGAGGTTATGTCGACAAAAATATTTAACCATTACCATAGTTGTTCCTTTACAATAACCAATGATTACAATTGTGACCATGATGACAAATGTCCCCTAACTCACTTACTGTTACTGTTAAAAATACAACAATGAAAAACATGCTGTGATGTTGCTTTAATTTTAACATGGTATTAATTCCTACATATAACCTTGTTGTTTACAGTTTTTACACAGAAGAATTCAATAAAAATACAATTCACTATGTGTCTTTACACTGAAGTACTAGTGAGTAGGTGCTGCTATTTCATAAGGAGAAGTTGACTGCTGGCTCCACTGAGGGATCATTAGAGACTTGCTGCTCGGTGAAGGACACACTCCCTGCTGAATTATGGTTTACCTCTTGTAAAGCAGCTCACACTGAAAACAACAGCAACATTTTGTCACGTTTAGCTTAAAACAATGTTTAAAGAACTGGTATGAATTTTTGAGGGTCACTCTTTTGCACATTTACAACATAATTTGTCAATTGAGATATATTTCAAATAGTTAAATCCATATTAAATGTTACTTGTTAAATCTAAATGTTAAATCTAAATATAAATGTTGAATTTAAACTTAATTGTTAAATCTAGATATCAAATCTAAAATCTAAAATTAAATGTTAAATCTAAATCTAAATGTTGAATGCAAATGTTTTGGTGAACTAAACATTTAACTAACATGCAATTTAAAAACGCAACAAAATTATTAAAAAGTACCAAAATAAAAGCTTGAGGAGGTCAGTGTGTGTTTATAGTGTTAAATAACAAATAAAAACCATCTCATTTGGGAAAATTGACTTTTTGACATCGATTATGGATGGATTATCACGATAATAACTACCTAATATAATAAATATGTTTGGAGAAACTGTATTTGAACTTTGAGTTTTTAGTGCCACTTTTATGAAGGATAAAGGACCGGTAGCTACCATAGCCGGCCACGAGGGGACTAACTTTGACTGAGCTGTTGAGTTTGCTGTCATACAAGCAAACAAATAAAGTTTCTCAAAAACATGTTGATTATTTTAGGTAATTATTATCACGATAATCCATGTCCAAGAGTCCATTTCCCCAGATGAGATGGTTTTTATTTGTTATATGACACTATGAACAGACACTGACCTCCACAAGCGTTTATTTTCGTACTTCTGGTTACCGGCATTGTGAATTTGCATATTAGATAAATATATATATTCACCTGAAAAAGATTTATCATTTAGATTTAACATTTAATTTGGGGATTTTATTTAAGTAGACAAATATTGTTGTAAATGTGCAAAAAAGTGACCCTCAAAAATTCATACCACTTCATTGTTTGAAGATAAATTTGACAAAATGTTGCGGTTATTTTCAATGTGAGCCGCTTTACAAACGGCACCCCATACTGAATAAGACAGATCCCTGTTCAAACCAAAGGGATAACCAAAGGAATAACATGAGCTCTGCATGAGAGCAGCTGTCTTGCCACCAATCATGGCAGCCATTACTTACTTTATTAATTCAGTGTGAGATTGACAAGATTAGCTGTCAATTAGCTGCTTGAGACTTAAACTGATCATTGCTGCTGCCATGTAAAAACCCTGTGCCCAATTATCAAGATCTGGGAAAACAGTGTTGTTTTATTCTTCACCATCTCGCTTTTTCATTCATCATTTTAAAGGTCTTCATAAAACTGCAGCAATAGTTTGCTGGTCTGACCGGTGCCTAAAATGTCCTATTTTTTGTCCCCTCAGGATTCCTTTTGTACACAATGCTTACAGTTCAGATGTGCAATACTGTGCAGATGCTTTTTTTCAGCATTTGCAAAGTATTTGTAGTTTGTTTGTTTAATGAGGTCCTTTGCGAAGGCTTTTACTATAGCCAAACGATTAAAATCGCCTCAAGCCTGCAGCTAAAAGCCTCCTCTCCATCATCATAATGTGACTTATGTGATGTTTCAGCGGAGTGACAATTTCCCCTAGTTCCTATCAAACCAACACAGTTTGTCTACTTATCAATCACAGTCACGATATGCAGAGGCGATATTGTTTATTTTGATGACCCCTGTGGGATTTTAGGGTTAATTGTGAAGATGCTTTTCTTAATGAGCATCAGAATCAGTAATTCCGATGCTCATTAAGAAAAGCAGAACGTACCTTGTACCAAGGCAAGAATTCAGTAAATAGCATTAAACAGCAAGGCCAAATGATCCCAGCTCTCTTCTTACTGTTGCAAACATTGCAGTATTCAAAGACAATTTTAGAAAGAAAATAAAAACATTTACTTGGAACAGTTGGGATTAATGACAGAAGTGGCCCAGCTTTGTCTAGTAGGGGAGAAATTAGATTTTTTTTACATGTTCTAGGTTAGTCACATGGATAGAGAAATTCATTTAAAAGTGAAGTACAAGCTTATTGAGCTCTCCAGTGATAAAGCAAGACGTTTTGTTCTGACACCTTACAATGTGCCTTTGTCTCCACAGCTTTTTTTGTCACATGCTCTCAGATGAGTAAACCTTGGGAAGGAGTCACAGTCTTAAACAAAAAACTTGATCATCCATAATGTCCCAATCGGAACAACTTTACTGTTGAAACTGGACATTGGATATGTTTTCAAATGTGAGATGTCAAATGTTACCTAAAAATAGGTACAAATAGGTTCCCACTTCAAAGGGAATATTACCCTCTTTTATGCGGCTTTTGAACCCTGTAAGGTTTGAGGATCAAAGTGCAGACGTGCTGTCTAATAAAAAAAAAAGCTATATTCCTTGGTTTGGAAAAACTTTGCTGTGAGAATTAAGGACTCAACGGCAAGGGGATTGCAATGTCAAGCAGTGTTGGCCAAGCAATGCATTATACTGTTACTTTCCATCAAAGCTGTGAGTTTGAAATATATAAATGTCACACTTTTTCTCCAAATGGATTACTGTGGAAGAAATGGATGTTTTCAGACAATGAAACTTAATCATTTGTCTGGACACCAAATAAATAAACCCTATTTAAGGTGTATTGTGTAACATTGCCAACAAGATTGCTTCTTTTTGATGGTGTTGTCAAACTTGCATCACTTTATATACATTAAAACTTGGTTGTAGAAATCTGAAGACAGCTAGGCAGGTATCTCAAGGTTCAAGGAAAGTGTGATTGGCTTTTTTCCTCTGGATTCCTTGCAAAGCCAAACTGCAGACAGTTTAAACCACTTACTAAACATTCTACAACCATTTACCCAAGGCTCTTTCAGTTTGTCCCACTATTAGCACAAAATGCTTTAGAAAAAGGGAATCAACTGTACTAGATAAGTGTTTTACCCTGTCATGATCCTCTTTTGTCGGAAAAAAAGGCTCTTCTGAGTAATTTAAAGCTTGTGTCCTAGATGTGTGAGATTGGATATATGATGTCGATTACACAAACTGAGACCCTTTTATGCGACCGTCATAGAGCAGGCGAGACGCCACTTTATCACCCTGCAGCACACATGGGGCTTGTTGGCACTGCTGGCAAATTTACAGTCATTGCCAGTGTTTGCCTTGCTATTTCATTAAGCTAATATATTCCACCACGGCTGAGATGCTGCGAGGAGCTGGCCCTGATGTGCCTTTACACACCTGACCTGAATCTCTGCTCCACCTCTGTCTGACACATCCATTACACTTTCCCCACTGGTTCAGCCATCAACTCTGCCAGCATATGGCAGGGTATGCGTAATTTCTTCATTTATAAGATGGCGGTTGGGTGGTGTTACACTGCAAGGAGACGTTTGCATTGATCTGCCAGGATTAGCTGTTAAATTATGTACAGAATTTAGCTTCCAGTTTCACATGTAAGAATCTGTCGTCATCAACAAACACTTGCCTGAAATGAGGGTGACTGGCTGGTATCAGCTCAATTAAAAGAAATGCTGAATATGTTTTGAATTAGTTACATTCTTCAACGCTATTCCACCACAATATTTGGCCCATGGGTGAGACTTTTTCCATTGGTTTTCTGGCACTCTCTGTCTCAATCCTCCTGCGGATTGCCTCACAGCGTTTTCTCACCAATTATTTATGAATTCCAATTCATAATACATTCTGAGGTGACAGTTCTCAGATGGATTCCCGCAGAGAGATGAATGCATTGGTTTACAGACTGGTCATATTCACCAGGAAAGGCTCAGCATTGCCTTGGACAACTGGAGAGATAGAATGATGGCAGAGCAAACTGGAGCTGAGGCCTTGATAAAGCCTTTGCATTAATCTTGATCCGACTGTTGCATGGTATTACTCCAGATTTTGATATTTCCTGCAAACCATTCTCAGAGGTCTTGAGTAATATAAGTTAAAACTAATAAAAGCTGATTTAAGATGATAAGAAGTTAGTGTGATTTATTTCAAAGATACTGGGCTCACGACACGGTCGCACTGTGGAGCCATTAACAAGCTAGCGGCCAGGTCCCACAAGTCATCAACATCATCTTTTCATATGGAAGGGATTGTCTACCAGCCTGTTGGTAGTGTATGTTTGTATCTGTGTGTTTGTATGAGAGATGGGGCTTATGGTAACTGATATTATTATAAAATGCCTGTTGCAATGCATCAGAGATCCATTATGCAAGGTGTGTTTGTTGCATGTCTTTTGGATTTCTCTTTGGTTATTTAGAGTTTCTATTTCTCAGGATTCTTTGCTGTTGTGAGAAAAAAAAACATTTAAATTCAAATTTCTACCCCTCAGCAAAAAGCCTATTACTTCAACAACCTTGGACCTGACAACACGGCTACACCTTAGTGCTGTGGGTGGATTTTATAAAGTTAATTCCATACTCTTACTTATACAAATAGGGTGTAACAACAATGCATTAAAGCACTTTTTAAGACATGGACCATGCATAACCAAATTCTGAGTGTTAAGGGTTTGATCGGACTTGCCTAAACCCAAGCCATGTCCAATTTAAGAAAGGCAAAGTTAAAAGATCATAGTGGTGTTTTAACCCGTTTAGTTTACATTGTTACTGAACATTTACGAATGCATGCTGTGTTTTCATTATTCTAAATTTTATTATTTATTCTGATGAATTAATGTCTATCTTCCCAAGCAGCCTTTCATTTCCATTCACGTTAGTTTTGTTTTCAAAAAAATCATCCCGACAACAAATAAAACTTGCTTGAGATAGGCAATTGAAGGTCATCCATTGCAGTAATTATGCGTTTGTGGAACTGTTTGCAGTGTATGGAAAACTGAGCTCTTGAGTTGCCTCTAAAATCACATTGCAGTCAACAAGCAAATATAGATGTTGAAATGGATGCTGTTAACTGGACTGATTGCTGTATTTAAAAGGTTGTTGCACAACATGTCATTGCTTCCAGTTCCAAAAATTGCTTGCTCAATTTCCCATATTGTCTTATTACCAATCACTAACTCTCTGTGAAACAGACCTGTTTCTAGCAGCCATTTTGACTTGTCATTATAGGAAAAGCCCATGCATAACTACCAATAACACTAGCTTTGTTCTTTCCATGAGTCCCAGTAATCCATGCCAGTGAGACAGTATGAAAAACACCCTCCTACAACAAGAGCAGCTGAAATTTAACCATCATTAATTTAGTTATCCACACCTGTCCTTCTCCTGCGGCTACATGACAAAATGTCTACCGTGAAAAAGGCAGCTATTCCCTTCCTGGCTCGCGGTAGTCCTTGGTGTTGTCCATCCCCACCCATCACCTAACTCCCACACACACTTGCACACCTGTTCCCAATGGCCTCTTGCCACAGGTCCTGCCAGATTGTCTATCATACGCAGAATTTTAATGCAGCCTGCTAGTTCTGACCATTTCCTGGACTCTTTGGACTTGTTGTTGCCTGCCTACAGTGTATGCCACACTTACTTTGTTTTTGGGTCAAGTGGACAACATTGCTAGATTTGTTCCTGAAATAGGAAAACAATTTGTGCTGCATCTCACACTATGAAATTGGACCAGGATTAACAGGTAGTTTCTGTATTAGATGTACCAAGCAATTTTCAAGTTTCTGCAATTAATTTTGATGTTGCATATGAATGAAAGCGAGTATGTTCTAAGGACGTAGAAAAAGGGGCACCTGGATGGCTCACCTGGTTGAGCATGCACCTCATGTGCAAAGGCTCAGTCCTTACTGCAGCGGCCACGGGTTTGGTTCCGACCTGCAGCTCTTTGCTGCATGTCATTCCCCCACTCTCTCCTGTTTCACATCTCAAGCTGTCCTGTCTAACAGAGATGTGGACTCAAGTCTGAGACTCAGTCTCGAGTTGCACTTAAGTGGCACAAATAGCTGACTTCAGACTTTTCTTGCAACTCGACCCCAAAAGACTTCAGCCTTGACTCGGACTTGAACTTTGAGACTTGTCAACAACCTGTTTTTTTTATGAAGTTCTTGCTTTTTTCAAATCTAATGTATTTCTATTTTCTTTTATTGGCGCGTATGTGTTGGGGAAACGTATATGACGAGCTGCATGTCCCCTGCGCTTTGCCATAATGTGCAACATAAATGCATGCGCTATGCATTATGTGTGCGCACTCACATATACCTCCTGCCTGTCTGCCTGCCCCTACTCAATTTGTTTACAACACCTACTGACTGCCTGTTTTGACATCTGCTTACAGTACTTTTTAAAACGGTTTCACTGTTGCACCTGAAATGTATTGTGCCATTGGGTTTTTTTGGCTGCCATTTTTGGCAGCTCTCAATCTGAGACTGTAAATACAATGTGTTTTCTGTTTTGTTGCCCACATGCTGTTTGTATTGCTGACATGTTCAATTTAGTTGTTGCCTCTGATTCATTTTCATGTCAGGAACCACCTTGTATTTTCATTTAATTTGTAATTTTGCTATACATGGGACAAACACTGGTACCAACTAATAATAAACAGAGATGTGCAAATATGTCAATGCTCATGTACAGCAACACTTTGGGGAATCTTTGGCACAAGTTGACCTATTTGCACACAGCCCATGTGGCCTTGTTAAATAGAATTCTAGAATTCTAAATTAATCTGATAAAATGGTACAGTAGTTAGCTCAAAGGAGCAGATAATATTCCTGTCTATTTATAAATAGGCTTCCTCGTCCGCATCCATATCTTTGCTTCACAAGTCAGCTTTTGGCAACAAACTTCACTTCTGTACTTGCTCTTTAGAGCAGCCTCATCACATGTGCTTTTGCAATTGAAATGTAAAGCCAGACCTCCAGCATAATCAGATAATCCCTGATTTGTTTTTAGATCAACTCAGGAGTCATATGCTATTTGTGGTGTTATGATTTGACCGCAGTCAAGCTGGTTATTAGGTTTCTTCCAATATTGTGCTGCGCAATATGTTTAGTTCACATAACATTAAGGTTATTATTTTGACACATCACGTAAAGTCCGCTCCTTGTAATGCAGTAGCAAAAATGGACAGAGAAAAGTAAAGGTAAAAGAAATCTGAAAAGAAACCTGTTTTTTTAAGGATGGGGGTTGTCATTCAAATCAGCAAGCATATGCACGGTAGCCCTTATCCTCTTGCTGTTTTGATCATATTCGGGATATATTTACTTGGATCATGGAAACCAGGTTATTTATATCCATGTATACATTATTATTTCATTGTCCAGGTCTCTGATCACCTGTTGTGTGCAGGTGGTGTGTCTTAATTCCTCGACATATCAGCCACTCATTTCTGATCTCTGCTGCATTGATCACTGTGCTGGATTTTATTTCTGATCACTGGCAATAGGTGAAACTCAAGTGTGGCAATACAATTTAAGATCAGTCAGACCTTCCATTTTATGTATTGAACATCATTACATTGTTAAAATGAAATCTTTGGATTTACTTACTAACTACTACCTGAGTTAAAGATGCACCCGCAAGCATGGCAGATAAACCTGTATAAGGTATTTACATGCCTTAGTATCTAGCTGGTACCCAGGATAAGGGCTTGTCCAGTATTTAAAGGGTGTTTAGATACACAACACAAAACCGGAATACTCAACACCTTTATGGTTGCATAATGAGATGTAAACAGTTTAAAGTCCCTTTGTCAGATATTTTTATCAAATAGTTTTTTACATGGCTGAGGTAAAAGCGACAGTATTACATAAGAAGGAAAGATTTGAGAAATGCCCCAAAAATGTGTATAATTTAGTGCAACAGAATATATTTTTTCTCTCTGGTTTAGCATCTTGTATTTTATATCCAGGACGTTCCACTTCTGGGATTGATCCGTTGCTGCTGGAAATTCCACCGGATGTCACTCTTTACTGCCAGATGTCCGTTGCCTTCCGCTTTCTTTGTGTGGAAATTTTAAACTCAACTAGATTCATGAGGACTATGGCTAACTTCTCCTCAGAGGGTAAATCAAGACAGCTGGCTAGACTCTGTCCAATCTGAGTTTTCTGTTGCATGACTGAAACAACTTATTAACATACACATGTTCCACCAACACAAGTTCCTTACCAAGGCTATTTTTCAGTGGCACCAGGGCTCCGTCCGGCACTTGGCGGCACCCAAGATGAGTGTAACTGGTTTACAGACATGCCAATAAACCAGAGCACGTTTTTCTCCCATCCCAGAATGCTGTATGGATTAGCCAGACCCTCCTCCTCAGCTCTGTGCAGTAGGGTCTGGCAACGCGAGCCTAAGCAGCATGGAAATTGGTTTGCATAAGAATCCTAATCAAAACGAGTTCAAGCTGACAACAGTTAATGAAGGATGAAACTACTAACTTTTTACGGCTACCTTTACATTGAACAGGGGTTAAGTGTTTGATACTCAAAAGAGAGATTAGGTGGAGTTTCCCTTTAATTTTATTTAGATTGCACAGCAAATCTATTCAATGTCTTTGTCATTTTGGGGTGGGTTGACTACCAGTAACCTTGGTGCTCCACACGACAAGCGCAATTATTCATCTGGCAAAGTCATATTTCCCATTTAAGAGGAAAAGACCCCTATTTTTTGCGATGCTGCATGTGAGATGAGAGCAGAAAGCAGTAGAGAAGTCTTTATGAAATGTTTTCTGTGCCCTGACATTTCCAATGAATAGACTCGCACAAAGGCACGTTGTTCTGAATACTGGAATATGCCAAGACTATTAGAACCTAAGTGAACCCAGTCAACAGTGTTTATTATACACATTATTGCCTACCCAGTGTGAGGTGTGGTATATTGAGAAATCAATTGTGTATACAACCTAAAACTGCTTTCAGGAGGCAATACTAGAAAATGATTGCTGAGTAGTGTTACATTTTTGATCCGGCAGACGGATAAGCACTGCCTGCTAAAAGCATGCACACATAACTTGCTGATGAGCAAGTAACATTTACTGTAAAAGACCTTTCTCATTTGTAATCCATGTATTTCATGTTCATTTAAAAGTGCGACAATTAGGGGCATCAGACTATATTTATGCCTTAGTAGAGTTTGCACTCCTCTTCCAACAACTCTGTATGAGTTTTGAAACATGTTAAATAAAAATGACAGTTTTTTAAATATTTGCCGTTCAGATTACAGCCTGTAAGCAATCCGTCTCCTCCAGGTGAAGGTTAGATTCTTCTCAGAAGAGATCAGGTGGGATGGCTTGGGGCACAGCATGTAACAGTGCCAGGCCAGTTTATACCATTCTGAACCATGCTCCCTAATTAGTCCAAAGCTGTGATGCTCCTGGGAAACCACACATCAATTTCCCGGTTGTCTCCTGCAGACTGCCACTGAGAGAATATATGCGGCGGACTGCAGTGTTATGGCTGACCAGCTTCCTCTGAAGCTGTTACCATAGAAGTCAGAATAATATGATTAGCCTCTCGCATCTCATTTTTACAAAAAGTCGTTTATGAGGCTGTTCAAGATGCTCCTATAGTTCTCATTATGTGTGAGGCAAAAAAGTTTGTTCACAGTGGCAACAGTAATGTATGAACAGTATGAGCAAGAAGCTGTGCTCATGGACTAGAGATGCATCAGATGGGGGTCCCAGGGGCAGAGTTTTGAAAATAGAAGTAAATCCCCGTAGCTTGGAAAATTTAGCAAAATGGGAAGAGAATTAACTTCAAGCATGAATGGTGGGGCTTAATGATATTCAGGCACTGAGGACATCTTGCTCGGTATGATAAGTAAGAGCTGTTGTTTGACTTTGTCAAAGCAAAGCTAAAGCCCCGTATCTACACAACTTCCATTATCCTCCTGTGTTCACAAGACAATTCAATAATCTTTGAAGGAAAGCAAAGCGTCATCAACATAAAAGGCTCTTTTCAAGGTTAAATGAGCATTGTATTGAAGAATAGAAAAAAAACATTCAAGTAGAAGTAAGCTTCTGGCAAAAAAGTATAATTTAAAGAATAAACATGGACTGTTTTATGAAAAAGGGCATGCATTCCTTTGCATTTCAATTCATCAAGGAAACAACAAATCATTCTGGTGAATAACACTGAATGCAAACCTGCCTTTTACTCATTCATACATCTAAACTTCACAGGGCCCATTTACCACCAGGCTGTAAAATAGTGTTAAGCTACGCTCGTTTCAAGACTGTTTACCTCTGACCAAGTGTGGTTGGGTGTGGTGAGAAGTGTAATTTGTTGCACCTGTAAATACAGTAATGTAAGGGTGTACTGGAACACTCAGGAGTACACTTTTTCATCACTGCAGTAAGGTGCAAAGTTTAATCACTGGAGAGTAGCAAAAGCAAAACCTTTAGAGTGTTGTTAAGTTGCTCTTTAAAGTTCAGAATTTTTTTCTCTCCATAAAACTTGTTTCAGCAATGACAGTGTTAATGTCCTAAATCCTTAAAAAAGAATAATCCAATCAGATTGGTTAAATAGCACAAGACAAAAAGTGAGGGCAGAAAAAACTCAGTTTAAATAAAGTCCATCAATTAAGCTAATGTGTAATAACCAAAGTGACAGTGTGTTTTGCTATGTATAGTGATTCAGAAGATCTTCTATCATACACATACATTGAATTGGTGCATCTAACATTTCAGTACGAATAATAATAACATTCTTTCCTTGCCAAGAATTAAACTATAATTAAATTACAATATAACCAATCATTTTGTATTGTGACAAAAGCTTCCCTTGCTCAAATAAAGACTTTCCCCTGTCCCAAACAGGGAATGAACTAGCCATTGTCATGGAGCTCGTGTTCCTTGGGGAAATAAATTGATGCTGGACCAGAAAGTGAAAGTAGGTGCTATCAGTGTATTGTTGGTTTTTTGCGTGCACAATGTATTGATTAACTGAATGGAATAGGTTATGGAGCAGAATCGACAGGTACTGCGTTGTTCGCTATGTGGTTTACAGATGTTTGGTGAGTAACTGAAAGTTGTGTAAATAAAGATCACACGTGAATGAATCACGCTGTGGTTGCTGGCACTAAGTGCAGTTACAAACATTAGACGTTAGGTGTGTGTGTGCGTGTAAGCATGTTCGCCTAGGAAATAATTCATACTTACTGTCTGACACACACATCATAATCTTGCATCTTCACCCCTATACTCACACACACACACACACACACACACACACACACACACACACACACTATAATACTCATTTTACATATATGTATGACAGGGTATAGCCCTAGTGTATGTGAGAGAGTATAGCCGTGCATTTGAGAGAGTTTAGTAGTGTGTGTGAGTGGAGAGTATAGCATTGTATGTGAGACAGTATAGTTGTGTATGTGAGAGAGTATAATAGTGTGTGTGTGTGTGTGTGTGTGTGTGTGTGAGAGAGAGTATAGTAGTGTTTAAGAGAGAGCATAGTTGTGTGTGTGTGGGAGTGTAGCATTGTATATGAGAGAGTAGTGTGTGTGAGAGAGTTTAGTATTGCAAGTGTACAATAGTGTGTGAACAAACTGTTAGGATCTCTTCATCAGACGGCAAAACATTATCAAATTTTCTTTCAATAGGCATTAAATGGAAACCATAAACGGGTCAGGTGGAGAATGGTCTATTATGGATGTCTTGACGACTTTAGTAGAACTATCATATACTGCAGTGCCTATATAATAGAACATCAAGATTTTGTGTTGTGTAGGTGTAGAGAACGATGTCCTTCCCTTGAGAAGACGCTGCGATCATGGCATAGAGAACACCGGGTTTGCCCTGTATATGCTGGAATGAAAAGGGTTAAACAGAGGTAGTGTCATCACTGGATGCAGTGTTCACAACCAAAGGATTGAGTGGTTAGGGCCAGAGTTCAAAAGAGTTGTCTCTTTCTACTACAGTCATATTTTCTCCTTCATGGAAAATGAGGGCATACTGGACTCTAAACATGAACTGCACTTATTTTTTTCTACACTACATCTACTTGCTAATAGTTCAAAAGGCAACTGCAGAATTCAGAAATCAGTGCAACCACCAATTACCAAGGGAACAGGGAAAAAGACAGTTCAAAAACAGGAACGAAGGCAGGGAAAAACATTGAAAACTCGTTAGGAAGACCAACGATCTGACAAGAGACAAAGGGAGCACGGAGGTTAAGTACAAGATGTTACGAGGAACATGCGAATCACATTAGGGCGAGGCAGGACAATCAGACAGACAAATGTAAAACTTGGCGAGACTGGACAGAACAGGAAACCATACTATCAAAATAAAACAGGAAACAGAACATACAGACACTCACAGGGGACAAGACAGGACCAAAAAAACAAAGAAGGAGAAAAACAAACCAAAGCAACCTCCCAAACCATCACAGAAAGACCACCTAGCCAATGACAATAAACATGGCACACAATTAATTTTGGGCCTGGTGAACTCTATTAGTGAGCAAGGTTGTCAGTGTCAATACAAATAAGACACTATTGGGAGGTTAATAAAAGGCAAGTGACAATTTCCGCATCACAACGTTGAAAAATAAAATAACAAAATGGTTACCTTTATAGTTAAATGATTGTTCTATTGTCAGTTGTTTAAACAATACATTAATAATGTATTCGGAAATACAATGTTTCATCAGTTTAATAAAGTTCAACAGGCAAAAGATTTCAATGGTGTATGTTTGGGAGTTCTCAGAAGTCATTCCTGACCGAATCCCTGAGTGTTTTTTAATGCCAAATCCATAGTTTCCTTGAAATCCTCATTTTTTTTGTTTGCAGTGGGTAAATGACAGCCTTGTCTGAGGGGCTGCTCATGGGGAAAATCCATTGAAGGTCATGGGGAGAAGCCCAGGGGTGGAATTGCATTTGCTCTCGTCGTAAATGCTAGGATACCCTCCTCTTGCTCTGAAAAAGAAACACACCAAAAAATAAATTAAACCTAGCATGTAGAAACACATTCTATATCTAGCAATAACACTTACCCTCAATATCCAGCGGGTAGTCCCTCCAAAATACAACCACATCTTCCTCTGCCCTTCTATTGTTGCTGCCATACTCTCACACACACTACTGTAATCTCTCACATACACTACTATACTCTCTCACATACATAACTATACTCTCACACACAATACTATACTCTCACATACACGACTATACCCTCTCATACATATATGTAAAAGGATTAGAACAGTGTTTGTGTATAGTGGTGAATATGCAATATTATGATAGTGTGTGTAAGACAGAAGTATGAATTATTTTCTAGGGGGGTCTCATATGTCCGTGTAGGATAAGGTAGTCAGTCAAAGCTTAAAGACGCAAAAGCTCAAGCTTAAAACCTCAGCATGAGTTTTCTAAAGGTTGACCTAGTAGAGTAAGAGGCTAAAATGCAAAAAAATTTAAAGAAGGTGTTTCCTTTGGATGTGACTAAAAAACAATGAAGGGCAGAGAGTTCAATCTAAGCTTAATTACTTAAAAAAAAAAACATTGAAACAAGCAAATCCTTAATCATGGTGTAATATTGGAGGTATTTAGACCATGGCACTTCTCTGCACCATCACACTCAATGATTTTAGATTTACTAATCTAAATGAGAAAGATAACGGAAGGGCTGAGTAGCTGTTTTGGATCAGATGACATTCACTGACCTTCTCCAACCTATTCATCATTTCCCTTACTCAACAACTCCATCTATCCTGTACCCTTTCTCTCTACCAATCCATTCATTCTCCCGCTCACATCCTCCAGGCTTTCACTTGATCCGCCCAAAAAGGTTGGTGCAGGCACAACGTAAGTATGCAACCGTCCCAATGATGTACATATCGAATGAAAACATTGTTCAAAGGCACAGGTATTATTCTGTACTGTGGAGACTGTAGTCAATTGAAGCATTTATTACCAATTGGCATGTTATCAATTGCTAACTTATTGTTTCCTTTTTATTGATGACTGTTTTTTACCTATCCTGCTCCTTAGGGATAAACCAGTGTTTAAATTGTGTTTGTATTTAATCAAATTAGGTTATTGTGAAATGTGATGCACAAGCTTTTTCTAATGCAATCTACAAACTCAGAATAATGAAGTTTGTGAAAACATGGTGAAAAATGGGTATTTTTCAAGATATAGAGGGAAAAATATATCCATCTAGCTGGCAGATACTTTTTCATCTCTTATTTTAAAAAAAAATAATATTGCAAAACTGGAAAAAATAAGGAAGCAACCTTAATAGAGAGTTGGAAAGCCCTTATGAAGTATTATCTGGGTATTGAAAGATCAATGTCAGAGGACAAAAATAAAAAGAAACAATTTGATAGCCAATGGAGCCACATGTTTAATGCCCTCTAAAGCGTGTCTTTATATAAATGTCGGTGTAATCAATAGTTGAGGGAAAGTTAATTGAGGGAAGCATAGTAAAAATAGAGATGAAAATCTGATGAAACTCTAATTTTGATGAAATTGTTTTGTTTTTTTTCTTTGCTGTTTTGGTTGTTTGATGTACTTACTGATCGCTAATCATAATGACCCACAGAAATTTATAAAAAAAAAAAAAAAAACATTCTTAAATAACAACACAAAAACATGGTGATGTATGACAATTGAGTCAAAACATTAGTTAAATTACAGTCTAAAAAAAATTACAATAAATTATCAGAAGACAACAGGCAACTAATTGACAGTAATTATTCAGCCCATGTGCTTATCAATCTACAGTCTGCCCACTCTCTTTTCAGACATTTCTATGTTGTTGTATTACATGTTTGATTGAAATAGTTTAAGTATTTATATCCACTTTTGCTACTCCTGTCTGATGACCTTCGACTTAAAAGGGACCTACATTTGTCCCCCTCACTTGTCCTTATGCCTTTAGGTCAGGGTGTAACTTGGCCAAAAAATTCCCAAGTGTCAATAAAATGGCATCTTTCATGGCTGTAAGATCCAATATGTGCATGTCAGAGGCCAGCCAGAAATAAGTCCTGACATCAGGGCAAAGTGAAGAATAAGCCGAGCTGTCAGTATCTCTTTTAAGAGCAGTGAGTCGGTGTGTAGGAACGCTGTTGTGCAGAAGCTTCCTGGATGCTTTCCAAGGATACACATTTGACATATGTGAGGAAAGAATGAAAATATGGCATCTCCTGGATGAATACAGCTGTGATAGGTTCAAAGTCTCCATTTAAAAATAGCTTTATTTGTCCATTTCTCACCTACCTATAAAGGTCTATCAAACACACATGTCTTCGAGGATACTGCATGTTTTTCATGTGAGTACAAGATTGAGATTGAGTAGACAATGGTTCACCATACAAGCAGTTTTTGTCCACGGCCCCTTTACCATGAATGGTCATTGACAATGGCTTTGTGCAGTTTGAGGGTGGACCATATTGGCATTCTGTGGATGTTATTCCCAATCTAAAGGGACCACATTATGAAATAGGCTTCAGGGACTGTACTAATCATCAAGCTTTTCACACTCTTATTAAAGATTCATGACACTGGTTGTTTTGCTGTGGCAACGCAACAGGAGTCAGAGCTACAGGTGAGCTACCACTGAGGCAAATGGTTGCCTGAATAATACTTGTAGCATTTTTGTATTCCATTGCTAAATAATGAAGTAGGATTACCTTGGATGCAGGGAACCTGTGCATTTACTCTGTATATTACTTTCCGCATAAAGGTCTGCAATTGAGTAGATATCAGTCAATGTATTCTGCCCACTTATACAAGCACTCATCCACAATTGGTTTAAAGAAAAAAAGCTTCAAACATGCATATTATTCACATGAATTGGCTAGTCATTGATTAATCAATTATTCCAGTCAACATTGATTCACAATTGACTTTGAATGTTAATAGCATGGCTGCTGGTTGGGTATATTACATTGTCATCTTTATTTAATGGGAATGTGATTGACTAGAAATGAAGTATAATGGAGGTGCTAAAGATGTGCTAAAGAAATTATTACCTGCAAATTCTGTTAGGGATTCCACTAGCTGGATGCTACACAAATATAACTGAAGCTGTTAAAATGATGTTGATACAGTGTCACTGCTGCTTAACTACTAAGAAATTATCACTTTGAAGGGAGCTGCTGCTCTGTTCAATTTTGTGCGTGAAAACCGGTGTTGGGCAAAATACCTAGCATCTGACATGATTCCAACAATCTCTTTAACCTTGTATGAATTATTGATTAGAGTGAGACAAGAACACAGACAATCACAAGTCAATATTTAATCAAGGACCCTGCCTTTCCCTACTGATGAGGGAAAATATGTCTTCATTATTACTGCACCAGAGCCAGCCTATCATTTGGGCTGGGTTCCATCACACTTACAGTCAATGACAAAGGGAGATATTTATATTATTATGTCTCTTCTGAATTATAGATAGGGTTCGGAATCCCTGGACAGCTGTTTCCTTCCTGTCACCTCCCAACTTCCATGCTCTTTTGTCATTTCCTGTTTTACTCCTGGGAAGATGGGGAGTCAATCCTCGTAGAAGCCCCCTCTACCAAAATATGAATCTTCCCTCATGGGTGTGCGTAGAACCATTTTGATTGTGGCAGTTAGAGATGAAACTGACAGTTTGTGAATTGCCCTTTTTGCAGCATGGTGGATAAATAAAAGAGACATTTTCATGATTCCAAGCAAGCAGTTGAAAAACATGATAAACGTGAAACCACCAGCAGAACTAGCTCGTCCATCAAACAACAAGGCGTGACACTCATGTAATGGTACATGCATAAGTTGGCCTGTGGCTTTTGTTAAGGGATTGGGTGATTCACATGTGTAATAGGGAGGCCATGCAGCAGGGCAATTACACAAGCAGCCAAAAGGAATAAGATGTATGCCAGGATGTGCCAGCCTGCCATACTACAGTGGCAGCAATGCACACATGACCTATGCTGACCTGCCCGCAGATGTACTCTCGCTTCAATGGAGGTTGGAGAAAGTTTAAAGTGAATTACTGTAGCAGTCCATCAGCTGAGGAGAAGCTGAGTAGAGTGCATGGTTCACTGGTTCAACCTTAGCCATCCAAGAAAAAAAAATCTAACACAAATGTAGTTTTTCTCCCTTTTGCAAATAATTTTGCTTCTTCAAAAAATGGTCATGCAGTGTCACACCTGAAATTGATTAAGAGTAATAAGTATTTAATGCCAAAGTGCTCAAGCGTCGGGTGAAAATCTAACATTTATTTGTCTTAAGCATTTCTCATTTGAGGTAGATGGAGGACAAAAATTGCATTTGTTTTCTGCTCTGCATCCATCATTATAATAATTAATGAGATTCATTTGCCTCTGTTAAACATTGTCCCTTTTTGTTTTATTAAAATATGTAGATTGTGTTCCATTTCTCCTTTTATTAAAGGAAGTGGAAAAATGAATGTACTTTAGTTCAAAGTGTACTTAGGAACCAACTGATAGCTTACAGTTTTGAATGATTTTAACTTCACATGCTGTACATTTAAATGCTGGGTGATGCAGTGACCTATGCATTTCAGTAGTCACAACAACATACATATCTCCTGGCAGACACCATCTTTGAGGTCAATTTGTGTTACGCTCTACTTCCGACATTCGTCTCACTGCTCCCAGTTTTGTTTATTCTAGTAAGGCTTATGAAAATGGGCTTGGCTGCACAGATTCTCACCTTCTGCGAATAGTATTTTATGTCTATCCAATACTTACCGAAGACTGGTTATTCACTATTCAGAAGGAGAACTCACACATATCACTCTTTTGCAGTTTAAAATCGTGATTCTTTTCTATCCTGCCGTAGCACTGTGGCACAGGGAGCAGCGTTTTTTTTGACAATGCAGACACCGTAGGGCATTTGTCCTAGCAGTGGTTTCCTGTGTGGCTTTAACACTCAGAGCAGGCATGTCAGCGAGTCCAGCTTGCAGTGTGCTCATCCCGTTTTCTGGTCATGTATTTGGTCCACATGAATAATAAAGCTCTTGGCAAGGCTGGCTGGGGTTACATTTGTGGTTGTGAGCAGGAGGGGTTTGAGCCAGCACTGAGCGACAGCAGCTATTGATCAGAGACAGACAGGAGACGGTACTGAATTAAATAAAGGAAGACCCTGTGTTCCTTTTATCCTCTTCCTTTGTATACCACCTACTCTCTTTTAGTTTTCATCTTCTATTCCAGGTACTTAACTTTTCTTCTAATGTTTTCTTTAACACACATTCCTCACACGCACAGACTTTACATTTGTCTCTTGTTCTCTTTACTGCCACTCTTGCTTCTCACCTTGCATCTCCCCTCCTCTCTTTGTCTTCTCTCTTCCAAGTTTCACTCCTCATATATTTATTTTCCCACCTTGGTTGAAACACAGATGATTCTAAATCTACATGCACGCCATCACACAAACATCTGTACAGACTATATTTAAACCACATCTTGCAACAGATGCACCACCAGGGGGATGAGGAAAAGGTAAAAGTAGGCCATACTTGGGCCTGCAGCAGCATCTCTAATAAAACAAGAAAGATACCCGGTTTTCATATTAAATGCTGTCTCGACAAAAACACATCAATGTTGTAAGAGGAATGTACATACGCTGGCCTTATCTCTATGCCTATTCAGTCGTCAATGCTTTCAAACTCACAACACGTGTTTGTTTTAGCAAACAAAGGGTGGTATTGGATTTAATGAATAGGGATTTAATGAAATCTACAGTGTTTCCTGCTGTTCTGCCAATTGTAAAAAGTTCCCTCCTCAAGCAGCTCAGAGGCCTGATACTATTCTGATGAGTTGCAGTCTGGGTTTCAGGAGATACCGAAACACATTAAGGAGAACATGTAAACAACATTTCATAGATATTGCACAATTATTGATGCACAAATAACTTGCTTTCATACATTATGTAGATTCATACTTTCATTTAAAGACATTATGTTCCACCAAGAAAACATCCACTTCCCAGTTGGGATTTGCTGATATAGTTAGAACAACAAATGCATTCATTGAGGCCCCAGTATGGCAAACCTATTTCAAATTAACTTTAAAATTTAGGGCAGAGAGCATAATTCTTGACATTGTAGGGTTTTGGTATCTGATTTGTATGCACTCCCAGTCCCCTAATGTCGCATTAAAACTATGGAATTCAAGTATTTTATAGCAAGAAATTCCCTTAGGCTGGTCCCTCATAACAGCTTTCAGGCAACGGCACTGCTCTCTTTTGTGTGTCTCCGTCTATTGATGCTAATGAGATGGTAATCTGAATGAGGGTCAGCTGTGCTAAATGCCACTCACAGACATCAATCACATCCCCTGAGTAACTGGTGGGCAGAGTGCCAAATTTTCAAAACTCTATTCCTTTCCTAATTGAATTCCCTCAACCGTTTAGGAGTCCATCAAATGACATAGTGTTTAGAGGGCAGTGTTCATAAATTTGGAATTCACTCTGTTTTCTCTGCAATCTGAGTGGCAAAAATAATGACTGTGATCCGGAGAAGCCGTTGTTGTGTTACAAATGGACAAGGAGAGCCACAGTATGGCCTGAAGTCATGGAGAGGCTCTCTATCCATGATGATAAACTTTCCCTGCCACAGACAACCAATACTCAAGGATACAACAGGAGGCATCCACCACTATTGTCACCCAAGATTGATCCCTTCTCCCAGTGGGGCAGACACTGGTAATTACACTGCGGAGGGCCAACATGGCATCCATTCCCGACAAACAACCAGGAACAATGCAACTGGCAGTTCAATTAGGGGTTGCTCTGTTTATTAGATACACAAGTTTGAGCTGTTAATTAACAGTGACAGAGTAATGCCACTGTATCTGCTCTGTTGTCCTCTTGCAATGTAAGAAGACTGAATAGTGAAAACATGTAAGATCCTTCAAAGAGCCTTGTTGGCACAAAGAGGTGCAAAAACTAATAGCTTGTCCTCATTTGGAAAACAACAAAAGTGGTTAATTGTTGTAATGATTTAAAATGAGCTGTGCTTATATTTTCCTGGCGAACAATCTCTGACAGGTCTGCAGACTATGACTTTCCTTTCTCAAAAGCAAGTTTAAGGTGGGATTATTGGTGGATATTTGGACAAAAAACACAACTTCTCCTGTAACCATCTCCTTACAACTTTCAATGTCGATATCCTTTAGCCACCCTATCTTATCCAAGGAGTTTCAGTTGCTGGACCTGCCCTTAACCAAAAACCCAGCAGAGTGGAAAAACTTGTATGAACTATTTTTGGTAACGGCCATATAAGACATTTTGGAAGACATTGACGGTAAAAAAAGATACTTTGAAATAATTCAATTTAAAAATAAAAATTAATAGGTACAGTCCATGATGATTCATTTTTTTAAAGTAATCAGTTATACACGTGCATGCAACATGCTGAGTCAGCACTCTTTAGCCTCTCTGAGCCTTTTACATACTCCAGTCTTAAACTGTAATCAGGATGTTGTGGTGAACAACTTTCCTGTGTTGCCTCTCAAAATACTGACTGGCTTTTGGCGAGGATTAGAGTTCAGTGCACAAAATGTGCCAACTGACAATGTCCATGGATTTGGCAAAGATGTGCGTTACATGATGTTCTTTGTCAGGGCTGCAAACACAGAGCCATGATTTAAAACACAACAGTGTTTGTTGAGAGCAGCTTGATAAATCCTATAAGTATCTGATCACAGCTAAATCCAGAGCAATCTATTGCTATCCCCAGCAAGGATCAAAACAAAATATGTTTGCCTCCTACAACCCCTTGAAACAGCAAAAAGCATGTGCATATCCACACATGGTCTGGATAAGATAAAAGCATTTAAATGTATTTTGGCCTGGACATTTAAATAGACATGAGTGGGAGATTTAATGTCAGGCTTACTGGCAAATACATGGTGGAGTTTTGAGATAGTGACACAGTTGGCTGTTTCTTGCTACAATGACTTCCTGAACTACCATGTCTGAGCCGTTATTTCATATCTAAAATGTCCCAAAGCAAAACAGCATCAAGTGACTGCCTCAGCTGGAGATTTAAGAATTGCTGCAAAGACTTCAACATCAAAGTCTTCAGATCTTTTTCTCCGAGAATTTCAAATGGGAGAATTGGTTTGTCAAAGTTGTGAGAGAAAGAAAAAGAATCCACAAAAGACTAGCGCATAGAACATACATACACAAAGGAATCCGCCAGCTAGCCGCTATTTTTCCTGTTACAGTTAAAAAATATCAGATTCTCGAGAGGGAACAAAAAAAAGGGGATAAATGGGAGGCATGATCTTGAAAATATGCCAAAAAGCCGAGCCCATTACGCAGAATTTAGCCAGCGTCCTGTCTCATCACTTGATTTTGTGCTTCAGTATATCTACTGTTAGTCCCCTTTTCTGCACATGTGCACTGAAATCTGTTTTCTCCCAAATGAGGACAGGCGCTTTTATTTTTTTTCATTTTTTTTATAGATTGCGTTCAACTGGCTGGGTGCTCGGGGTTTGTGTTGTTACGCGATGTGTTGGTTTGTGTGATGTGGTCTCAACTTTGTGAAATGTTGATGTAATATATTAATATACAATTTGTTTGCAGCACGACTGTGTAACTCACACTATGTAGTTCTTTTAAAAATCATATTTGGTAGCCCACACTCACTCCCTGCTTTACTCTGCACACCTTTACCATCACTAGTTAATAATATTAAGGATGATATAATTGTAACTCAATCATTGCACATTGCAAATCAGTTCAGAAGATGTCTGGGTATTCCGAGTATTATAGTTCACTCACCAACAATACATAATCATCTTGGTAGGACTGTAAATTCCACTACGGTAATAATATAGTAATAGTGGGGTAACAGTATGAAAATAAAGAGGTATATGGGAAATAATATGTAATTACCAAGGTAATAACAAGGTAATATCTCACAGTATTAAAATGTAATACTGGGGTAATAAAGCGATAAAAAGGTAACAGATATAATTACATGCAATTACCAAGGTAAGAACTAGGAATGGTTTGATGATAACCATATGTATAGCTTGGTAGTAATATAGTTCTGTTAATATTGTGATAAGATGATAATAATGAAATTCATCCACCTTTTATATTCCAAGTGTTTCCTTTTGTTTCAAGGTAAAATTTATTATACAAATTATATGTTGAATCTTGTGTCTTCTTACCTTATATATGTTTTAATTTTATCTTTTGTCTGTCTGTTGTCTGGGACAAGTCTGTCAGGGGAATTTACGGTTTAGCCTTTCTTCGTCTTTCTCTTGTTGGGATTGTTTTTCCATGGTTATTTGTAAAATAGAGAATACAATTGTTTAATGTGACAACGGGAAATGTTAAAAAAAATGTTTAAACCAAAAATTGTAGTTCAATTTTCTTTTTGGAAAGACCTGACCAGGGACTTGGGTTGAAATTATCCTATTGGCTAGAAACCTTTCATGCAACACATTTACACATGTTGTTATGGCCTTGACTGTAACAATCATGTATGTAATATGCATGTATGAATTGCCCCTGACAAATAAAATAATACATAAAATAAAATTACTCTTTTGGCGTTTTAGGCCTTTAATGAAGGACAGCTGAAGAATTGAAAGAGGAGAGAGAGGTTGAATGACAGAAAAGGGCCGCAGGTCGGAGTCAAAACCCGGGCCTTCTGCTTTGAGGAGTAAACCTCTACATATGAGCATCTGCTCTACCATCTAAGCTATCCAGGCGCCCAGGTGCTTTTTTTTAATCTGGTGCCCTTAAAAGTACACATGTCTTACTCAGTGTCCATTAATCTTCACCTACAGCACTGCAGTGGCAAACGTCATGCAGCATGCTGCCTTGTCACAAGCACGAGGCCTAAGGAAGACTGGTATCCTTCACATTGGCTGTGACTTTGCTCATGATTGATTGCATGTCTGTTTCTTGACAGCCAATATTCTACAGGATTGGTGCCCCCCCCCTCCACTCCTCTTCCACCCCATGGACGTTCACCATTGACCGCTAAAGCATGGGAGGGAGAGAAAAGAGTTTGTATTTTAACCTTCACAAAGTCGAGAAGAATTATTGTTAAATCACCCCATGTGGATTAGCATGGAACTGTTTTATTGTTCTAATTTGCAAACATGTATTCCGTGGTGACTGTCTGTAACCGATGGTTCTGCATAAATTATTAACGACTATATAGCTAGAATAGGAGGGAATATACAGCACAACGGAATATGGGGCGTAAATAAAGATATTACAAGATTTGTCGCAGCAATTAGGGGACAAATGGGAGGATGATTTTCAGAACATGTGGCCCAGGAGATGGAGACAACAGCTGGTGAGTAGCATATGTCAGAAAGAATACCTTTTGATGGGTGAGTTCGAGGAAAGCATCTATATTAAGTTCTTAGTATTGTCAACATCGTTGTTAATCCCTTAATCAAACCAGCTCCTGCTGGAACACATCAATGCTTTGTTAGCAAATACTCCTGATCTAATTTGCCTTTATTAGTTTTCTCAATTGTGGAAGCCAGAGTCTGATTTTTTTAGCACCATTGCTGAATGTGAAGTAACTCTTAAAATGGTTTTATTCAATTGTGTTTGGGTATATTTACTCAAGGAGTAAACTCAGAAAGTGTGTTATTGGTTTGTGATGATCCGGGTACATGCCCATTAACACCAGCGTAGTGAACAAGCAATTATTTGTTTTGCTGCTTTGTATTAGAGTCTCGCAAATACATCAAAGTAAATCTTTTTAACACAGTAATTTGATGTACTTACTTTTATGTTCTTAAACTGTCAAAAAGCTATTACACAATCAATACTACACTCTTTATTCTTGACAAATATCTGCCAACAATATAGTTAGTAATTTATTTATAATAAAGCACTTTAAAAGGGGAACTCCACCTATTTTTCACATCATGATTGGTCTACCGCGAAGTTTTACTCTGTAAAAGTTAACCTTGCATTAAGATTTATTACAGTACTAAACAGTTGTATAATGTTTTTCTGTGGCAGTAGTAAACATAATAATACCAGACTGTCACAACAACAAGTGAGCAGCAAAACAAGATATTTTAGATATTTCTTTTCATCAGCAACCTTTTTAAAATCTAAAGAATTAAGCTCTCTAAACCTGGCAGTGTGATCACTGTGTCATTATTGATCAACAACCTAACAAGCCCTTACAGATGATATATTTTGATCAATCTGTGCTATGGAGCAGTTAAATTGCCCATTTACTCCAAAAATTAATACACTTCTAGTTTTACAATTGCAAAAAGTAAAGCACAGGCACTCCTATTTTAGTCAAGAAAATGGCTAGACATTTAGACATCCACACCAGTCTTTTTACCTTCACGTTGAAATCTTCCATAAACACTTCCTCTGCAGTAGGGGGCAGAAGAGACGAAGCTGTCAGCACTCCTCACAACACCACAACTCTTCCCGTGATATCCAGCCCTTCCCCAAGAGATTACACACACACACGCTGTGGGTGGGAATCTTCAGCTCGTTGCATTCCCGCTTTCTTTCTCCTCCCTCTCTCACTTGATCTACTTACTGACTCTCTTCTCATGCATTCTTATTTCCTTTACATCTCTCTGCTACATCACTTCCCTAAAGTACCGGCTCTCCTAAGGGGACATCCCTATAAGTTCCTAACAAGGCCCTGCAGCAGTTAATTGCAGTGAGAATTAACTGCAGTGTCCAAAGGGACAGGGATCACACTAACAAGCAGGAGATGGTGGAGTGGAGATGGTGGACACCGTTGTGGGGCTAGACGTGGTGGTGGGCATCCTCTTGTGACCACAGACCCTCTCACCATTCCAAAACAAAAAAAGGCCCATCATGGGTATTTCTGAACATCTCTTCCAAGAGACAGACAGTGAGAGATATGTGGTCCCATATTACGCGTACACATTTCCAGTTATCTCTACAGAGTAAAAAAGAAGAAATGCAACGGCTGCTGTAAAGATGCCTATGCACATCCTCTTAAAGGTGCACTGCTCCTCTAAGAGCTTTCCATTGCAACCACTTATTTTTTTGAAGTTTTTTTTTATCAACGCCACTTATCTCCCTATCTCCTTCTCCATCTCCCTTTATAGTTTCCTTCCTCCCTTTCTCACCGAGATCTTTCTCTCACGTGTTCCTGGCTCGTGCTGGGTGGTAGGAGAAAAGGCTGAATACTGCGGCTGCTAACTCTGGCTTGGCGCCACTCTGCTGCCCGGCTCTTGATACTACTCCGGCTGCCCTGTCCAGACGGGTGCAGGCCTGGGGGTAGAAGACAGGCCGGATTCACTGAGCTGTCTAAGAAACCTTTGGTGTGTCCTTTTGTTGACTGTGTAGACCCCTGTGAAGAGTGTTATCAGCAGGCTGCCGAAAACACCCACCTACCTGTCAGCTTCCCTGCCACCTCTCTGCTCCACTTCCCAGTGGTAATTAAAGAGGGATATTGCACTAGCACCACATTAAATGCCGTCCTCTGTGAGAGGTTCTATATAATTTGCTGTGTCCCTGGATCCATAATGTGAATCTATATGTTGGGTTTAAGCATTAGTCTGGATTTTCATTGACCAGAGGAGGTCTGCTGCTTAGATGACTTAATACGTATTAGGATATGATCAAAACACAAGGAGCAAATTGGGATTTAAATCTTTTAATTCATGTGGCCAAACCAACTTTAATGAAGAATGTTATGCATTGGTGCACGTGCTATACTTCAGGACACTACAGGAATAGTCACTACAGATCAACTAATCTTGAGTAGTCATGATACTGATTTTAAGTGCTAGGGTTCATCACATGCATGCAAACATTCATGTACTCATAACGGCATGCAGCACCCCCTCCTTAGCCCACACACAAACACAGCACACACTTGCACAGGCTGAGAGCTCTATGAAAGCACCTATCAACCCATTATGCACACGGCAGGGTAAAGCGATCCAGTATAAGTATATTGATCTTCCCGGGCCTTATTCAGTCTGATGAAGACCCGGGCCTAGTGATAACATTTCTCAGCCAGACAAGCTGCTGTTACAATACAGCACCTAGCTGAATGGAAAGTAAGGAGCTGGCACACAGAGTTGGTAGAAAAAAAGCATATCGTGGTCTGATTGATCCGAACATCTTAAGGCAATTGAAGAGAGCTTCAATGGACTCTTAAAAAAATGTTACCATACAGTATAGCAAATCCACATTTTTTCTTGGAGATGATTACAAGCTTGGCTGCATTGTGAAGTGTATTAAGCCACACATAATGGTAATCTCAGCATCTCTCAATATGTCTACAACTCCAATCTAGGAACACAGTCCGGATTCAAGGGTTATAAGAGCGTGAGATTGAAAATGGTACGGATACCCACTGAAGGTGTCTGGAGGCAAGTCACAAGTAAATCTGGATGATGTTTGCCTTTTTTCAACGTTGACTTTTTACTAATGCCATGGGCATGCAGCTACATCAAAATGCCTTTATTCTTAGGGGAAATGGGTACTGAACTTGTCTAGCATCTCAACACAGGAAGTTATACTGCCCTTTTCAGGAGCCACATTTTTATAGTTTAAAAAAAAAGAACACGACTAAGAAGATGTAAATAGCAAAGCAGGAACTAGTTGCTGTCACTCTGCCCTTGGATGAAGAATATCTGTCTGGCAGACAGTGGCCCTTGGGTGAACCTGGCATTTGATGCAATTTGTCTGGTCCCAGGGCTGATTACACAACAAAGATGGCCTGCTTTGGTCAGCTCGCTCAGATTTGTATTCTTTTTGTATGTGTTTTCTTTCTCTGGAGAATACTTTAAATTGATAGAATTGAAAGGCTTCTCAAGCTGTATAAGAGTATTAAGTGCATTAGTGAAATAAGTTTAAAAAACTATTTGTTTTCTTTTGAAATGTACAGTCTGTTAATCGGCATGCACCACATGAAGTATACTGTGAAATGCCATCAGGGATACATCAGGCTGCAGATACGTTTTTTTCTTCAAAGCCCAGGAACTTGCTTCATCTGCAGGGTATTTAGAACTTTACAGAGTGTTTTCTCCTGCACCAACATGTGAAAAGGAAACGGCTTGTACAAAATGAAACCTATGATACTGGATTGGTTTTCATTTGGAAGATATTTACGCGATAAAACAGTTATCTTACCACATTAATCCCTATGCCTGCTGATGAACAGAAGATTTGTAACACACTTTGCACATAAAACAGAAAGGTTAGTGAAAATGTAACTTCAAATCCTCATTTGAATACTGCCTTTTTTCGCTTAACCAATTTTCAGAGCTACCCTGTGACATTATTCCACTGTGATCAAAGGTGCTTTGTCAGCAGAGTAGACAGCTGACACCAGGTCAGTGTGAATCAAAGTATGAAGGTAGCAATAATACATAACACATGTCTCAGTAGACATCACTCCCCCAAAGTTCTGGCACGCCAATTAGATTAAAGCTGTATATTACCTGAGGAAGGAGCACAGGGAGGAAATCAATACCAAGTCTCCAAGCAGAGACCCTGAAACAACAGCCAGTGTCAGTTGGAGACTTATGTCATGAGGACCTAGTAAAGTGGGTTGCACTGTCCATAAAGGCTGTCCTGTCTGAGCCCATGTGGGTTTTTGAAGAAGCAATTACATCAACTGTGGAGGAATGTGGCATTTTTAGTTTTTTTCAAAAGGGCAATGCAAGTTATTGCAAGATTAGATTAAGTCTTCTGATACCTTTTTTTTTAGCCACACACTTTTACCAAGACTTTGCAAAGCCAAATTTGACATAAAAACCAATATTTAGACACTTTGAGAACTATGATCTCACTCCCACTCTTCTATCTGGCCACTGATTTTGAAGCTTCGGCCAGCAGCTGGTTATCTTAGCTTAGCAAATCAATTTCAAACATGGATAGACTGCTAGCCTGGCTTTGTTTGGAGCAAGGTTATAATTGTTAACAAAAACTAGGTGGGGAAAAACAGTGTCCTTAACTGAAATAAAAATAAAAATGAGGCATTCCAAAAAACGATAACTAGTAATGTCTGTTTGCAAATCAAACTAAAATAAAATAAAAATATCAAGTAAATTTCCTTAGTTTTTGTATTTGTCAATGTCTTTCATAGAGCAAAAAACAATCTTTCAGAGTTGACATTTCCGACCATAGACCTGTTTTATACAGTTTATGCCCTAGACATATATAGTTTCCGACTGGAAACCCAGAAATTCCATGTGGAATTGATCACAACTTAGCCAGTGCCCCTCGTCTGTTGTCATGGCGGTACCAAAAGTCGGATGAAAGAGTCCTAATTGATTATTACTGTGTCAGACAAAAGCAAGTGCCTTGCAGTAGAAGGTGGTAAAATATGTGGTCAATTTTTCAAAGGGAAAAATCTCACAAATTTGAAAGTACATTTGAGAAGCACACACAAGGAGGCTAACCCTAGCTTACCTTAGGAGAACACAAAGCCCCCTTCCCCTGAAACATAAACTATAATAACCTTGGTTTGGCAGTGACAAAATATGCCTACCAGGCCCTCTAAAGCTCACTGAAGAACCCACGTTTAATCCGTGCAAAAACTGAAGTGTCATGACAATGTGTGGTTTCATGGTTTTTGATTTAAACTAATCTTTAGACAGAGTCAGGCTAGTTGTTTCCCCCCTGTTAACAGTCTGGATATTAAGCTAAGCTTGCTGGCTTCTGACTTAAACTTCATATTTACCAGATATGAGAGGTGGATCTTCTCAATTCAAACTTGGCAACAAAGGGAAGAAGCACATTTTCAATATTTCTCAACTAAACAATAGTTTGAATTAAGTGAAGCTATAGTATTGCACAACGCATAAAGTGATCTAGCATAAAAGGTAAACTGGAGAGCATTGGACACCATTGAGCTAGATAATGGGTATTGTATCATAATTTAAAAAGCAAATTTTGTGAATACATGGCTATATTTATGGTAAACAGTGTAAATATCTGATTAATAAAGACCTAATGTAATGCAAGATTAATAACACTTACCCCATGCAATTACTCAACCTTCTTTTGCAGGCTTTGAAGCATGTGATACATAATCAACTACAAGGTCAATGGAGAGCTCAGTTCAGAATACGACGCAGGCATAATAGGTCTTTTATACACAGAGATTAATCAGAAACAAAGATGTGGTGACACTGCCTTATGAGTGTGTCTGCACTCAAGAAGCAGTGCTGAAACACATCGGCAGTCTTCAAAGGTCGACAGCAGTTTAAGGAATCTTTCAATGCTGCCCATAAATTATCCTGATGAGCACTGTGTTGGTCTGAGCCAAAGGGGTGGCTCTAAGAACCTTCTCAGATCTATTATACACAATGAAAAAGGTAAGGACCATCATTAAAAACAGACCTAGCAAAGTCACGCTGCAGAAAAATGATTGCATGATTAGGTCTTGTGGTAACGAGATCAACATGAGTCGCAAAAGCGAAGACATAATGCATCACAGAAGGGGGTAGAATTAGATTTAATCAGCTCTAGACAGAGAGATTAAGTTGAAAAAAAGTGCAATCACTTGACTCATTTGGGCACAGACAACGCTTTGTCATAGATGAGGTACGTTGGCCCTGTTTTGAATGGAAAAGGTAAACATGTTCTATAAGGGATGATGTTGAAAATTTGATAAAGTAGAAAAGAACCTACTTGATGGATTGCACAACAGTCTCTTTGTCTGTATAATGTATAATAAATAAGGCAGACAATTAGCATGCTAAAGATAAGAACAGGAAATGACTGGGTCAGTGAGCAGACAAGGAAGTTGATGGAGGAGGATGTTATGGAGACAGTTGCGGTAAAGGGAAGGGGATTGACTGATGTTGATGGGTTTTGTGTCAGAGCGTGAGAATGGGTGTGGTGTGTTTTACACTGGTAGCATAAAATGGTTAAATTATCAATTATCCTGGTTTATTGGAAGAAATCAAATATTTCCCTCCAACCGTTTCCCAAAACTGATCACAAGTTAGGCCTTGGCATCCCTTACTTGAAAGTGAAAAATCTCAATTGTACAAGTGAAGAGGCGTTTTAGCACTCAATAGGGTGAAATAAACTCCCTCGATTTCATGACTGAATCCTCTTGTATTGGATTTTGCCTCAAGAACAAAAACAAATTTGAGCAAAAATATGGGAGTCTGGGTCTTGTGCCCGAGCTAAGTGTAGAGGCTGTTGCTGCACCTAAATGACAAATGGAGGGTTATGCTTGCAACAAACAATGGACAATTCCAACGGGAGAGAGAAAGATGGTGGTGGTAGCAGTGGCTTATTCTTTAGGGTTTCCAGGAATACAGGTGCCACATTCAGAGCCTCCTCGGAACACCGTTTCAGGTCTTTTTTGCCTGTGACAACAAATCCATGAACCACACTGGTTCTTTATTGACCACAGCTTTACACCCAGTTTACTATATACTCTTTGTACGGTTCTATTAGTTTAATTTCAGCAGAACTGCTTTGTACACTCTACATTCAGTGTTTGTACTACTTTTGTAACCTCTAACAATAGATTATATCTCGAATGTACCTGTTTACATTTGAAAAAAAAAAGCCCTCCTCTGTTACATCAAAAGCGCTCATGTCATGTTTTGGTTGACATTGGCTGCAAAGCCACTGCACCATGTCAACCTGCCAAAACCGTCATGTGGCGGCAGCTTTAGCTAAGGTTTTTTTCGTCTGTTTGGGGCAGACACAAGCTTGGATATAGGCTCCGGATTCAGACTTCTTTACATGCATCACATGCTGTAAAATCAGCTACTTTTCATGCAATGAATCAACAGCACACAAGGACACGAGTCTGATGGTGAAACAAAAAAGCTAGTCAGCCATCACAATGAAATAGATCAAAGCCGTAGAGAAGAATGGTGCTCATCAAATAGTTGGTGTAATGAAACTTTTAGGATCGGGGCCTATCAGGTAAATCTGAATGCTCTAAACTCCATCGTTGTTTAAAATTTATATGCAGAGAGGAACAGTGAGAGTATTCCCAGCAGCATGTCTAGCGTCTGAAATTTATTTCAGATCCACCAGCACTGTAATGTGCTTCAATGGGATTACAAGTTATTTGCAGCCATGAAATATTTTACTGTGGCCCACTCAAACAGTCAAGGCTGTGGTAAAACAAATGTTCACAATTCTCTTGCCAGGAGCAAGACAGGGGTTTTGCATTTCAAAAACAACTTTTGACATTAGATATTTACAGAACATATTGAAGACAAGTATGAAGACACACAGATTGGGAATTGTACAGACAAAGTGAGAAACTATCCACACTCCTTTAAAATCTCAGAGATTTTTTTATTGACATTTGTGTGGAAACTGACCATCTACTAAGCTACATGAAGATATTGTGATACAAACTGTTAGTGTTAATGGAGTAATCGAGTCACAGATATAATTGAGGAAAAAATTGGGGGCATGCATACATTCTTTAAAATCTTTGGAATTCATTTATGATGTATACAAGGAAAAAAATGACCCTAACGAGCTGGTTACATTGCACAAGTAATGTATGCAAGTTCCAAAACTAAGCTTCCACTATAACCAATGGAACCAGCTACACTGGAGGCCAAAGCAGAATCCAGTGTCATTGAGCGCATAGGCAGTTTGGTTGTGAGTTTCTATGTTTATTGTTTCCTTTCCTCTGCTTCAGTTAATAATAGCTGAAAAAATAAAAAAAAAAGATACCGAATGACAAGTGAATGATAAAAGTAAAAAAAGGAAAAGATGAGTGAGCTTATTTCCTTTTTGCAGCTTACATTTTTTTGTAATTTTTGCAACTTAAAATGGTCTAGGGTAGAAAAAAATAAGTTTAATTGCCACTGCCAGATATCATAATTAAAACTCATTATAATTATGAAGCAATGACTACTTTGGTAAATCTTCTTTTTCAGTTGAAAAGTGTTCCTCTTTTAATGACTGACAATTTTGAATAGTTTTTGATTCTTTTAACTAGCATATGTTTTTTTTATTTTTTAGCTCAAAGCCATACTGTATGTTGTGTAAGATTTATGTGTCAAACGTCTATACAGGTAAGGAATCAATTGAATTTACTGAATGAGTGAGGTCATTGAGCTGTTGTGGGCAGCAGGTAACATCATTATGCCGTGTTCAGTGAAGCTTCCATTGCTTTTTGTTCATTGGCAAGGTTGCCAGTTAGTCAGTAGGCACTTAAATGCTTATGGAAGATCAGACTATTTGTTATCAAGTCCTTGCATTTAATTTATCGTCAACATTAACATGTTTTTGTTGCTCGTCGGTTCTCAATGAAGGTTTTAGAAATGATGTGAATAATTCATAAATGCCTCTATCTGTAATTTCAGTGATCCTGACAGTATAACAGTAGATGCCCTTTTGTTTGTTCCATCATGCACCTCTGAAAGTGTAGTGATCATATTCTTGAAGAAATTGTACTAAAATATCTATGAGATGGACCTGGCCTTTCAACATCAGCTGGGATGGCGCATCAATAATACATTACCAATCATAGACGTTGCATAGATGGAGCATCTGTCATGGTTTTGTCAAGTTTCTGTTGTAGTGTGATTCATGTTTTCTGTTTGTTCATCTAATTCCTGTTTTGTTTTGAAATCCACTGTTTGGTTACATCCTTGGTCACTTGTCTTCCTGCCTTTGTCTGCTTTCCCAACCATTTTATTGTCATCTCTGCCCATAATTAAATGTACCTGTTGGTTGTCTCATCCGAGCACTAAAATACTCGCCATTCCCACCTCACCTCTGCCAGATTAGAGTTTTCCCAGGTCATGCTATCCAGTGTTTAATCTTGAGTTTGCTTCCCTGGTGTTTTTGGATTTTAGATGTTTCCCGTTTAGGTTTCTTGCCTGCTCCTGTTGTACTTTTGTCTATCTGAGAGTTACTGGACTTCTGCCTGCCTTTTGATAACGATTACTGCCTGCTCCTGCTGTACTGTTGCCTGCATTGTTCTTTGGACAATGAAAGTAGGCTACTTACCTTTTATCACCTGTCTGAGTTGTGCATTTGGGTCTCCCACTAAGTTGATTACCATCTGTATCCCTTCCCCACTCTTTAATTGGACCTTGAATAGAAATATTATTTTTCTTGGAAGGGTACAACACTGACAAGAAGGTTTGGGTATTGAGTATTCTGTTATACATCACTAAGCTAAAAATCTGTAAAAAGTTCCACTTCAGTGATTTTTTTTCTGAGATAGTGGAAGCAGCCTGCTGTAATGATTTGTTATTACTACTTTGAACAGCATATAACATTACATATTCAGATTCTCTCAAAGGAATTTTATGGAGGACTCCTTGAATCTTTGTTTCTATCATTGCACTACAAAATATTTAGATACAGTATAATTACACATCTTCAGAGATTAGGGGCCCTATTTCAACTACCTAAGCTCACAGCTTCAAGCACCCGGCGCATGTGCGTTTAGGGCATTTACGAATCCACTTTTACTTTTTGTAGGTTAATGCCACGATCACTTTTTGCTGCCTCAAGATAGCAGTATGCCAAAAATGCACCTGAACACACCTCCGTTTAAGACGAGCACACACATAGCACAGATGGGCACAGGTACATTTGCTATTTAAACGACATGGGCACTGGACGTGAAATTGACAATTGCGTCAGTCTTAAACTAGCAAAGACACTTGCGTTGGGCTTTGCGCTGTGGCGGGTGCATGATAGGTCCCCGTTAGACATCAGAGTAGTGTGAAACCAATAAAATTCAAGTAGAATACAAACTTTTTCTTGGTTTTCTGAATTGATGTCGCTTCTTAGAAAATAAGCCAAATTTAAACAAATCCGATGTAGATATCTCAACCTGTCTTTACACCTTAAATAGAGTATATCATGTAATGTTGAACCTCTTTCTATTCAGAGCATTATATCCCAAATGAAACAATGACTATTTAATTTTATAGTTAAATCAATTTTAATTTCTCACTGGAGAGAAAAGGTGTCTTATGTTGATCTCACTCAAATCTTAAGTAATTGCACTTTTAAATAATTAAAAATGCTTGACTGGTCTGGTCTAAACGCAGATTTATTTAGTTATCAAAAGGAAGCAACATTATACAGTTGTGTTCACGATGATAGCAGCGTGTAGTGAGTAATGGTAAAAATCCTCTGAATAGCTTATAATTCCATAATTTCAATGCATTAGGAACACAATTCCAAATCAAAACATATACAAAATTGATCAGGTTTGTGTTATACCTTTACATAAAGTGAAGAAAAAGGAATATTAGGCTGTTCAAAAATATAGCAGTGTTTGCATTTTTCTTTACAAACTCAAACGTTCACTGTATAAACTGAAAAATGTCTCAAGGGTTTGCTTTACTTTGAATCACTGCACTAATATTTAGCATTAGGCAACATGACCTCTTCAAGTATTTTGATGTACACTGCTATTATTTTGAACATGTCCTTTTCAATTACAGATTTAATTACACAGAATGAGCAGCATGCATGTCATGAGTGTTGAGTTTGTTGGTTTTCTATGACTCTACAATTCTTACAAGTAAATTATTTGCTATGTAGAAAAATCACTTCTACCAAAAACTAAGATTCATGAGGTTAGTGATGTTGGACTGATATTATTTTGACCACAACTGTAGATCCCAGAGCTTAAGGTGTTAGAGCTACTGTTGAGGATGCAGTATGTGAACGTCTATTCATGAGGGCGGACGGTGTCATTAAGAATCAGACATACGTGGGAGTTCTTGCAAAGCTTTGAATTCAGACATAAAAGAGAAAAGTTGATGTAAGAAAGACTGAAGAAGAGGCAGGATTTGTTTGATCTTTTGATCTATTCATTCTGTTCATGGATTATTTGGGGATATTAAAGTGAATTCCTCACATCAAGGTTTTGTTCCTCGTGAAGTGTACTTGCATTTGTGTCTCTAAGTTTTATAAGTGGCTCATTTTATGAAGCATGTGAGTAGAGGGGATAAAGTTTCTGCACACCTACCTCCAATCCACAAATTGCCGGAATCACATTTTCCAAGTCCAGGTAAAAATCCCCCTTTATACAGACCCTCAAATGTATGCCAGACAATCAGTCTGTGCACAAAGTTTTTGTGTATGTGGGTGTTTTCCTGCACAGTCCACTGCAGTTAAGCTCGCAATAGCCTGGACCCAGAGGGAGGAATTAAGTGTTGTGGCTGGTGGCTGCCACTAACACCTTAAATGCATTCTGTTTTTAAAAGGCACAATAGGCTACAGCGGCGGCTGAATCCAATAAATACTACTCCTATAAACTGTGCCCTGTATTTGAATGTTTATGACAATGGGAGATTGTGAGGAATATGAGGAGCTTGATGAGCTCACGCAGTGCCCTCTTATATGCCCTTAACTGAAACCTCTTCAGCAAATAGTTTTATGGATGAATGCTTATCCATATTCCAGCGAGGTAAGTGATGCGATTTCACTGTTGATTGCCTCTGCTGATTGGAGGAATTGGTTTAATGTTAGATAAATATGGGAGACTGCTGAATGGAATATAAATACATACACCGTGTCAAGACAAACAATGCATGAATTATGACAGTAAGAATCACAAGATAAACCAAGAGGCTAATTTTAACAATCCTAAAGAACTCTCAAACACCTGACCCTGCAAGGTCAGTGTGTGACTTTAATTGAAGTTAATCTGAAGTTGGTTTGGTGTAAAGTTTGACCTTGTATGACGGGTTATTTGAAGCATGTAATTTTGCAGGATTAATTTGATACCAATCCCTTGCCTTTAATCTCCCAGTAATTTAAACCCAACATTGATCCACATGCCTAAATGGACCATTTTTAAAGTCTGCTGCATATCAGATGTATTACTTCAGTGAAGCACTTCATCAGAACAACTCAGAGTCAAAGTGACATTTTGGGCAGCATTGAATTTCTGTGCCTGCCCTGAAAGGCTCTTTTCCTTATTAGCGTTTCAGGGGCAATGACAGGGCTAGTGGCCAGGGAGCCTAGGCCGTGATACATAAAGCATCAGATTGCACATGAGCACCAATCCAAACAACTTGTCATGGAAAGATATTTACTCCTCAGTTCAGACATTATTCACACACAACTATGCCCTTGGTAGAAAAGGAGCCGTCTTGGAATGAAAGAAGAGTAGTCCTGTTCACCTCATCTGTCCCGGAGAGAAGGGAAGACAGACAAAGCTGGTGAGAGAGAGGCAAGTGTATTGAGAATATAACTGTTTCGTGGGGAGAGAGGGACTTCTTGGCACATTGCTATTTTGCGGCAGCAGAAAGTGATCGCACCATTGACCAACAAAAACCTGGACAGTAATGCAGCTTTTCATTGAATTTTAACAGTGCATTAGTAAAATGCACCTAGGCTTGTTCACAGGGCACGGACACTATGCTTGTTACACACACACAGGGAAGCGCAGCAGCACACATACTTGAAAAAGATTAAACACAAAAAAAATTAAGGTGCAAATCCACCATCATGATAGCAATTTGCCGAGGTACAAACGGGCCTGGCTTTTAAAGGGAATGAGATGACACTCTGAATACTGTATATTATGCCCAGAACACACATTTGAGTTAATGAAGACACCAAGTACAACCCTTTTGAACCATGCACGCACCTGCGCCATACGCTTCACGCCGTGCGCTTAGATTGTTAAAATAGGGCCCTTAGTGTGTGTGTGTGTGTGTGTTTGACACTCATATACGCTTTCCGTCTGTGTGTCTGGCAGTGGCTCACTGGTAAGATGAATATTTCCTCCCAGCTGAACGTCCCTCCTGCTGGCGTAAATCATCTCTGTCACTCAACAGCATCCGCTAAGCAGAGCCTCAGTAGTCTAACCACACAAGAGCACCCTCTCACATTCAGCCAGGCATCTCAGCTATCTGCGGTGCACAACTCCCAGCAAATGCGGCCGGTTTTGTCAAATATTCACACCCCACACTCAGGCACTTAGGCAAGCAGTTGCACACAAACAGTGCTATGTAGTGTATTTCATAATGTAATGTAATGCACTGTAAATTTACCTGTGTGGGCAAAACATGATAATAATAATTTTAGGTCACTAAGGGGTAGCCACATACCCAACTTAACTTTGGACTTTGGACTAAGAATCACTGTAAAAAGCTTTTAAAAAGTAGGTCCAATACAGGACGGCCTAATGTGCATGTAATGGGGGCCTTTTAAATGGGCCGTAAACACTGCCTGGCATGTAGAAAAAGAGTTTAGAGTGGTTTATTTTTGTGGGATTTAAAGGAAGAGGCAGCATTATGAGCCAATCCGCTGCCTGGTTTCCGGATAATGTTGTCTGGAGGTGTTGTATATGTAAGCACTAAGCCCTATTTCTCTATGGATCATCAAAGCTCTCTTTGTTTCCGGTCCAACATGCTCACACACTTTCACAGTAGTCCAGTCAAGAGAAGAGCAAAGTGCAGATGAGCTTTGGAAAGAGCCCAAAAAGCTTGTCAATGCTAGTTACTTTTGGCTGACTTGGGCTGCCAACTGCTACTTCGTTTAGCATCGACTTGCTAATTGCTGCTGCCAAAGACATCTAACTTTCAAAGTTAGAGCAGAGTTGCTGTATAGTTTGGTTTTGATGCTGAAAATAATATAGCTCAGAGAGCAAAGAAAGACCTGTGGGCACAGCAAGGGAAAAGCACAAAAGAAAAAATTGTGTTGTTGTGCGTCCTTTCTTAACCCCTAGAAACCTGCTCTCATCAGGGATTGGAGATTGAGGTTTGAGCAAAATCTAACAAAATTCAACATTTCAAGGTGTTTTAATTGTGTCATATGTGGGTGTATGTCAAAATGTGCACACATTTGGAATCATTTGGTTAAATTTGTGGGCTGTGTGCCTGCCTGTGTGTGTTTTTCTACATCTGCCCACAGCCATGCAGCAAGCTTGGGGAAACTCCCATCTCACCAGCTCTGCTATTCCCCACAGTCTTCGCTCTGCACAGCAGAAAATGTGAGGAGGAGATGTGACTCATCCTGGGACGAAGTCTCTCCTCTCTTCCTGCCTCCCACTTTCCCTCCCTTTCTCTCGCTCTGTAACAGATAGCAGTTATCTGTTTGTGTGCTTGGTTTTCTAGCCTTGACTTGCTGACTTGAGAGGCACAGTGGCACTGTTGCCCCCAGGCTAAAACAAGCCTTGATGAGCAAAGACTCACTTTTCTCCCCCTTGTCTGTCCCAGGTCAGTATCTCCTTCCTGTGTGTGGTCTTGTCTATTTCTACCTATGACTGGAGATGCTGATTGGGTGTCTGCATTTAAAGACTGTTTTTACAGTTAGATCATAGCAGTTGTTTTTAGCATCTTCTTCTACTACATTAAGTGATTTTCTGCATTCCTGTCAAAATGTTAAAGGGTTGTGTAACATTGTAACATTGTGTCTTTGCCCAACACGCTCACAGCTGTGGACCACTTTGACCAATGACTTACTTGACTTGATTAGAGACTCAAACTAACCCGCCAGTTCGTGACATGATCACGTAATTTTTGATTTATTATTTTATGTACATGTCACGATTTTCGCGTTTATTACGTGTATATGTCATGATGTTCGAACGTGACCATTTCACAATCTACCATGACACTTGGCAGCACTGGGGGATGCAACAATAGGGAAATCAAACGGCGCACGCGGGACGGTGACAACAACTTTCTCTGGGACACGCAGCGGCCACACCAACGGGACCGACCGCCACACGCAATCCCCGGGTGCAAGGACACAATCCACAGTCTCTGTGGCACACAACAACGGGGAAATGAAACGCCAGCCACAACACCTGGACGGTTGGAACGAGTTGGAACAGCCAGTTGGAACAGAATACACTAGAATAGGCATGTTTCGTAAGCAGTATTTGATGGCCGCATTCCTACACTTATAAAATGCAGTATAATGTGGAAGTAATCCAAGTACTCAGATTATATTACTCAGATTGAGTAATGTAACGGAATACGTTGCAAATTACATTTTTGGGAATGAATTCTGTATTCTGTAAAGGAATATGTTTTGAAAGTATCCTTCCAAACACTGTGTATCTAAAATCTGAAAATGACCGACCATAACTTTCAACTTTTTCATTCGTAACTGACCATAACACATGACCACACTTCAACAAGGTCTAAGTATGAGCTTCACCAATCGCGGACCTTTCATTATCTTGTTCACCAAACAATTTCAAAAGATTTTAGATTTCTAGTTAAAACATCCATAGCATTCAGGTATGGATTCCAAATACACTACAAATGAAGGTATATGAGAAGTTTCCATCCCATCCCATGAGTTTATTTTCAGTCTATAATTCAAATTGTCAAATCTTGGGGCTCCTGTCAGTGGTTTTGGATCAGAAGAGCCACGGCTACTATTTCTTTAACTATTTACAGCAAGCAGGTAGGAGTATGAATAAGAAAAAGAAAAAAGAAAACAAAATGAAAAATGAAAGAATTGAAAGTCAGCTTTCATTATTCCCGCAGGGAGAGACAGGGAGATCAGATATCATGCCTGGGAAGGTTGTAATCTCCATTAGTAAGAAGTGAAAATCTTCCAAACATGTGTGCTGTGCAATACATACTTTTTTTTTTACTATTATTACTGAGACACCACAATACGTTAGGTTGCAGAAGTGCCAAAGCTGTCACATCAACAGCACTTATGGTGTCACACTGAATCATCTGAATGTTGGAGTAGCTTCAAAGGCTAGCCATTGCGTGTCAATGGGCTATGTAATGTCATGCTAGGTAATTGGCCTTTAAGAATAGGGGATTGACAGTTTAATTGTTTAATGGTCAGTCAATGAGGCCTTTCACATGTTTGGGTTTCACAGAGACAATTCAGTATATTACACCATGACACGAGTGGTGAGATTGTTATCGCACCAAAGCTGTTGGTCACATAAAGCAATTGCTGTCTCTGTGTGCTACAGAGGGGCCTCGTGCAGAATGGCACTACTTCTCTCCATTAAGAGCCTCCAGCACATTGCTGCTCTTTGTACACAAATCCCCTTTAATTATGGGATTTATACACCAGCAGAGTGTAAACATGAATAAATAACTATAGAGCAGCAGAGGCAAACAGCCAGTTAAGGCTTCCACAGAGCTTGAGATTCTGCAAGGTCACCACAGATAAGGTGCAGAGTTTATGACATGCATCTTAAATATAACTAAATATTTCCTACCAAAAAAGCATTTAAGTGCATGGAGTATACTTTTCTGGGGAAAAAGATCAGTAGCTAAATGGCTACTGTGCTTGACTACAAAAACGTACATATACTCTATATGATGCAGCCCTTGTTGAGTCATTTTTGTGTGGTGATAAGGAGCAATGCTGTCTAAAGTATAACTCAATGAGTAGAAGACACTTGTCACATTAGTCTGATAACAGCAGCTCGAGGTAACAAGACAGTGAAAGACACTGGCTGTACTGTATTGTCTCTGAGCCACATAACTTGTTCCTTGTGCATTGCGCCACTGGGGAAGACTATTTAAGATTCGAGGAGTGTGTTAGGCAGAGAATAGGAAAAGCCTTTTTGTGTCCATGAATACCGAGGCAATCAAGGCATCAATTATTCAAGCCGCATGCAGAGAGAAACCATCGCAAGCTGTCCATCGGCGCTCAGTCCCAAGACTCCTAATGTTGCGCAGAAAGCAGTGGAACAATACATATCCAACAGAGCTATTAGAAACAAGCTGATGCAGGAAGACTGCTGCAAAATTAGAGATAAGACAGTCCAAACATATTAATTTGTCAATCAATTATGACTAGGTTTAATCACAGTATGTAAACAAGCATTGTAGGCACAAATGTTGACGAAATTAACGTTGCATTGACTTCAAGCCCGCAGTAAAAAACTGCTAGAGAGTTACGAGTCCAAATACTATAGTCCCTATTATATTACCTCCCTTTTCTCGTCAAAACCCCCCAAAATAAATAGCATCAGGTATGAAATTAAAGCTGTCTTTTAAAACATTACGTTCCCATACAATTAAACTGCATTCTAAATTGCGTTTCAACGGGAAATGTTATTGAAGTTTCCCGGAGTACTTTGTTTTTGAGTCCACCTAGATCTTTTTCCTGAACTTAAACAAGTAGTTTTGTCAACGTAAACCACGTCTTTAAAACTGCAACCGTTAATCCAGAAGAAGATAGATTTCCTTGGAAACATAATTCTAAATGCAGTTTAGTAGTATGGGAACGTAACTTTTTAGGAGACAAAGTTAGAAAGCTGAAAGCTTATCCGAACTCTGGTGCGGACCAGAAAAACATGGTTCTCGGTTCGCTTCATACTGTATGAGAGTTTGGTTCACTTTAGGTGAGAATGCATTCCGACCCAAATATAGGAAAAAAAACAACTAGCAGTGACAGTAACACATCGAAATCCCTAGCATCAGGGCCTCTCATCTCCTACACTCGTTGTCTTATCGGCTGCATATGGTGTTTGCCTTCTTCTAAAATATTGGAAACACTAAAGCAAAACTAGAAACCCAAGATGTTATAAATTGAGTTGCTCCATTGTTTCTGAGAACAGGAGTGTCAGTCTGAGATTCACTCTAATATTCTGTCCAATAGACCCGCAACTGTTTCGTGTCATGTTTGTTTTTCCAATGCTTGGTGCACTTGACAAAGTGCAGTGTGAACTCAAACCGAACCAAATGAAAAATGCATCAATGTTGCAACTTTACCCCCGACTTGCACTGAACTATAAGTGTGAAAAGGTGTGAAAGCACCCTTAGGCTCTCTGTTTATGCAGCTTGGGAGTGTGATGATTTATTTTCTCTCAACTGATTGAATAAGGTGAAGTTTCTGTAGATGCTTGTGTCTCACTCTCTCTGGTTGCTCATGTTAATCAGCACTAGAGAAAGCACAGTACAAAAGAACGCTGAGGAAGAATTGAAATGTGGGATCAATTCCCAGAGGAGACAAAGGGAATCTAACACACAGACAAGATGACTGCCTTCTCTCAGAGGGGACACAAAAACAAAAACAGATAGGTGATAGACGTGTGGTTTCATGCAAACAACAACTGAAAGGATTGTAAGAAAACTGCACTGACACAACAACACCCCACTGCTGATACTTGAAAAAAAAACACACTTTGTGATCTTTTGACTTTTGCATCAGAACCTTCCCATCTTGCATTCTATTTTGTTTGGCTCAAACCACTGTAGTTTTCTAAAGCCCCCTACACATGGTACGCGATTGGCTCTCTGTGGCCCGCAAGGCAGGGCGCAGAGCAAAGCGCAGAGAGGGTATTTGTCATCAAAGGTGGCAAGGAAGCTGTTTCCCCTCTGCTAGGTAACGACAGCTGTTATCTCCTTGGTTGCGCTTTTGAGAGCTCAGTGGCAACTAGCTCAAAGTTAAAATAATTTTGAGTGCAGCGCAAAATGGCAAATCCAAGCACAGTGCGTAGTAGCGTGGCCGGCGCAAAGTGGTTTTGCAGCCTATCCTGTACACGCGGCTTATGGCTACATTTACATTGCTAAGTTTCTTTTCTAGGCGGAGTTGTGACCAAAAAGCGATTTCTGTGCACACAAGTTTTTATAGCTCCAGTAGAAGAACTAATGTCAGTTTAAACTAACACGCCCAAAGGACATAGCTCATCTACATTCTCGTATAAAGGACATAAACAGAAGGAAGCATCTATACTCTGTCTGTTAGTTGCCATGGTGACAGTAGTAGCCTAGTCTTAGAGAACGAGACTAAACAACCTATGAGACCCAATCAGGCTTAGAAACGTTGCTGTCAGTGTCGGTGTCGCCAAAGGCCATTTTTCTCAGCCGTTGAGACTGCAACACAACCAGGCAGAATCCAACCAAAACGAGTCAGAAGCAGAGCACCCGAGCAGTGCGAATGCAAGGTGTTATGTAGCAGATATTTGTTTTTAAACCAAAACGTAGCAAGCTAAATGTAGCCTAGGAAACAATAATGATGTTAGTGTAATATATTTTCTACAGTGACAGCAGAGTGAAAACATTGTAATTTTTTCCTTACAGGATTAGTGAAGTTTAAATTAATATTATTATTATTATTAACTTAGGAATCTTTCATTGCCCCATGTTTACCACATTGTGCAACCATGGAACCTGAGGAACTTTTCAGATCAACTCACAGAAAATGACCTCCCAGCACGCTGCCCACACTGTCCCTGTATCCCACTCTGTATTCAAAACAGGTCAATCATTTATTTACAATGCTGCCTTTCACTTTTTGAGCAGACAAACAGCATGCTGGACAGATCTCCAGGGATACCCCCCCAACCGGTTCCATGTTATTAGGCTGCAAAAATGTCAACATGATTTTATATCCATGCCTTATGGTTAATTCCCTTTTGACCGCCTCATGGCATTTTTTGAATCATCACTGTGATGACATGAAATAACTTTTCATATTGACAGTATAATAAAATTGGGCTATAAATGTCCAAAAGATTATTTGAATTGTGTAGTCATTTATAGTGTGACTTCACCTGGGGCCAAATAACCTGCAGGGTGGAAGTTCATTTGACAAGCTGGCAAGATGATTTATGCAAATGAAGAACACATTTCCAATGTAATAAATTCCCCCTTTTTTTTTTTTCCTGAAAAAGACTTCAATTTATATTGATTGAACGTGTTTTCTGATAGCACAATTTGCCAGTTTTTGTTGGTGCTATATCAATGTATTGTCCTATTACAGCAACAATTGAGGATTCATTGTTTCTTACAGTGTGTTGTTTGATAATTTAAAACAGTTTTATATTTTTACCTTTACCTTTTTCATTTCGTTTTCTGTGAAATCTGCTTCATGTTTCTAAAACAGTGTTCGCTTTGTGTTGTTTGCGTCTGATTGAGATTGGAGCAAGAACACTGATGAAAGCATTCCAGAAACATGTGTTCTCACTTTACTTCTGCAGTGTAAATTACCAACCAAAAATGACTCTATTAGACTAGAAAACTCTTACTTGCTTCTACCTAATTCTTATAAATCTGAAGCATGGACAATGTATCATGCTTGAACAGGTTTATTAATAATTGGTTATTAAATGAAAAAGTTGTACCTGACTCAACAGTTGCAGCATTTGTATTCACTATAGTCACCGTGTTGCCATTTTGAGTCCTCGTGCCTCATATACCGATGACATTTGGGCAGTGTGCCTTGTAAAGTAAAAAAACCCAAGCCCAAGTAATTTTCTCTTTTAGATTGATCTCTGCTGCTGTGATGCACTAAGCTGGCTCTCTGACCTGATATCTCCACCTCAAGCCCAAATATATCCAGCATGCAAACAAATCTGCAGAAATAAACATCAGAGCCCACAACTGCTATTTGAATGGAATGATGAGATTTTTGTAGTTTTTACTTGTGGCCTAAAGTCACCTTGTACACAAGAACATCGGTCCCAAAGATGCAGCAGACAGCTACATAGGCCTATTGTTACAACTTATCTAAAATATAACAAAGTTCAACACATACTGTAATTATTTAAGATTAAATATGACTTATAAGTATATCAATTAAAACCTGTTATTTTACCATGGTGTCTATTAGTGATCAGGATTACTTTGGACGTCTTCAGAGAAATAATGTAGATGTATTAGCCATTAGGCTTCTTCCATTAGCGGTTAAAGTCATACACAACAGGCTCAATAAAAAAAAAAAAAATCATGGTGTCAAAGTTTACTTGTAACATTTTACTAAATTTAGTTTAGAACCGGGTATAAATACAATCAGGTATTATAGCATTTTATAATGTGTTGCTGTACAAAACATTCTAGGACCTTTAAATGACATATTTCATTAATCATTGTTCACCCTCATGTCATGCTACCGCACTACCATTTGATTGTACTCCATTTGATGACTCATAATATTCTCTATTTCCCAGCATTGTGGCGTGATTAACTTTTCCCAGGTGTAATATTCTGTCTTGATTAAAACTGCAGTGCTGCCGTAGATGGGAGCCCCACCATGTATTTCTCACACTTTCATGTGCTGCACGACTTCTCTCTGATGAACAAGATTGAGTCTGAAAAAATCTATCAAAATCTAATTTTTAAAACTGCCAAACGCTCAAAATGCCTGAAGAATATCACTGAACCAATTAAAGTGCACATCTGTTTCATTAGGGGGCCTCATATCCATCCATCTTATCTGTCAATCTTATCTCTCAGTACCTTCATGGACCTTATCTGATGTCCTCATGCATGCAGAGCTGTGGAGATTAATTGAACCAATTTAACTTAATTTTAGGGGAAGACGCAAACTTCACGCTCTGAATTTCTAGGCTGATACTCAGTTTTATTACATCATAAAGTCACTTTTGCTGAACATACTCATATTCAATTATAACCAGGTGAAATATGAAACCAAATTGGGGCAAGGACAATTGACTATGCAGTAATCTGCATCCATCCATAGGCTCACGAAGAGTCAACGATTTATTGAAGGTTTTATTACATTGTTATGCTGCTGAAATGAAGTCTGAAAAGCAATACTCCTTCACCAATTAAATTTCAGATGATGTACACAATTCTTTGACTCAACTATACAATGTGCATAGCTTAAACAGATGCTGAGTAAATGTGTATTCAAAGTTGCAAAAGCATTGTGTTTCCTTTCCCACAAGTTGGATTTTTAATATAAACAGCAATTCTATGCTGAGGGCAGATTCTCAACGTGACCCCAATAATGTCGGTTCCCCCTCCCCACAGGACTATCAGACGCAAAGACACTTTATATGTCCTTTAACGTTTGTTTTAAATTGTTTTGTGTCGGTCAAGAAGTATACATGAATAACAGGTAAATAAACTATTACCTGGGGATTTTTTCCTTGTCTTTTTTAAGCCAACTGACAGTGATGTAAACCAACTGTCAGTCTCAGGGAGACTTGTTTTCTTTTCTTTGAGCAGACTGGCTGCAGGTGTTTATGTAGTCTTGTTTTATGTAATCTGACCATCAAACCTTCCTACGCAAAGCAGTTGCTTGCCATATTAATTGCCTAACTCCAAAGAGTAGTGAACGGATTCACAAAGCCATTTTTTGGTAACGAAACATTATTCTCTTCCCATGGATGTGCAGTACATTGAGACCAAAGTTGTATTTCTTATCTGAAGTGTACTGTCCTGCCATGGTATGATGAAATCAAATTCCAGCTTTGAACCATACAACTGTCTCTGCGGTTTATTCATTATCATAATTACATCATTTTCACGTTTATATTATTATTATCTTTATATTATTTTTAAGTATTTCCCATTTATTTTTATTATGAACAATGTTTGGCTGGATCTCAGGTGAGAGTGCCAGCTTAGTGCTCGCCATTGATGTTTACATGTTTGAAAATAAGATTGTTGTGTTTGATAGTGTGTGTTCATATTCTTTGGTGTTTCTTTAAAGTGGCATCATCCTTCCAAACTAAATCTTCTAAATATTTACGTAAAATAAAGATGGAGGAAACATTTTTGTTCACTTGAGGCTATTTTCATGAGATGTTATCAGAAGTATCCATCATGCATTGGTCAGTGGAGCTGACTAGCACCACTAGTGGCGCTAATGAGAGTAAAATAGCAGAGCATGAAAACCCGCATTAGGTTTTTTGGCCTTTAAAAACAGGATTAGGATTCAATTTAAATGCATTCAGGCTAAATGTCATTTTATTAGATTTTAAGATTTTATTTTCCTTTTTTGTTGTATTATACAATGTTCTAAATTCATCTTTCAAATTCTTTTAATAGGTATGATATGAATAAAGTTGGGTTGTTGTTATTGGAATTAGGTTTTGTATGCAATCCTTAATATTTAATTAGCCATTATGTAAAATATGTTGGTGGCAACAAAATTTTTTAGGTCAATATTTTCTGATAATTATCCAAGTTTGAACTTTAAAAGAGAACTTAATTGCATTGGTTGGTGTGTCTCATACTGTTTCATTATATTTAAATAGGCTACTTTTTTAAAACAAAAATTATCTACTTTTTGATCCATTTTTAAATGTTTTGTAATATAAAAAATATAACAATATGAATGCTGCATTTACATATGTGTTGTACTACGGGGTAATTATACAGGTGTTCAAAACAACGATGATAACTGACTGATTGACTTCAGTCCGTTCATCACTTTAAGTTTTGTTGTTTGACATTTGTTTGTGTGATCACAACAAGATGGTATGCAATGTGGGTTTAAAATGAGAAGTTGTTGAAAAAACAACTGTCATGGGACACACAAATCTATGTTAATGCAGGCGATATCAGTTTGTAATTCTTCCATTCCTGCACAACAACCTCATAGACATGTCATATAATGGCTGCCTGGATGGCCTGTGGTTTAGCACTAACTCAGATAACATGACACTGTAGACATGTAAATGATAAAATAGGTGTTGAAGAAATGGCACTGAGTGCAGTAACAATAGAGTGGCTGAGTTTAGCCAAAGTGAAAAGTGCCCTCTTCCTCTCTCACATTTTTGTAAGTAACATTAAAGTGCTGGCTGATTATAACCAGCTGTCTCATCGTTGTGCTTTGTTTTTTCTAAATCCTGCCATCTCTCAAGCTGCTGTGTATTGAAGTTTACAAATTTTTGCTATAATATTTTTGCTGACTGTCAGCAGAAGTAGACTTTTAAGAGAGTGGTATTGTTCTTTTTTGCTGTTTAAATCCAGTTCGCAATCAAACTCAAGGAGCCACATCAAATTCCCCAACTTCAGAGCTTCCTCCAAAGAATAACTTAAACAGATAACTATAGGCAAGCAAAATAAGAAAAATCACAACACCCAAGGTAGCCAAAGTCATTTTCTGAACTGTCTGTAGTTTATTGATCAGTTTTTGTGCAGGTGCCCATGCATCCATTAAATCAGCCTTGGTGCACTTTAAGTCATCATTCTCGTCATCATCAGAGAAATACCATCGATTAGGTTAGATGAAAGGAATTTGCACGGAAATGAATAGCCACCGCCCTCTCTGAGAATCAAAGGCCAAGACTCAGTGTTCTCCCAGTGGTGCTTGCATTCATCTGCAATGTGTAGCATACTGCACCACCATTTACTTACATTACAGTGGACTGTATACTGTACACTGTTCTGAACGTAAGAATGGAGTGTGATCCGTGCTTGAACTGCGACCACAGCTGCTGAACCTGTAACCTATTTTTCTATGTTTTTTTGTGTAAGTGACTGATAGGAACAACACTCTTTAAAGTTGGTCGAGTGTTAAGCGTGAACACTGCATCTGGCAGCCACAGATTGGGCTGCAATGTAACCCTATGGGGCATGTGTTCAGTGTGGTCCACTAAAAATGCTGTTTTTGCTACTAAAATGCACAGATTATTATTCTCAGTATCTGACAAGGATCCCTTAAAAGATAGACATTTAAAACCTCTTTGACACCTTTCTTTTTAACCAGAAACAGCTCTGAGGTTGCACGCGCTAAACCCACCAGACTCCATTTAAAAAAGCAATACTTTGTGTGTGTATAGATCCAACATGTATTCACATGTAAATTGGTATAATATGTGTTTATTTTAACCAACACTAGAGTTGTGAAGGTTTGAAAAGTAGAAAGACGACTCAAAACAGCCTTTGAAGTATAATTAAAAATGCTAAAATTGCTGTTTATTTCCATGGAGTCTTTTGGGTTCAGTGAACACAATATCATGGATGTTTTGATGTTTAATAAGGATCTTACTTTCTATTAGAAAGGTCAACCTCCTTAGAAATCCTTTCCATAATGTTGTCAGACACTTATAATATTAATCTGAGCCTTTCAGTAGTAAATCGAGCACTTTTGTGAACGTAAATACAAGCTGGACAAATGCCCTATTAACTGTCATTGTAGATTGTTGCAGCACTGCCAACTGTAGCTATCTAGCTTAAAACTCTAAAGATTGACACAAAAAATAGGAAAATAGGGTCAGGGTTGAAAAAAACGGTAGTTACCCTTTACGTTTGCAGAGACAGTGTGTTACAGATTGCATCATCAGTTTAGCAAGTGACGATGATTACGTTTCTTACAGTTTTTTCTGTGAAAATTAGCAAATATCTGTAGTTTTACAAATGGGGACAAATTAAAGATAACTGCAACATTTCTGACACTGTGCTAATGTTTACAAATGGAGTGAGATGAACAATTTCAATGCAGGCTGTAAATACCACAGCTTCTGTCTCTCTCTTATTATTTACAACTAATTTGATTGTCATATTAGCATCATATAAGTGCATTAACCAATACATTTTGTGAGCATGTTATCATCAACATCTGCTCTAGTAGCTCAGACCTATGTATAGTACATTTCACCAACCGATTAATTAATGGATTGCTAAATACTGCATTTATTCTGCTCTGAACACGACAAATCCTTATAAATGAGAGTAGTAATGATTTTGAGTATCTTAAGTACAATTTTTTAAATGTCATAAAATGTCATAGCTTCAGGAATGTTCCTTTAGTATTAGTGCCACTGCACCAGGCTGACATAATGGATAAGTGGCACGCAACATGAACATTAAAATAATGTGCACTTAGTGAGTGGCGGATCGACACAAAAATGCAAAATGCTGTTTATAGACGGTTTCTATTATTTTTGTTCGCTAGAACAAATAAAAAATAGACATGGAAAATGGCAACTGAATGTGAAATTTCAATTTCAGGCACAACAGCATGTTTTAGTACTTTATAAAAGCAGGAAACATTCCTCATGAGTCTAAATGTTTCAAAATGAGCATACTTCTTTCATTGAACAGAGCTCCAGTTTCAAAGTATACAGCAGAATGAGGGAGTCTAATGCTGATGTTTGACTATTGTTCACATTGAGCCAAACTTACGAAGGTAAGACCCTCTTTGAGAAACCCATTATGGTGCAGTTCAATGGTATCTGTTTCGCCACACTGGGACCAGTGCTGGTATCTACTCTCATTTTATCAAGAAGTCAGTAAGTCAAGAAGGTTGAATTCAAAAACATATTATTGAAGTCTCATTTGGGCTGATAAATTACAGTAAAAGATAAGTGGCTTTGTTAGGAAATCTTCCTGGATTCCAGATATACAGTAGCTCAGGTTTTACTGGAAGGAGGACATGTTTACTGTTAGATGTATGTCAGTTTGTTCGGAAAAGATAATTTTATATAAATGTATATATATATATATATACATACATACATACATACATACATACATACATACATATATACTGTGTGTACAGTTGGTGCGGAACTATTCAGACCCCTTTAACTTTTCCACTCTTTGTCATTTTCCAAAAATCTTAAAAAGTCATTTTATTTCTCATTAATATACACTAAGTACCCCATCTTGACAGAAAAAACAGAAATGCAGTAATGTTTGCAAATTTATTAAAATAAAAAATCCTAAAATATCACTTTCTCACAGGTATTCAGGCCCTTTGCTGTGACACTCCTATTTAACTCGCATGTTGTACATCCTCCTTGAGATTGTTCTAGACCTAGAGATCTCTAGAGATTGTTCAAGACCTTGCAGAGCAAATGAGAATTATGAGGTCAAAGGAACTGCCCAAGGAGCTCAGAGACAGAACTGTGGCAAGGCATACATCTGGCCAAGGTTACAAAACAATTTCTGTAGCACTCAATGTTCCTACGAGCACAGTGTCCTCCATGATCCTCAAATGGAAGAAGTTCGGGACGACCACTACTCTTCCTAGACCTGGCCGTCCATCCAAACTGAGCAGTTGTAGTAGAAGAGCCTTGGTGAGAGAGGTAAAGAAGAACCCATAGATCACTGAGGCTGAGCTCCAGAGATGCAATAGGGAGATGGGAGAAAGTTCCACAAAGTCAACCATCACTGCAGCCCTCCACCACCGGGGGCTTTATGGCAGAGTGACCGACGGAAGCCTCTCCTCACTGCAAGACACATGAAAGCCTGCATAGAGTTTGCCAAAAAAACACATGAAGGACTCCCAGACTGTGACAAACAAGATTCTCTGGTCCGATGAGACCAAAACCCGGCACTGCTCATAACCTGCCCAATACAATCCCAACAGTGAAACATGGTGGTGGCAGCATCATGCTATGGGGGTGTTTTTCAGCAGCAGGGACAGGACGACTGGTTGCAATTGCAGTTTATTTTGGCCAAGTACAGAGATATCCTGGAAGAAAACCTCTTCCAGAGTGCTCAGGACCTCAGACTAGGCCGAAGGTTTACCTTCCAACAATACAATGATCCTAAACACACAGCTAAAATAACAAAGCAGTGGCTTCGGAACAACTCTGTGACCATACTTGACTGGCCCAGATAGAACCTTGACCTAAACCCCATTGAGCATCTCTGGAAAGACCTGACAATGGCTTTTCACCAACGTTCACCATCCAACCTGCCAGAACTGGAGAGGATCTGCAAGGAGGAATGTCAGAGAGTCCCCAAATCCAGGTGTGAAAAACTTGTTGCATCATTCCCAAGAAGACTCGTGGCTGTACTAGCTCCAAAGGGTCTAATAGGAACATGTATGATTCAGTTTTTCTGTTTTTTAAGTTTGCAAACATTTCCACAGTTCAGTTTTTTTTCTGTCATGATGGGTGCTGAGTGTACATTAATGAGAAATAAAATAAACTTTTTTAATTTTGGAAAATTGCAGCAATGAAACAGAGTGTAAAATGTAAAGGGGTCTGAACACTTCATCACTGAACAAGACTTATTATATTTAATCTCTTTTTAATCACATCTCCAACATGTTTTTCTTTTATTATTACAAAAACAAACACAAAGTGTATGACACACAGCCATCATACACATATACAATAAATACACCCTCATTCAAAAACAGCAGTTACAATTTTGCTTTCTTTTAAAACTAAATAATATGAACCATACACATACCATTATAAACAGTAATTTTGATAACAATAGTTACCCTTATCTATATTCTGTCTACATATCCAAAACCAATAAAACATTATTTGGCAAAACAAATCGGCGAAGCCTCACACCGGATGTCAGCCGTTATCCTGGCAATGCTTCCTTTGCACTAGACTATGGGTCTGTGTAAACACTACTGTCTTACTTCCAACTGTGTGTAAACTTTCCAGAAAAGCAGCACATCCATACAACTGTAACTTCATTATTTTTCCTACAACTTGTTTTATGATGCATTCATGATGCAACTTTGACGGTGGCTGCCGAAAGTCCACTGTTGTTCTGTATTAACAATACACCATGTAAACATGAACTAGTTTTATTAGTTAGACTAAATTTAGCAGAACATGGTCCCTGAATGTGAAACGTCCACATGCTGTTTACACTGCCGCGCCAATAAATCAAACTAACGCTGAGAAACAGAGCAAACATTTTCCTGTGCTTAGCGGACAGTTACAAAGTGGGCAGTGTGTTTTTAATCGCTTCATGCCACACTTCTCCCTTTGGAGGCGGAGAACAAGCTTGTCGATCTGTTCCAGGGAACATCGGGAAAGAACACCTTGACGCCCGGAGCTGCTATCTGCCATGGTGCAGTGGTGGTAATGATTAAGTATCAGTCCAGCGCACTCCTCTCATTTCCAAACTATCAGTTTCACCTTCTCCACTACATCACATTTGTGGAGCAGAAGGTAATGATCCACCTGGTTTTGTGCCAAGTCATTTTCTTTGCGATACGCTCTCACTCCCCATTTTAACTCTCTCTGTCTCTCACTTTCTCTCTCCTCCAGCCGCTACCTTCTCATCCTCAGTCTTTCAGTTTCATTTCTCAAGGTTGCCTGTGGAGATAAAATAGCCATGCCCACCTGGTGAGAGAGTCAGCCCTTTGAACTGTCTAGGGCAGGAAGTCACAGACTGGCAGTTGTTTTACAGACTTCTTTATGGCTGTTGCAGAGCATCCAAAAGGTGAGAGAGGTTGTGCATGCTGCGATCATTGGCTGTACACTTTACACCACTGTTTAACTTTGGATATCAATCAATTCCACAGGGAAAGGCAAACAGTTTGACTGAACCTTTGGGCTATAAAACCTATTGTATTTAGATGCTGTACTGACAGCTGGTATATAGTGTAATATATTTACAAATAGGATTGACTAGTATTGCCAAGAATGATTGAACATTACACTTATTGTATCCCACTTACGTGTATGGTTTTCATCCTCACAAAGAAAAGAGACGGTTCTGTTTGTGATCTGTTAGTCTGTCTGTTGCACATGTTATTTACCAGAGGTAATATCTTACATAACACTGCTCTGATTTTGATGAAACGGGGATGTTTGATGCATTTTGGAGTATTTCAGGATTAAAAACAACTATAGAACGTATTCAACAATGCTGTATTTTCACATATAAACTAATACTTTTTGTTTCATGATGGAGCAGCATTAAAATATCACTGGTCAAGGGTGTCCTGGAGGTGTACAGTAGGTAGATGGTGACAACAACGATGGGGACGCAACAATGGGGAAATGAAACACAACAACGGGACGGTTGTGGTTTGGAAAAGAACAACAGGGAAAAGAACCGGCACATGCTGGAGACGGTGACAACAACGGGACGGTTGTGGTTAGCAGAAGAAGAACGTGGAAAGGAACTCCCACACACGGGACAAGATCAACGGTCTCCAGGGTGAAAATCCTGTGTGGCTTGACCCATCCACCACCCCAATAAACCTCCTTACGTAGATTTTCAGCCATTCAATACTACTTAATAAGGTTATACATCAGAGACTATTTATCTAAATTGTGTTAATTGGTCTTTTAAAAGGCACACTGATTACAGGTACAAATATCAATCTTTGACAGATTTACCTGCTAGTAGTATTTGAATTATCAGCCTTCCCATTTACTGCACTTTTTTGAAGATGATGCATTTCATTTCTTTTTTACAGAAATACAGCATGCATTGCTAAAATCAATTGACCATACAACAACCGCACTGAAGATCAACAGAACTGAAGTTATGTTATGATGCACAAACACTGACCCTCCTCAGGAAAAGTTCAAGCAATTCCTCTTTGAAAATAAAAAGACCTTTAGGCTTCAAACGGGGTCAAAAAGCTTGATGATTCCAGTACATCCTCCATCGACTCACACCTCTCAGGAGTTGAAATTGTGAGTGAAGCTCACAGAGTATGCAGTGTGAATTTAAAGATGATCTGATGTGCTGACATGGAGCAAACTTGCACCGCTGCAGAAACTGAATCTGTGCCCTGAGAGTCACGTATACAAGAAGAGGTCGCTCATAATGGACGGCGAGGGCGATAATCCACTCACTGACCACATCTTCCTGACTTAGCACACAACTTAACTTGTGAGACTCAACAATCTATATGGTGTGTCTATACTGTGGGTGCAGAGGCAGCCTTGCATTATTAGAGTGCACATCAAAAAGGAAAGGTCAGGTTCCCTCTATAGATTAAAGGAATTGAGGGGATTACATTTTCTAGCCAATGTTCCTACCCAGTGCAATTGCTCTGTTTGAGGTTAGCCCATGCATTTCAATTAAAAATGACAAGACAATTTACAACCAAGGTGAAAATATGCTTTTAAAAGACAGGTGCTGAAGTACACGACTTGAATACATTTCACATTGCTGCAGATAAACTTACCACATACATCCCTCTAGTCTTCTCAGTGCTGATAATCCTCTTAATATGGTAATATATGAAACACCTTGCTGGAATGTCTTTGAGTCATCTGCCCCCATGTTCATATTACTAAGGCTCAGAATGTCTTTAACATCAAAATTGAAGAGAGATTTGATATAGGATTTGGGATTTCCTTTGCAAGCTCTCAGCCAGTTTACATTTCAATCAGGAGAGACTTTGTTGCAGATATGGAAAGATTTATTGTAAATATGCATAGTATGAAATGTACAGTCTTTGGAGATTAGACTCCATCGTTATGAAATTATATTTTTTAAAGGGGTCCAATGCCAAACTATAATCCCCCACCTCATCTCAGCATCCGGGTTTGGTTACACTTACCCTTGGCACAGCATCTGGGTTTACTGCACTTACCTCGGCACAACTTCCAGGTTAGCTTGTTGTTATCCTCGGCACAGAGCCCAGGTTTGGTTTAGTATTATCCACAGCACAGCGTCTGGGTTAGCCTATTCTCATCCTTGGCAAAGCATCCAGGTTTGATTTATTATTATTTAGGGCACAGCGTCTGGGTATGCCTATTCTTATCCTCGCCACAGCGTCCGGAGTTGGCTATTCTTACTCTAGGCACAGCGTCTGGTTAATATCATTTTTTTTTTTTTTACATGTATAATTCTTACCTCGGCACAGCGTCCTGGTTTAGATTTTCTTAACCCTCGCACGGCGTGCGGCTTTGAAATGATTAGAAATACTGTATATGTAGATAAGATGACAACACATAATTGTGCAAAACCAACTCATTAGAATGTGTAAGTATAATATGAGTGACCATGACAAATACACCACCATCAGTTATATGCATGCTGACCCAAAGAAATTGGCTTTAGAGATCTCTGGTTTGCGAAGACGTCGTTGACATCGAGAAAAAAGTAAGAGGAGTAGGCAGAGGATGACCATTTACCAAATAGTTGTGGAGATGTACGTGATATACCTTGATTTGCCGCCGTAGTAGCAGCCCCTATCTGAATGAATGACAAGATGCTTAGGTTTAACGCTAGATTTCATTAGAACAACCTTAAAATGATGGCTTAATTAAAGTAGGAATAATGTATCGAGGGAGCTATAGCCTATAGCCTAATACATATATTAATCATGATTAAAAGCATGAAGGGCGTGTGTGTGGGCAATAAGGGGAGCGGCACCTCCACGTTTACAATGTAAGTAGTTCTGATTTAAATGAAAGGCTAGCTGTAATGAAGTTAGCCACATGTCAGTGATAATATTACGGTAATAATGCTGTAATAGGATGGGTTACAGAGCTTTAAAATAAGATCTCAGTTGATAATAATGTAAGACAAGGATAGGTTAAACAAGCTGCAAAGAAGAGGACAGGTTAACGTGCTGAAAGAAGAGATCAGCTGGCCATGCTGCAATGACTTGATGTAAAACGTGCATAATGATGAGGACGTTGAACATGATAAGATCTCGTTCGAAGTCCAGTGAAGATGAGATCCCAGCTGCAAAGACGAATATTGTTAAAACTAATTCCGAGAGGAAACCCCATTTACCCTGCTGCATAGAAAACTTTGCATTAAACATTTGTTATAATAGGAAAATGAATGAGCACTACTTAACCATGTAAGAAACGATATACTGCCACTATGGCTAGTATGGGGATTTGCCCTAAAAACTAAAACACTGAAACAGTCTACAAAGTATTGTTGAATTACAGTGCCGTCCTTAGTACTCATATTAAGCTGATGCCTTGGCGTTAAGAAAGAGAACATCTGCTGTACAAGCCTGCGAAAAACAAGTGACCAGGAAACAAGCATCTACAGAAAATAGACAGTGCTAATAAATGCTGGAAGTAATCATGTAGAATATAAAGTAATGTGTCTGGGTAAATAGAACAAAAAACCTACTTTTAGCAGCAGTAGCAAATATTTAGGTAAATTGAAAATAGAAAAATAGACATAGACACTGTATTAAGCTCAAAAGTGATTACATGAGAGGTCGTGACATGATACAGTGAAGAGGACACGCTACTATGATGCATCTAAGCCTAAACGCTGAATGACACGCCATGAGTAAGTCTACGCATGTGAATGATGTATGAAAAACTGCAGAGGTCAGCCTTGACCAAAAGGTGATAAACAGCATGAATCTGAAGATCACAGAATACGCTCAGGGGATATTTAATTGATGAAGACATCTAGCAAATAATGCATGAATCAATGAAGCCCAATAAGACCCCCACAGATAATGTGATGAAGCTAATGGTAGTTTGCTGATGCGAGTGATTGCAAACTGATAGACAATTAAACAATCAATAAATTGTCAATTAGCTATAAATGATGATAATGACAATAAACGAAAGTAGTGCTAAGGATACTCTGGTATTGATAGATCACTTAACAGATACAAAGAATATGGCTAACTAGCCAACGAACGAAGTGAGCATGGAGCACGAAGCAATAAGTATGCCGACAGCAGATGCGATGATGAATAGATTAATATTGAGAAGCAGATAAGTCCTCATGCATGCTTCTTGACGACAGCAATTAACTACTGACAGTGGTGCAATAGCTCCAAAAAGATACTTTTAACATTGCGTGTTGAATCCCTATAGAGAATGATACACTTTACCAGTTATTAGAACAGGGAATTAACTCCAAAGCATGATACGAGTATGTGATAGAGCATTAGAAAGCTACAAATGCTTAAGATATATAATATCGTTGTGTAGCATTTTGAAGAGTCTGAAACTTATGCCAGTTACTGTATATGAAACTATTTGCGCATGAAATGTGACAAGCAGCTCTTCTGTGATTTTGCCAAGCCTGGACAGAGTTAACCGCCAGAAGGCTTTCAGTCAAACAGGAACCGTAAGTATCATACACTGCCCATGTCCGAAGAAGTGCCCGGAGCAAATGTAGCACCGTAAGGCCAAGAGACCCACAATCCCGTCAGCAGGGGAGTGGAAGGGGGATCTGCCGGCCTGGACTGCTTCGTACCACGACAGCTGCAGGAGTGAAAGGCGAGAGAACCGGCAAGAAGCAACCTGCATGGGCAGCCAGCTCACGGAGCTTGGGAGAAAGCAGGCCTGGAGCCAGCATGATGCCGCGATCCGGAAGCTGACCTGAACCTAAGCTGAGGATCGCACTGTTTCTTTCAAACGGGAGCCGGGCATTGAGGACAGGCAAGAGCTTCTGCAAAGGCCGTCAGGAGAGACTGTGAAAACCTCCAGTGTCAAACAGCATCCAGGATCTGGGGCCAACACAGGATCAAAAATGTGAATCCAACATGGCAAAAACAAAAAGCAAAACGGTGAGGATACAAGTGACAAACACTTCCGAATTACAAGTTGTGCTCTTAGCTTGAAATGACAACTGAGCAGAAGAGAGAGACAGGTTTAAAACAAGGATGTCAGACTGTGATTGGCTTGTTCATGGCCGCTTCTGATTGGTTAAAATAAAAATGAATGCCTCAAACAGCTCTTCCTGAAGGAATTTACACTGTGCTCCATTCAGTTGGACGATTTTATGGTAGCTCCACATTTCCCTGGGTTATTACATGACAGTTCATTGATGCCCTGACCATTTTTCAGCGTGCATCAGAGCTGCCCAAAACACAAAAGAATGGAAGGGAATCATAAACAGGTTGGATAATGAGATGGAGATAATTATCTTGGAGCTACAGCACAGTATGTAACTGTGTCATGCTCCTCTGTGCAATTACTCCATTTAAGACCCATTAACACCAAATGTCCCAACAGTGTTGTTTGTTTGATAGCATTCTTCATTAATCAAAGTGTATCTGTGACCTCAACTAATTACTTAATCAAATAGGGTGTGGATGCCATTAGGAATGAGACAGGAAAAGGAGGATATACCATAGATAGTTGTTGCACCTTTCAGTTCACTTTTTAGGATTGTCTTTGATTTCCAGAGATAGTCCAGAGTCAGTTTCCCGTCTCTTGTTTTTTCACACTGCTCCTGTTTGCACAGTAAAATTCACCAATTACACACTTCCAATTCCTTGCCATTGGTGCAAAGACAGCAAAGACCACCTGTTACTGAATGGTGCAGAATAGTGGTTTATTCACTTTCTAATACAGAAGTATTGATGTGTCATGGTTGAGGATGCTGCATTTTCCACCTGTGAAATGCAAATGTGACCAGGCCAGGCTCCAACATCGTGAGCATGCAAATTAGCCTTAACAAATGGCCACGGGGTACACGGCAATTCTGACCTACTGCTGCTGCATCCACAATGTTTCCGTGCTCTTCCGTTTCCTTCTCTCGGCTCGTGGGCCGGGGGCCGCTCAGCAGCGAGTGGGAGGGTGAATTCAAAGAGAAAGCCTTGAAGTTACCTATTGTGAACAGCTGCATGTTCAGCAGTAAGCAATTGAATAGGGAGACACCTGAATAATATTTAAAGCGTACAGATTTTAGGTAATATTCAAGGTTTGTTACTGTGTTTTCTATTTTGCCACATCAGGACAATAAGTAATGTTTTAACTGTAAAATACCTCATATTTATCACAATATATTTTTCCTGAAAAATAAACGAGACACGTATTTGTGTGCTCAAAGTGAGAAATTATCTGCAATTATTTCTTGTTTCAATGCCAAATTTTGTTTTCAATACCACAGGTTACTGTCACTGTTCTACCTCCATACATGGAGAGCTGTGTATGAAAATGTCCAATCAATTTAGAATGTGTTTATTTAATTTCAATAGGAAACATTACAAAAACATGAAAGAAAAGACCCCCCCCCCCCCCCCAAACACACAAACACACATACTATTTTTTAAGTCTGATGATGACTCAGACCATCAATAAACACTTAGAATCTCATTACCGTCATGCCAGCAATTGCATTTTGGGATTAGGTGTCATGATTTTTAAGTGGTGTTTTTGTCATTATAAAATGTAACTTTTTTAATTCACTCAGTCATGTTGGTCTAACCTATCTTTATTAGTACATGCAGTTTGATTGACCTGATGGCAGGAGCCTCATTTGCTTATCACCATGTTGACTGATGCCAATCAAAATGCCTGTTTGAAGAATATTATATTCTAGCTGCCACTGTGAGTCTAATCAGTATCCTCTTAAAGTTCCATAAGTAGCTACATCAAGTTGCTGCTATTAGATTTCAACATTAAGGTAAGAATGCAGTAGTCCTCTTTTAAATTACAAATTAAGCCACAATAACCCATATAACCTACCACATGGCTGTCATAATTTTGCAAAGTGCTTTTTTTCTTCTTCTTTTTTTACTGTAAGGGTATAAATAAGACAGCATAAGTGAACTATACTGTATGCACTGTATATCTTAACAGGCTTGCATTGTTTTTTAAATTATACATTGAATAATTCCAGAATAGAGAAATTATTTTACTTATTAGGCAAATTCTCATTTTACTTTTGGATGTAAGTACTGCAAGTGACAGCCTCCTCTATTTGAAAACTAAAGTCTTGACTGAAGCTTTACATCAGCAATAAGGTGACACCCATGATAGTAATGATCAGAGTCCCTTCACCATTCGCTGAACTCTGTAGATTAACCCTCCTGTTTTCCTCAAATTTACTAACACCTGTTGACCTTGAGGCCACTTTGACGCTAGGATTTGAAACCTCCAGAAAATGTTGGTAATTAAAAAACGTTTACCAAATTTGTATATGTTGAAAACCTAAACTGGCAACTGGAATATTGTCTGAATGGAAAGCGGCCAAGGAATGCAACCAGACATTCATCCACAGTCACATGTGGGCCCAGAGTGTAGAGAACCCACTTGTCCTATCCGCATTGCTGCCAATCTGTCACGCTCCCGTCGGCCCTATTCTTGTTTCTCTGTCATCTAAGCGGATGACACGGGAGAAAACATTGAATGTTTTCAGAGACAGTGGCTGAAAATATTGCCCTTCCAGTGTCAGCATTCCAAAGGGTTGCTCTTGCTTCAACTTTTGACTTGTACACTCCTGCCAAAATGTGCAACCCAATGTAGGCATGGAGGTCTGTCACATCCACATCTTTCCAACTCTTCACATACACACTACTTCCCTCTAAATTTGGCATCTCAAATATATCTTTTTCAACTGATGGTGTCATGAAAAGCTCAATTGCTGATTTTATGTCTTGGACATGGCATACCTGGTGGGACCTGGAATCATTATCACATTAGCAGCACCAAGTCTACCCTGTTGTTCAAGTGGCGAGAGGGACCATAACATTAGATTTTTGGAAGGTAACGTGTCTGCTGGTAGTTGAGAGCCAACAGAAGGGTCAACCCCAAGAGTCTGATTTTCTTTAAGAGGATGTCTCACAATCAGGGACCTCCTCAACGTTGTCCTCAGTCCTGGACACACTCCTCTATGTCACGTTCAGTGTCGAAGAACTGTGACAAAAATTTGCTGACAGCAAACCTTTTTGCAGGCCATTTTGGAATGAGAGTGAGTGTAGAAAGAGAGCACATAAAGTACCAAGTGAAATGTTTTAGAAGGTTGTGGTGCCTGTGTGTGAGCTTTTATATATTTGCCCCTTCCCTTTGTATCATGTGATGTAAACCACCCCTGAGAGAACAACATTTTCCCTCCCTCAGAGTGCAGCGTTGACGTTCACTCTGTGCTTTTCACTGACAGTAAAAAGTAAAGTCATGCACTGCTGCATGGCTAAATAAAGGAGATAAATGAAGGAGACTTCCCCAAAATCTTGACAAGTCCTCTCACAACTGGCAGGTTTGAAATAATACGGCTGCTGGCCTTTCCATCTCTTTCTTATCCCAGTCAGTCGCCGTAGTTCTAGTGCCAGGCAGAGACTTCACTCCCCAATGTGACGTCATTGCCAAATTGACTTAATAAACCTGCAAATACCAAAATTGACCAAAAACTTTAACACCATTTGGAAACATTTAAAAAAATGATATACATATCTTGAGTGCTTTTTGTACCCAATAGTCAACAGTGGTGGTTAACCGGCAACATGGGCTTCAAGGCAGACAGCTGTGGTAGTGTTGCCTTTTTTCAAAATCAAATGTTATTTTCACAGTCAAATGACATTTGACAATGATTTATTGTCTCAGACTAAGCCAAGAAAAAGGGAGGAAAATTAAATGGGGTCGCGCTTACCCTCACAGCAGGGGGTGACCAGGCTTCTAATAAACTGCCGATTCTTAACGTTAATGTGGGATTCATGTGGGAGTAGACCCATCATCTATTAAAGCCTTCATGTGGCGATTGACTTGAGTAGATTGCTGCCCCTTAAATTTGCAGGGATACGCTTTGGCTCCCGTACACTGTCTGGTGGGGTGTTTATTTTTTTACGCATAAATCAACAATCCACACTCCAGACGCTCTTTGTTGTAATGCTAAGTGCGTTTGTTGTGATGTAGTGCTTCAGTCAGCAACTACAGACATCTGAGAAACAAGAAGGCGGCTCCTGGACTCAGGCAGGTTTAGACACTTAGACAGGTTTCATGCAATTTTACACATTTCATGCATTATTAATGTTTTTGTACCAGAAAAAAACATTTTTTTTTTTTTTTTTAACAGTTGCAGTATGTTATTCTTGTTTATTTCCAAAAGCCAGTATATAAAACCTATCCTCGGAGCTGGCATAGACACATAATAAAATGCAGTTAGATAGCCTTGATCAGAGGTGTGTTGGAAGCAGTGGGCACACTTGGAACCAGGGTCTGAAGCAGAAACTCATTACTTAAAGGTGGCCCACCTCATTTTCCTACCAATGTGGCGTATAAGTACATGAGGTCAATTTTCTGCATTAAAAACCAGATTTGTTTACAAGTTATACAAAACTTGAAGCAAAATACATCATATGACCCAGTTTCCAGTTTTTATAGTCCGGGTCATTGCAACCACCTAAGACTGTCATCAAGGAGCTTTGTCTTATCAAACATTCATGCCCCATTATCCTGGCCGAGGTCCCTGGGTGCCAAATGTCTAGACAACATGCTTCATCAGGAGATTTGCTTTGTGATTAATTATTACATAGATTTTAAAGATGCTTTTCAGCTCTTCTGCCATATCACATTCTTCAACTAGAAGGGCACTCAGAGAGAGCAGACCTCCGCCAAGGCTGTGGCCTGCCTCGCAATCTTAATGAAAGTGAAAATAATTTCAGTATTCACCCTGTGATTTGGATCTGCTTTAAAATGTATTGGGTTTATTCTTGGCCCATGCTTTACCATTCCGTAAAGTTTAATACAAATTGGGCTAATAGTGTGGTGGAAGGTTGGCGAATGGCGGACCCAAAATGTAGAGGCAGAAACTGAAGGTAGTTTTGATGATTTAATAAATCAAGAAATGCACTAAAACAAAGAGTCCTGGAAACAAGCAGGGAAAAAAACTAAAATAAAGTCCAAGTAAAAAAACTGAAAACACAGGAATGCTAACATGACCCAGGAAGAATAACAAAAAACGCACGCCGCACAGTACAATGATCTGACAACGGACAAGGGAAACACCAAGACTAAATACAGAGGGTAACAAGATAACAAGAGGCAGGTGACTCAAGGGCCGGGAAACAGGTGGAAGACATCAGGTAAGTACAAGAGCAGCAAATCACAGGAAGTAAAACTTGACAGACACACTCACTGGCCTAATAGTAACCCGCTCCTTTTTTTTAACGTAACATAACGTTATTTAAGATAATGATTCCTGGTAAATGAGCTAATTTCTCCTCAATCATTGGATGAAACTTTATTATAGGGCTTTTTATCAGTCGGTTTTCACTTGGAGGGAACAAATTACTTGAAAAATTGTGAAGATAAAAGTCAATGAGCTTGAAAGACCACCTGAAGATGATGATATGTGTCGAGGGGAACATATTGTTTCACCGCCGTCTTGGAAATGACTTCGCTCAATTGGTAGGCGGACACAAGCTGATAAAAGAACAAAAGTGATATACAGTGGTGCTCACATCTCTCATCTGTAAAAAAGAAATTCATTAAAACCACTGGAAATCTACTGCATTGTGTCATCGCAGCTTCAGACCTGACTCTTAATCCAAATTCATCTGTAAATATTCATGACAGCATGAGCAAACACAAGGGTCTCGAATACCCCAACATGAAAATGACCTCTATCAATATGTAAATCATTTAAATGAAGAAATGGAGTGGTATCAGGACATTCTGGCTCATCGGCAGGGTGATCCTGTTTGGCAAAGCCTAAAGTCCCCTCTGTCACTCTACAACAAGCCCTCTCAGCCAGTGTGCCTTGCATTATTTACATGTTTATGATTAGTTAAGCCTCACATGGAGCTGCCATCTGCTGGAGAGTGGCATGTAGAATTGGAGTGCCATTAGGCCCATTTATTTTTACTGAAGGAAAGAGAAAAATCTGGAGGAAGAGCCATGTGGCCTTCAATACATACTCTCACTGAAGTCCATTACCAGGTGTACCCTAAAGTCTTAAAATGTGGTATTTATGCCTCATTAAGTGTTCTACTGCTCAACATTAGTGTTCAAAATGAACCCCAAAATAGAATAAACTGCACAGATGGCTAGCGACAACCAGCTCCCCATCGAATGAACACCTACACAGCACTGCAAAATGTACCGCGCTTTAGCTATTTAGATTCAAAACATTAAGCAATATCAAGTCAAATACGTGCATTTCATAGCAATGAATTACATGACTTTAGTTTGAAGAGTGTGACGATTAATTTTACTATATTACCATTCGTAGAATTACAAATTCTGCAATAATGCTCCAAAATACTTGCCAGTAGTTTGTTGCACTGCGGCAACGGCCAACAAGGTCACTTTGGATAAGAAAAATTCTTTGCCAATGGCCTTGCTAAGACTTCCGTTTCAAGAAGTGTGCTGCAGAGAGACATTATACACACAAGGGTCATGGGTTCTTCACAGTATGTAAATTATTTTCAAAATGAATGTGCAGTTTTAATATGAGCAGGAGTCCACGGCTAAAAAGCGTTTAAGTTGCTTGGCTACAACAGCCAGTCTGACTTGACAAGTGGCCTGACTGGCTGCCTAGTGGCTAGTCTAGCAGGCAGGTACAGTGGGGACTGGTAGCCTTTCCAATTGACCACTGGTGCCAACTGAAAGCAAATACTTGATATGCTTTGGTTGGATTTATGACTGTTTTTGTTGTATTCTTTTCCTCACAACAGCACAGAGGAAATGATGTGTGTGACAATAGAGGTCCACATTCTATGTACTGTTTATCAAGTAATTAACAGTTCTTCTTTAGTTTCTTGTTATTCCTGGTTAAGGAATTGGTGGAGACCAATCTAGAGCTAAAAGAATAATGAATATTGGAGTCAGAAAGCAAGAAAGACAACAAAGTGGACTTTGGATTGCAACATGACACATTTCATATCAGGTTTTAATGAATTCTTATCATCTGTGTAACTGCACTACTAATTTAAGGCATATCAAATTGTTGTATGAGTGAGTTCTGAATCATAGCACTATGATGTATTTTGGAAGAACTTGTATATGAGAGCCGAGGCAGGTCATTAGCTTGCATCAACCATTTTGTTTTGAAATTGCAACCTCCATTGTTTTGGTTTGTGTATTAAAAAAAAAACGCAAACAAACCTTTATGCAAATAGGGCTCTTACAAAATGTTGCATCAGCCAGTGCATTCTGTGTCTTTTGATGTGGTATTCTGATTGATTGGTTTTCAGACTTTGGTTGTAGCAGCAGTCATATTGGGGGAATTTGGTCATTCCTTTCTGACATAATCCAAATTTTTTGTTTGGATTGATGACCAAAGATTTGATGACGTGTCTCTCACGATTGTTTTGTCTCAGACAAGTCAAAACTGCACAGTGTATATTTTCTTAGTTGCTGTCAGTCTGCAACATGCTTGACTGAAAGCAATGAAAACTGAAAGCACTGTGATGGCAGTATGCCTCCTGCAAGTGAATCCGAACAGATTGTTCCAGCACTTTGTCTTCTCATTGCAGGAGGTGGAGCTCCTCCTGTCAGACACGGGTGCACTAACTGAATCATGTAATCAGCTGTATACGATACGCTTCACTTGCCCACCAAGGTAGATAACCCCATTGATACATTTGTTCATTCCTAGTATTTTTTGATAAGGGTGAGTAATACAGCCACAAATAAATGAGGGATGTGTTCTGTTGTCAAGTGTTGGTCTTTATGCACAGCAGGTAAAAGTGACATCCACAGGAAGCATTTTTAAGCAATATAACATCTCACAGTGGGGTACAACAGCCCATATTTCAATGTCTTTTCATTTTAATTTTGGTGGAAGAGTTTATAATTTTAAAGTTCTTAATCCTTTAAGTCCCAGGCCAAAAAATTGTTTTTGTAAAACTTCTATTCATCTTTCTTTCAAAGTCTGTCTATAGTGCATGTTTTCTTTTTCTCAATAACAGCAGCTATTAAAAAATGAAGAAACATTTGATGTGAATAGCTGCTTTCAAGATGTAAGATGACTCATTTGGGATTAATTTAGGCTCGAATAGAAAACAAAAGTTAGTTACAAAGCAGTTACAAACTAGTTACAGAACACATTTATTCCATTCTAAAGGTGTCAAATATTGGTGGCACTGGTTGATTCCAATTAAATATCTGAAATCACAAAATCACAAAAAGAAACTGTTTATGAGGAAATGTTTTCTGTTGCCTTAAACATCTCCACCTTTTAAACATTTAAACTTTTGCTGCTCTCCTTCATCCAGTCTGTCTGTCTGCGATGCTTTACAACGGAATATGTTCACTGTTGATATAGCCATTGCCCTTGGCTGAACTATTGATCATATTGAAAGTTGGGTTGGGAGCCGGAGGGTTGTCGGTTCAAGTCCTCACACGGACCAAAGTACGGTGGTTGACTGGAAGATGGAGAGGTGCCAGTTCACCTCCTGGGCTCTGCCAAGGTGCTCTTGAGCAAGGCACTTGTGTTATTTAGGCCTTTGTGTAATGTTTGCATTCAGGCATGTTGGTAATGTGTCAAACATTGTAATTTTACCTTGTGGGATTAATAAAGTTTATATTATTATTATTATTATTTATATATACAATACAATTTTCAGAAGCCTCAAACTATAATAATTTCACACTGACGTCGAAATTAGTCCTTCTCTCTGAAGGGTGCCATAGGCAGGGAGAAGACACATGAGCATGGATCACACTTTTCTCTCTGTTGTACTTTACCAGGATGCACTCTTTCTCAAAAAAAGACAGAAAACAGAAAAAAGAATTATGGTCATGTGTCAACAACAACCCAAAAACAATAAACCCAGCAGCTTTAACTAAAAGTGTACGGCTGTGCCACAACCTGAAGGCTTACCTTAGTCTGATCGTTTTGATTTAATTTGTGTGATTGTACAGGTACAAAATCGTTTTTACCGTGTTGTGTAGGTAATTGTCATCACTGTTTCTTTCAGCTGTGGAACTCACTGATCGTGGTCAGTACCTGTAGCTTGATGATGCAAAATTGCAAAAAGAAGTTAAATGTCAGCCAACATTACAAGTATTTCTTAGAGAGTCATACAAAGTCAAATGTTATGATTTATCTGTTAAATTGAACCATATCTCAAGGGAGTCTGGAAGGTCACTGGACTTACCGTGTTGTCGCAACAATGGGCATTCAAAGCATGGGCGTTATGAGCTTTTGGTCTAATCGATTTCTTTTTTTTACCTACCCAGAATACAGATGGGGCAATCCCCATACTTCAGGAGATAGGGTTAATGTAAATGAATGTCGGCTAATGTTAGCTAGCTTGAGCTTCCATTATTGTTTTCAAAAGAAAACATGCAAACTGAGCTTGTGCTGACAACTATCTAAGTTTATAACACCTAACTAAAATAATGTGAAATTACAGTCACTCAAACAAGTAAAACAACATTGTTCTCACAAAGCGCTAACATTTAATGGCGGTCACTGAGGTCTGTTGTGTCATAAAACACATAGGCCTAGGGGTTAACTTAACGTTAACTGGCTAGCCAGCTAACGATGTCTAAATTTTGTCACAATGTAACATTATCTCTTAACTTTAAATTTTGATTCAACGTACATTATTGGAAATAACCGTTGCAACCGTTGCTCCTTTACTTAAGTTGTTAGTTGCTTATCTTTCAAATCGCCTTGTGCAACGCAGTATTAACAGTATTAAAAATGCTGTCAGCTAGTGTAATTATTTTTGACCCACAATGCATTGCGATATACAGCTTAAACTTTGTAAAATATCAGAACAAGAATTCCCGTAAAATGTTGCTGTAGAAACTACTACTACTACTACTACAGTCTAATAGAAGCAATTGAAGCAAAGTGACAGCTGTAGGGCAGCTAACATAAACTTTAGCTGTCTCCATTAAGCTCCAAGCTAAGCTTTTATAACTCGCGACGCAGTTAGAAAACACAAACAAGATAACTAATGATAACATAATCATTTTTGCTCAGTGGATGCAAGGGGGTAAGTGAGCATCCAAAAAGCAAACCTCCCTTGGGGACGATCATAGGCAAACAACCCATCACCTTCTGCTAGCATTCTATTGACTGCCATTTATTTGAAGTCCCTTTGAAAGCAAATAACTTTACATCTGACACGTTAAAAGACACAATTTGTCCATTGTTTATTTCTAAAGACACACTATAACGTATACATGGCTCCGTTACCTTACGTCATGGCCCTGTTGCAGCCGTTTTAATACAAATAGGAGTCATGACCAGATTACTTTCTGTCGCACAGTAGACAAATTATAGCAAAGTCAGGAGAAGCTTGACGGCAATCAGGGGGACGTGGAGGCATACAGTCAAAATGACAAAATAATTAATCACAATACTCACCAAAAGTTGCTCCTACTCCTACGCTCATGGACAGCTCCTACTCACGCTCTAAGTCTCTGCAAGATTGAATGATTCAGATTTCTTTGGGCACAGCTACCAGAAGACTTACAACTTTCAGACAGGTTGCTCATGTCCCATCTACGTCGTCAAGTTTAGTTTGAGGCTGCACAGCAACGCTCAGCCATCACCGGAAAAGTGCTCCTAATTGACTTCTTTGGTCTCTGTGGAAGTCTTCGGCATTGCCTTTTCTCTGGGTGGACGACGATGTTAAAGTCAAGTAAAAACTCTGTCCTGTCTTGTGTTTCTCACTCCCACTAACTCATTATTCATCAGATGTAACATGACAAAAGAGATTTATTAAAAAAATCACATTTGAATAGTATTCAGGGCTGCCAACTCTCACGCATTGGCCGTGAGACACACGCATTTGACCGGTTTCACACGCTCACACACCACACCCCTGATTTCTCACGCTGAAGTGTCAACCCGGTCAGTCAAATTTCTGAAAGATGAGTTTATCTATAGATCTAGCTGTTGGGCCACTCGCGATCGACTAGTTTTGCTTTCAGAGACTGTGAGGGGGTTCAAGAGCGCTCCCCGGCTTCAGGTATGAGTATCACAGACCCGTCCGTCGCTTCGTGTCCTCTCTCTGTAAAGATAGAGGTGAGCAGCTCGGCTGGTAGCGTAGTAACTTCAGTTCATTGTAGAGGACTTGCTCTGCTGTGGGGGGGCAGTGACGCGTTGCATCTGTGCGTAGACCTCTGCTAATGAGCAGCATACAGCCACCACTAAACTTTGTCAGAGACCAGAGACCCAAATGGGCCTCTGTGTCTGTCAGACGGTCTGAATGAGATCCACCATATCAGCGGAGCAATAACATGCACAGCAGACTATATTACAACTCTCCAGATCTTGGACATCAGAGGTGGGAGGAGTTATATTTTGAATGTGCATAAAGTTGTAAACATGAGAAATCTGGTGAAACACATCTGAGCTATACTATACTATATATACAATACTGCAACGTTGGGCCACTATTGTGCTTCTATAATCTCTGTTCATCTCTAAATGTAACTGTAAAAAATTCATTCAATGTTTCATAAAATGAACATTAGTCTTTATTTTCCCCAAAAAGTAAATACAGTAAGTTGGGCCCAGAGGATGAGGGCCAAACATTACTGAACCTTGGCACAAAGGTTAAAGGATTAGAATTTATGTAACTCAGTGGTTCTCATTCTTTAGAATTTCAGTGGTCTTAGTTAATCCCTCAACATTAATTTAACTTTGGGTCCCTGGTCCCTACACCAGGGACCCCTGGACCTGTTCACCACAGACCCAAATCTTCTCAGCTGTTGCTGACATATGCTACTGTCTCTTCATGTGGCTCATTATGTGTGGCACATTGTCTGGGTCAGTTCTTATATCTTAAGAAATTAATAATGTAAATGCTAAATGCCCTAAAACCTATTGATACTACAACAATGTAAAGGCTCTTAACCCTACAGTTTTGCACATATCATGTAACACTTGGTTTCTAATTTATTTTGCAAAAAAACCAGAAAGCTTCTCCAGAAAGTGCCATTTCATGGTTTATTTTCAAAAAGAATTTCCTGGGGGGGCATACCACCAGACCCACCTAGGGAGAGCCCCATGCCCCACAAATATAACAAATCCAAATTTAAAACCTGAAGGATAAAGACCTAAAGAAATCGCTTTGCGCGCTGCAAAATATGGGTCGGACCCCCGAAATCTCACTCAAAGGTTTGGGGAAAAGTTGGCAGCTCTGGTAATTTCAGCATTCACTTAGTGTTGATTAGTTTACTATTCAAAGTATATTCAACTTTTTTGAATTTGTTCACAGCCCTGTTATACATGGATTAGTAATTGTCCTTCTTCCTTCTCTGAGTGGCAGTTTGTCCCATAGGGAGTTGACCATTACACCACAACTAGCCACAGGGACCATTCAAGGGCAATCAGAGCAAAACAGACTCAGGGTAACCACTTAGTTGGGAGTGCATTGGCCTGGATTAGTAACAACGAGTAAAAAGCAAGAAAGTCTGGAGCCATAGTTCGATCAAGAGGGTTTGTCATGAGAATGTCACAGTGAGCGGCAGTGGCGCTGCATGGAAAGGCTTTTTAAAAGCTCTCTAAGTAACAGGGTTTTGGTTTCTTTATTTTACAGCTGTGTGTAGAGTACAGCTGAAGTCAATATCTGGACAAACACTAACAACTATTGTAGCCAAAGGTAGCATAGCTTATTATGAAAAACACATGAATCAGCCACAATGTTGGTCACTGTAGTTTTTATTTTTGAGGCAAAAGCACATACACCATCCATGTGCCAATACTCAGTAGTGAACTGTAAGGTTGAAAACAGTCCTCAACTTAAAGTGGACATATGCTATTCCTTTTTATGTGAATATCCACAATATCATATGTTAGAATTTAATGTCAAATATGGCCTAAACATATTTTAGAGATATACCCATAAGCTAAAACGTTCAGATATCCAACTTTTCTGAACGCTACAGTTTCAACAGTTTTTTTCTACTCTCTGCTTAGTGTTTCGCAACTCTAAGCCGGCCTTCTATAATTGGTATCTGCTCTAGGTAGGCACGACAAGCCATCGCGGTGTTAGCATTGTTGCATGTAACAACTACATGATAATGGGAGTAAATATGTAATCTTGACTGCTACTGTTGTCAAATTACTCCTGAAACATTTTCTGTTCATGTAGTATCTGGTTCAAAAGCCTTTATCTGTGATTTTTGATGGTAGAAAGTGCTGCTATGATCTTTTAGTGTCCACTGTTAACTATAGTAGCTATTTGGCTAACGGCAGTAAACAATGTCATCTGGGCTGCCAGTGTTGTTAAATTCTCCCCAATTCTGGGTCATATTACTTTTGAAACATGTTCGATTGTGTATTGTTGGGTTTGAAGCCTTTCTCTGCATTTTTGACGGTAGAAAGTGCTGCTTACTGCTAACTGTTAAGTAGCTGCATGCTAACGCGACATAACTGTCATCTTGGCGGCCAATGCTGGTAACTTTGCCCAAATTCCGGTCACTTTACTGCTGGAACATGTCCAGTTATGTAGTATTCGGTTTAGAAGCTTTTCTTATCTGATGTTTTGGTACAAAGTCCTTCTATATACTTCATTGCAGTAGTTCCAGCTTGAACTAGCTATTGAAACAAAACTGGAGCGCACTGGATATTCCACAAAAAACACTGGCCAGTCAGAGAAGACTTGGCTTTTTTTGTGAGGAGGGATTGAAGAGACAGTTGCTGCTACAGAGCCTCTTATACAGAAGGTGAATACAGGTGCAGCAGCCTTGGTCAGTATAACAAAAATGTAAAAAGTGTTGTTTTTTTTTACATTAAAGCATGTAAACATGTTCTAGTACAAACACAAAATGCTAGTTTTGTCCTGAAAATGTCATATAATAGTTCCCCTTTAATGTACAATAACTTTATGTTTGAGCTGCTTTGCAACAAACTACAGTACAGTCCCCAGCTGTTTCAGGAAATTGTATAATTTTTATTCTATATTTAGGATTAATTATTGAAGACTTTTGTTTTTTCACTTCAAATGAACTTACCTCTCTTTACCTCTCTACACTTTTGGTTGTTCCACTTTCATGGTGGTATTTTCAGAAACTAATGTTATATGACAATGTCTGTGCTTAAATGGTTCTGAGTAATTAGTTAATTAGCATGGAGTTAATTGAATGGTGTCTGTATTTGGTTGTGTGGCCTATGTGATGAAATACTGTGTTGGTAATGTAATAGCAAATTTGAATTAATTGAATTAATACAATTTTTCCTGTTTTAATTTACTGTGCTGAATTTGAAAATGAGGGGGAAATGTACAGTGCTTATATAAATAGTTTATGTCCATACTATGGAAGCTATTCTTTACCGACTTTTATGCCATGCTTGTCACTGTGTGTGTACTACAAATCATGATGATGTAGTGTGGCAACTTCAGGATCCCTTCATGCTTTTAGTCTGCCAACCTGCATTTATAGGTCACTACACTGCATCTCTGAGTTAATTTATTTAGGGATACAGAAATAGTACAGAATATTGTAAAATAATTCACCTGTCTATGGCTACATCTGTAGTTTCAGAATACTATATTGGTATTTGTATCATTTTATGCCAAGGAACTAGATGTTCCATGGCACAAGTACTGAAGCCGTGATGATACTAGCATCATCAGAAACGACAAATAAAGGTCATGGTTTAAGGTGAACCACATCTTGATCATTCTAGCATCACAGGGATTTGACACACATTTATTTTTCTTCCCACCCTCTTCCTGTTATGAAAAATGCAAGCATTCTATGCATGTTCAGAAAGTGACAAATTCCATATTCTTCCACCTCTATTTTGAAAGCTCTAGCATTACTGGTTGTTGATTTATGAGTACCACACACCACAAAGTTGTAAATTAATATCTATTATTTCCTCCCAACAAATCATCACGTAGGACTTTCATGAAACCCAACTCAAGAACTGAGAAAATCAGCAAAAAAAAGAGTTACATCTATTTCATGTATTTTCTTGCAAAGTACCTCTGCCAGCAAAAAGAAATAAAAATGTTAGAAGCTTTTTTGCATATATCTATATATCTATCTATCTTTCTATGAATCCATCCACCTCATTTGGGGCTAGTTATCTGTAGGTGACCTGCTGTGGGTAATCTGCACTCCTGGATGGGGGCATTGAGCTGAGTGAAGTATCAAACTATAATTAAAAGGTAGGGTTAGGGCTAGGTGCAATTTGGTATGAAAGAGTGAACCAAGTTTGTCACTGTGACGGGACTCTGGCCTGTTTGGCTGCTCCCCTTTTGGGGAGTACCTGGGCCCAATACACTCTGTCACTGTAGAAGCTGCCCCTTTAGTCATCTCAGAGTGTTCTCTTCTTGTGCTTTAGTTGGGTCCTTTATCTTTTCCCCCAACATCACCCCCACCATATCCCACAGCATATCCCACACATCAAGTCACTCACACTCTTGTCACGACTCAGACAAAAAATGTTCAAAAACTGCTACAGCACTTTAGAGTTGTGGGAAAAGAGTCCTGCTTGAGCAGTATATTGATCATCTTTCTGCAAAATGTTGACACACTGTGTAACTCCACAGAGTGGGTTCACCTGCTCTGCACCAAATCAAATCACCTGAGACTCTTCATGTTTACTGGCCCTCGGCAACATAACAATGAGACAAAAACAACAGCTACGTTTGAGAAAATGACGCAGATTTGGTGAATGTTTGCGAATATCCTGAGAATTTATTTTAAATGAAGTACAATGGCTTAATTTCCCTTCACTCATAGCCTAAAAAATTGACACATCTAGCCCCTTAGATTTTCTTCTCTGTGCTGTTGCAGATGAAAGCAGGGCAGGAATCATGCAGCTTTAACATTCTCACTTGCAAATTCCGGGATGACAGGGTTCCTCCACCAGCTTCAATTATGAATGACAGCCTTTTATCTCCTGCCAGCTAATTAGGTGAGATGATGCTATATGCTCACACCACATTCTCTTCTCTTTTTTTGGTTCTCTTAGATACCTGAATCCAGCCTATTCTAGTGAAACAGATAAGTAGGGAGGGAAATGGCTCAGAAAGTATTATCTTGGAGTTCAAAAGATGAAGGTTTTTAATAATAATGTATGTAATTACAATGTTTTCACTCTGTTGTTATTACACACACACACACACACACACACACACACACACACACACACATACACAGGCCTGAATTACACGCAAGTGCTCAGTACCTATCTGTACATACAGTAACCCAACTCCCTAATGACTGAGCTACTGCCACCCCTTATAGTCATGCAGGGGAGAAACCACAAGAAGAAAAGCAACTTCACTGTATATCAGGTACACTATCAAAGATGGAGTGAAAATTGCTAACTGCAGCTCCTATGGAAAATTGCCAGTTGCTGGAACATCTAAGGGAGAGTTGATAGCAGCATTTCAATTGGGATTTATGGTGACTATATTAATCTGGAACAATGCTCAGCTTCCCTTGAAGTGTGTGGAACTGGTATCCACAACTTTAACAAGACAATTGTTAGAGTTATATGGAAGCATAACATTTAAATACATGTCAAAGGAGCCACTCAGAGGGATTAGGTCACAGTTGAGATATAGCGAAAGGATCTGAGGTCAATCCGACTGGATCCAATTAGCTGCCCCTGACAGGAGGCCATGAAAAGACTGACGCTACAGCGACATCGCATTCACTGAGCCTGGGTCTTGCCTTGCGGAGTGATAGAGGGATAACTTGGGGAATAATAGAAGAACAAACAAGTCACGACTCCAGGAGAACACCCATACTCATTAGAAGAGAATCTCTGCCTCTCCTCTCCCTTTCCTGTGCTTGCCAGCCCCCTCCTCCCTCACTCAGCTTCCCCTCCCCCTCATCCGAGCCTGTGCTCTTTAGATTGGGTAAGATGAGAGGAATATTCTTTTTTCTGAGCTCTTGGACACTGACAGTATTTTTTTCCACTTTGCACTATATAAAGTGAGCAGTATTGACAGCCCTTTTGATAGCATTCAATTAATGTTTTTTTTTTTTTTTTAATCTGCCAGAGGTGATCCTATTTCCTGTTTTAAAGAGATTTGCAAGACTCTGTTGTTATGTAGTAGATTCAATTCCATGACGTTTTTGTGCTTTCTTATAAAGGGATGTCAATTATTCATTCCTGAACTTCAAAACGATGTATATTTCATGTGGGTTAATAAAAAGGAAAACAATGCCAATGTTAAATAAGTGGTGTCATTGTTGTCAACGACCGCAGTAGATTACAAGATGTCCATTCCTTCCAGGATTTTGCTGCCTTTTTTTTAGATTGTTGTGGCCCAAAATGCCTGATTTTGCTGGGTTTTTGTAAAAGTTGCACTTTTGTGTATTTGTTGCCATGAAGTTGCAAGAGACATTGGAAATAGCAATTGGTGTACTTTTTCAAAATAAAAGGAAATTTGGATTGGGGAGATTAAAACTACTGGTCTGAGATTTCCTAGTAACCTTACCAAAAAGGGTCAGGATGCTGCAAATGTTGGTATAATATGAAATTGGCTGGAGGATTTGAGAAAAAAATAATAATATATTGAATTAATCAAATTTGAATTTACTGTATGTGTTTAGTTAATTTCCTATCCTGGCCTGGGACACACATTGATACGGTTTGATAAAGTACTTATTGGACTTAACTTATCATTGCACTTATAATACCAAGCAGAGTCATCCTCAAGTTAGGTCATCATGTAGGCTTTGTCGCATCTTTTTACTGCATCCACAATCTTGGGTGGACCGTAAATTCATTTTTCACTGGGCGCATCTGCGTTGCATCCCGGAGGCGCAACAGCCCCCGCGAGCAATTGCTGCCATTCATGTCAATGTTTAATGCTCTCCGCTTAAGCTACGTGCCATGGTCTATTTTCACACGAGCGGCGGGGCTTCTGGGCCACAGGGCAGGAAGTGAAACACGAGAGCATCCAGTCAATTTACCCAAATACCAATAAATATAAAAACGGGCCGAGTGAGTAGACAGTGGATTCTGGAAACAAGCTAACCTCCACGTGAGAAATATTATCCTACACTTGTGCATGTTAAGAAGTTTCTAAATAAAGTATTGTTTGCCTAAAAACTGCACATAGTAATCTGTGGCCCCCTTAACACCTAAATAGTTAATTTCCAAAGCATAATCTAAATCTAGCTTAGAAAGGGAAGTTAATCAAAATGCAATCTTTATAAAAGGACGTGTTCATCATGGAGTGGAAAAAAAGAAGAAAACTTTTCAACAGACAAAAGTAATTACTCACACAAAACACAACTCCCAGGGACTAAACTCTTTCTATTTGTCAAGACAGTAAACAAGTGATGGAAACGGGTCTAAGGGGATCAGTAGTCCTTTGAAGTGTCCTCTCTTTGTTTAATATAAGCACAGTAGCTTGTCTATTCCCCTCCACAGCCGTGGTAAGAAGCAGCAGCTTAGACAGGAAGCTGTGTGGCCTTGGCACCCCATTTCAGCGACCCCGGACAGCAGCCTTGAATCAGGAAGCACTGGGCAATGAACTAATAATATTCAGGTCCCTGAACAAATGCCTTCTAGGCCGACTCCCGCACAGCTGTGTGTGCCTCTCAACCAACACCAGCTGGGCTGAACAGGCCATCGAGCTAAGGTTATACAAAGGGCATGAGAAGATCCACAACGACTGAGGTTTAGACGTTTTGGTGAAAGGAATTAAGAACATGTCCTCTGTAATAAACAAATATTGGATTTTTAATATAAAATCCATGGTGGAACTAGAAGGGTACTCAGAGTTCACAGACCTCCACCAAAGTCATGCCCTATTTTAAAATGGTTATGCAGTGTACAATTATTCCAACACCACACAAATGCAGCACATACCTATACACCCTATATTGCAATTTTTGTTTTTTTAAGATTATACATTTTTTAAATATATTTTCTATTGTAAATGTGTTCTTGCAATAGTGGCTACACCTGCTGCAGCACACAGAGTTATGTAGTAGCAAGTGGTTTTTATCGCAGATGTGACCTTAAAGGAACACGCCACTGTTTGTTGAAATAGGGCTTATCATGGTCTCCCCTAGCTGTAGATAGGTGGGCCAATTAATTTTTGTCTCAGTGTAACTGTCTATTCATGTGTCTTATTGATTTTTAATGCTTATGACTTTTAACTGTTTGTACTTGTGTTTTATCTGTTTTAATGTTTTTGTGTAAAGCACTTTGAATTGCCCTGTTGCTGAAATGTGCTATACAAATAAAGCTGCCTTGCCTATACATTGTTTCAGTCCGGTGCAACTAGCCACCGCTGGTTAGCTTAGTGTAGTATACGAAATGTGTTGCCGGTTAGCATGTTGTGAGTAAAAGTGAGCAAAAAACAACAACAAATGTATTACTTCTAGTGACATGCATATTCACAACGAGTACACATAGCAATGCAGATTAAGACTAGACGATTTCCTAGGCAGATATTGACTTGGGACTATACTGGGTGGAAGAACAGCTATAGCACTGCTACATGGGCTCAGCAATCACACAGCCCCTTAAACACACCACACCACTTCTGTCAACATGTCCGGCATGAATAGCAGGCTATTTTTCCTACAGTAGACAGTGAATGGCAATGAACGTGTCTGATTCTGTAAGAGATGACTTCTCAGACAGTCAAGATCCAGAAGCATGCCTCTACAAACCAGAGTTTTCAGAAGAGGAGCTGCATGCTTTGAAAATAGATCGAGAAGAGGAGGAGTTTGCGAACACTCAACAGCCAGAGGACATGAGGCATCCTCCAGTCCTCAACTTTTTTCGGTGTGATAAAGTAAACTGGGAAAAATGCAGAATGAACCCAATAAACCGCTGTCCACAGAGTAAGTGATTACTCTAAACATGACGCATGGTTATTTCACGGGCTAGATTGACCCACATTAGACCTGTACTCACACAGAGTTGTTGCGTGATATTTATGTAGCAGCGCTTCGAAGGGCTTCCACCCGATATAGTCCCAAATCAATATCTGCCTAGGAAATTGTCTAGTCTTACTCTGCATTGTCATTTGTATTTGTTGTGAATACACATCCCTTAAGAAGTATTTAGGTTTTTGTTTTTTTTGGGCTCACTTTCACTCACAACATGCTAACCAGCAACATAGGATTCTATTTACATAAAACAGTTCATACACTGAGACAAAAAAATGTCTCACCCAGGTGGCCACCCATCCAGCTAGGGGAGACCATGATAAGCCCTTTTTCAACAAACGTCAGCATATTCCCAAAGAGTGCCGAGGCTTTATTTTGTTTTATTTATTTTATTTATTTGTCTCGTGTGAACTTTTGGGCCAATTGCCTAATGTGCAACACCAGCCCCCCCCCCCCCCCCCCCCCCCCCCCCCCCCCCCCCCCCCCCATTTAAATTAATTAGTTCTCACAAGGTCTTCAGCTTCAAGCAAATAGTCTCAGATGAAAAATACTCAGGGTCATAAGAACGTAGGTAAGAACAAAGTTGCCCCAATATCTTTTTTACAAGCTAAAAACAACACCATATTGTGCATTGTAGCACACAAATCTCTGAACATATTTTTTATGAAGATAAAAGAGATAACTTTATACATTATTTAACCAACCTCATTATGGATTTCCAGTAGCCACAAAACATATTGAGAATTCAACTGATGACTTTTCATCACATTGTGAAACTTACTAGCCTACAGCAAAAACTGACTTCCTAAAAGTTGTGCATATCATGTCAGCGTCATTGCATGTCATTAACTTGGGCCTACTCACAATTGGCTGCAAAGTCTGTGGATTAATTGTCCGTTCCTGCCACCTGGGAATATCAGGGACCGCCCCCGTGATTACGTTGTTTTTCAACTGCCAGCGTTCACATGATCAGGATGCATGTTCTTTTTTTCTGTTATATTGGTGTTTAGCATTACAACTTGTTGCATTACTGCCACTAACTGTTGGGCGTAGCCTAGAGTATTAGGTGTGTGAAAACATGGAGGCCACAATAACAAAGGACACCCCAAAGCTCTTTTATTACGCATTCATTTCCTCACTACACTTTGTACGTGCGATCATAACATACGCCTACTTGACTTGAATAGGTTTACTTGTTACTGGCAGTAGCACACAACTTTTATAACTAATTTAAGTTAAGCTCTGTTGAAACCAATGAACCACTACAGCCTACATTGATAGCACATTGTGGACATTGGCAAAATATAATAAATGCATGCATGAATTTTCTACATTTAGGAAAGGTTTCTAACTATTAAACACATTTGAACGCTCGTCGGCCGTGTTTCTGTAACTGGAAAACTCTGTTAGCAAAATCTAGCCCCAGTTCCCCACCTCTGATTCCCACATGAAGTGACGTGAAAGATGATGTTTTCATTGGAAAAAAAGGTTTTACCATGAACGCACAGTTAAACTTAACTAGATGATCATTGGCCATACACCGCACAACCCTGTCACCTTAGGATTTTGCATTTGTATTTCTAATTTGGTTTCCATTTTATATTGTGATGGTTACAAGGGATACTTAGGAAATCAGCCCTCCTTTATGCTGTTAAATTCCAGTCAATAGTACCACTTCGACAGGCGTATGCCCCAAATCATAAGATATGAAACTACACATGAATCTTTACCTGAAACCAATTCAGTTGCCATAATTACACATTTAATAAAAAAAACTGTAGAGTAAAAGCCAGAAGCTGTGATACTTACATGAAAAGACTGAAGGGAAAGCACTGATAATCTGAAGCGAGTTGTAACCCGCTTAGTTACCACTGACAGCAGAGCTTCTCCCCATAACAAGGCGGGGGCTTGTTATGCAAATTGCAACGTTTATATATATATATATATATATATATATATATATATACACACACACACAAGTGAGAAACCAAGACCTAAAGTCAAAGCTGAGTTTGTCTGTGTAAAGAAGATTTAAATCTTTAGTTAAATTTGAGGTGGTGGTTGTGGGGTGGTGGTGGGGGTCTTTGCTGATTGACACCATTTTCTGTGTGTCGACGGCGAGGATTGCCCAGCCTTCAGAGGAGAAGGAGATTGGAACAGTGTTCTCATCATCCCTGAGCCACTGGGTCATGGTTTAAACACTAATCCTGAAGGATGAACGAGGTAGAAACATCCACCACAGCATGCTCCAAAGATTGCACCCCTTCTGTCTGATTGCATGATCATAAAATAAGAACCCGTGCTAGGGAAAAGGACAACTGCAGCTGTCAGGCACTTTCTCTCTGCCAGTGGGGGACCAAACAGTTTATCCAACTGCTCTGACAAATATGTGACAGGGGTTCTAGGTGAACACTGGTTAAAGCTTGCACAGTCGGGGTCATGGCTCGGTCTGACATTAAGTTGTGGACCAAAACAGATTTCCTCCACAATGTTCCATCACAGCAATCAATAACAAATTTGTAGACTAACCATGGGCATTTGCGTGACATTCACTAGCAGTGGTCCCGTACAACACTTAGAAATAAAACCCAACAGATGTTGTTGTCAATGGGAATTGAAAAGGTAAAATAGCAAAGGCCACCTCCGGCTCTGCATGCCTGGAGGCATCACTGCCAGTTTAATGATTGTTTAGCTGTCACAGAGATAATTCATTGCAATTAGAGTGTTGTTGTGAAACATTTATAGGCTTGCCAGCCTGTCATGCTGGGCAGTTCAAACATGTACAGTGCTGCTTTGATTAAAACCAGTGCATCCTGTTGTCGAATAAACACATCTTCTGTATTGGAGCCTCCATTATTACTGGAGTTGCACTTAATGGTTCAATTACAGGAAGAAACGCTTTCTTTGTGTTTAATTGCCAAGAAATCAATTACAGTCTATTTTCTCTACACTAAGAAAGGGATCCTTGTTACAAATGTGGCCAATTTGGGATTCAGTTACTGGAGTATTAAGAAGACGATCGCCACAAAACCTCAAAACATGATGCACCCTTAAATGAAAATTTCAACCAGTTTATATAAACTTTACTGAGGCAATTAAAGAGGCAAATCAGGGAGCAAAACAAACTCTATATCTTCTTCTCGTAATGAGTAAGTGAGTAATCTGTTTAATGCCTATTAAGTCTGCAATCGTCTTGAATTTTAAGTTGTGAAACGAAGAACATAATCTTAGATGTTGGACAAGTGGACAGAGTCGTACCACATCAAACCAGCTTTTGTAATCCTAAAACTGTCATTGTTAAAAGGGACTAGTGTTTGTCCTTATATTTTTGTCTTAATGTATATAGCACAAAAAGAGAGTCTACAACTGGAATTGTATTTTTATACCTTTCTCTGCTGCTGCTTACAGACAAAGGGCAGTAAGATCACACAGTTGTGAGCACATCGCAGATGCATTGTGGGAGATTTTCCCAGCTCTGACGTACCATGTACCTGCGAGCTGAGCCGACACCAAACGGCGACATGAAAACCTGCAGACTATTGATTGGTCAGAGAGAATCGTCACTAATCTCTGCATCATCGTTGCTAGCAACAGACGGGGGTGTCCTTAACAAACCTGCCATGTTTAAATAGTTTAGCCTGCAGCATTTAATTAATTTTTGCAGCCTCCAGTTTCCTACGAAACAAATTTGTCCTCTGGCTGTGGTAACAGCCACATGTTGAGAATCAACAACAACACACCTTCAACGTTCTATGTGTTTGTTGTGTTAGGTCACAACAGTTTCCTGCGGCATTGCTATGAAGACCAGCCCTGCTCACCTAACGCGAGCCGAGCTGAGCAGAGCTGGTACTAGCAGTGGGTAAGGGTCATTACTGCCAGGCACGCTCTCACCTGTCCCTGGAGAATCAATTATTCTGAATGTTTGCACTAAAGTCTCATCATTAAACACATATAATGTTTGAACAAAATACCCGGTGTTGCAGGAAGTATGGTTCACTGTTGATGGTCTTGCAGCTGCAACAATCAGTATGCTGACTGGTTGTGCAACAGAATTGTTTGTTGTCTGCATACACACTGGGATGGGACAATTTCACTAGCTAGTCAATAGATAAAAACTGTCAGTTTATTGGGTAAGGCTGAAGATAAAATGTTTATTGTCAACAAATACCATGAAAAAACTAAAACCTATTAGTCTCTCTCAATACATTTGGACAATATGAACTCATGACCCTAACCAGGACTGCACAATAATCAAAAACTAATCATGATCACAATTTTTGTTTCCCGCACATGAATATGATTGACTGTGACATTGACATTTTAAATGTGTGCTCTGCTCATAGGGTGCTTGACTGTTTGATGTGGTCGGAGATATCCAAATAGTCAGTGGAAATAAAACTGTGATTATCATATTGGCCATAATGTTCAGCTGTAACCCGTTCAAACAAAGTAATATTTAAAAATAATGTAAGATTTAAATGATCTTAGGTTCACCAAAATTTAAAAAAAAGAAACTTTTTAGAGCCCACCCATTTTTTATCTTTCCATGAATCCACCGCATGGATAGAAGGCAAGCAAACTCTAATTCCTATCAAATTAAGGCAGGTGAGGCAAAATTCTGTGGTAATCCTCTGGAGTCAAAGCTGTCTGGTCCTTGGCAACTTCACAGCCTGAAGGTCAGCCTTCTAAAGGCAATTGATACCCCTGACTGTAGCTCTTTCTGCTCACCATCCATTTTGGCAAATGGCAAGACTAGGTTGATCAATCAAGTGCCGTCAAATGGCCAAATAGAAAAAAAAGACAAAACCATCACTGTGATCCTCTGTATCGAGTGCTCGGATTATAGAGGATCACCTTCTGGGCTCTCTACATGATTTGGCCATAACTCCAATACAATCTTATGATGACAACTTCTAACTTCAGAAATCCAACAGTGTGCATCTGTTGTCTTGCCGGTCTGCCATTCTGTAAAATGATCAATTTGTTTGGATGAAAGAATGCATCTGTTCTTTATAATGGCAGCAGGACATATTTTGTTAAAAGTTGTATCGTAGCCTACAGCGAACTGAATGTATTCCTACATCAAACATCATATATATTCCAAGAATTTCCTAAGGCAAATGGGAACATAGCAGGAAACATGCAATCAATAATGGATAATCTATAACAGCTACATTTTTTAAACTAAATAGTATGTATCTGTCTGCAAATCTTTGCATCCTTCTTGCCTAAGGCCGAGACAGATGTTAATGAAGTGAAAGTTAAAATGCTGCCAGTATACAATACACTGTCATTATTACCGGCAGTGAGCCAATGTGTGTTGTGTCAGGTGCTAAAATCTGTCCACTTCCTAATGAATTTGAATTATTCTTCAAACAGTAATGCAATGCTCAAAGGCCACCTGTGGATTCCTTTGACCACTTCTTACACAATGGAGCAAGGTTTTTAATAAGCAGGTCCCCATTTTGTTTGTATCTTGTGCTCTAGCACGTGCACTAGGATGCACAGAAATTGATAGCATTTTATAGAATCTGGAACTAGTATTGATTTCAAATCCAGTTAAATCAGTCATAGAATCTTTTTAGGTTTAGCTTTAACATTTACAAGTATGTGTATCAGACATACCTTATTTTTTCATAAGCTATATTAGATAATCCAGTTGGTCCACTGGATGTACTAATCAAGAACATAAGGGTTAATGCACCTTGTTGGCTGAATGATCTCTGCTGTTGCTGTTGCTGTCCCTAAAAGAAACTGTTGTGATGGTTGATGACAATGGAATGCCAGTAGATTGTCAGTTGAGAGGCATTTCATCTCATGTGTTTAACAACAATCAACAATTTATCTCATTCTGCAGTAGACGTTCTGAGTGTGTTGAAAAATAAATGCATAGAGGATTGCAATAGTTACCATTGTACTTTTTGATTGTTTTGATCGTTGTGCTAACTCTTGACAGTTTCAGTCCTGGATCTGACAGCCATGTCGTGTAGCTTTGTGATCAATACGGTCAAGAATTCTCCTTTAAATAAATCTGTTTAAGTGACTAGGTTTCTCAGCATTACATCATGGATCAGATTTTATACAGAAAGAAACATGTCAAATTTCCTCAGTAAATCACTGTGTTCATTCTGTAGGCATTTAATACAGCTCATGCATTTTCCAATTACCCTTCAGTGTCAGGCTGCTGAATTGTAAATGCATACTTAGCCGTCATCCATTTTGTTTCTCGAAGGTTTAATAAAGTAATGAATCAACATAGGACTTCGTTATTTCCCTGCCTACAGTAAATCCAAAAAGTACTACATACCGTGAGCTCATGGCAAAGGTTAAAGTATTGAAGCTCAGACTGCTGGTGATTTTATTCCATAACAATTCCTTCAAGGGCTATATGGATATTTGATATTAATGAAAACAAATCAACATGACACAAATGTTTATAGTCAGTGATTAACACCAGTTGGCAAACCTTAAATAGATTGCTGGACAAATAAAAGTATGAACTGTACTCGGTGTACAACAACTACTTAGAAATAGACCTTTTAATAAATTTGTGTTGTTAACGCTTTCATATTTTTAATATTTGTTAATAAGCTTGTCATTGAAAGAGCCATTGTAGCTTGATGTGCAACATCTCTTTGTGTTCCAGTATTAGGTTTGTTGTAAAGAGCTCCTTGTGGATTGGGCTTGCAGTCTCTTTGGGCAACTTAAGGCACGCATTAAATATTGAGTGTGGTAACCAGATGTAGAGCACAAGAACTGCATAAATGTGCTTCCATGCATGATGTATTGACAAAAAAACAAACATAAAAGCAACATATATAATATATATGATGCCAAAAAGGCAGCTGCTGTGCTTTAAACACCGTTAGACATGTGCTAGTTTTCACATACGGCGCATTTTCCTAAAAAGCTACTCATCGTTAAGTGTCCCATATTCGGAAATTCACATTATTACATCAGAGCTCAGTGTGGACATAGTCCAGCTCATATACTGAAAAGGCAGAGGTTGCTGTATTATTTATGACGGTGTAAATTCTTAATATATAAGTCTCAGTGCTTGATTCAGAAAGCACAGATCTTTCCAGAGAATGAGGCCGTGTTGCAGTATTGATCCAAATGTTGGATAACTACAAGCAATTTGTGTAATGAATAACTTCTCCTGCCACAATCTATAAGTACTATAATCACAACTCCCTTCACTGACATGCCATTTTCCTCCATCAACTGAACACACTGAATGCACTCATACACTAACCCCTTGCGCACCTTCGAGATTTCTTGGCATTTGCTGAGCTTTGACCCTGCCTCGTCTCAGCAAATGTACAATCAATTTTACCTTCTTGTCTCCTGTTTCTGATCCCCCAACTACCATAGTTCCTTGCTCGATACATTTCGGGTTCGGCACACTCACTGTGCTCGATGGTTTTTGCCCTATCAGGTGCACTGGGGCTCAAATGTCGGCACTGTCAGGCAGCTTGTCTCAGTGCTAGAAGATGAATACCAGACAGTTACTCCTTCTCTTCATTTTGTCTTATTATCCTTCACCTTTTCTCACATTTGCTTCCTTACCTTTATGCTTTGCTCTAAAATTAATAGAAATCACAACTATTCAACACAAGTTCATTTCCAAAGGCTTAATCATGCATTAAAGGCCCTATTAAATTATTTTTATACTCATTATCAGTTCAATACAAAGGCATCTAAGCTAAGAGGCCTTATCCCTTTTATAATTAATCAAAGGCACTTGAGGAAGAAAGCTTTACATCAGATACCTTTGAATGAATGTGTCCAATTTCCCACAGATTATAGGTAGTAATTTTTGATGACTACTCTGAAATATCTTCCTTTCCCCTTGTTAAGGTGCTGCCATAATGTATTTTTCATATACTTCATTGCTTATGGGTTGTGAGTCTCCAGCTGTGATATAGGCATCAGAGGGGGGAAGGTAAGATCTAGGAAATCATACTGTACCGTCTCAATGAATAAAGCCCCGTCAATCATTGCCAAGCTGCCACGTTGTAAAATGCCTCATTAATGGCTTAATGAATCACAATATAAAAGGTGTTGCCATCTCTGCCGCCTGGCTATGGCTATATATGTGCATGTAACTGTTATTGATCTGGGCTGTACGTCTTGATATATAGTCTCAATCTAATTGCACTCAGTGAACGTTTTTATGGGTGTTTGCAGGGAAGGACATTAATATCGGGTTGCTGGAGCTCACCTCTAGTCATGTGATTTTGTCATCAGGTTTCCTGGGACAAAACTGCACCTCTGTTATTCCAAATAATCACTGGTTAGGGAGAAAGATAGAAAAAAATTAAAGGGCACTTCATCTTTAATTAATAAATCCTTCAACAATCACTCCGTGGCTGCAAAGACAACAGCTTTAGAGTATAAGATGAGACAATTTAGGATGTCATACTGATGGTTGGAGACAAAATCACCTCTCAGTTGATGAGATGAAAGGGGCCCTTCACTATTTATTTATTTTAGTTTGCCTCATGTGAGTTTGCTGTAGTGTAAAAGATCAATACTTCATCATGCAGGCAAAATACCAAGGCAGTTGATGTTACAATGTCTTGTGTGAAACAGTCTCCTAGAGCAAACAGCCAGGGTAAAATACAATTCCTAGTGGTATTGCTAAATGTTACTTTCCCAAAGTCATCCATGGAATAACAATATAATATTTTCAGGGCCACAAAGAAGATATCGGAGAGTTGTGGGCAAAATGACCTGCCTCAGTCCTACAGCCATTTTACCTCTGTCAGACAGGCTGAGGCAACATAAATTGTAGACAATAATGACTTGATAACTAATAACAGTTGTTGAACTGCTTGTACTATGAATGTATTCAATTGTATTTTAGAATACAAAGCCCCTTAAAGAATCCAGGTATCCAGAAACTCCTTAGGCCAGTGTTTGTGACTTTTGCAGCAGTAGTTAAATATGTAGTACTAGGTACTTATCTCAATTGGCCTGACGTGCTGCATGTGACTATGACTATGTCCACGTACTGTACGAATGTAAAGAATATTTATGTGCCATGGTCTTAGGTATAAAGTAGAGAGTTATTAGATTTTTCTTAACTTAGCCAGTAGAATATAATAGACAATTTACCCTTTTCAGTGCTTTGTAATTATTCCAGAGGGATTCATCTTTTATGCATCAATTTTAAAGCCCCATTTTTGCTCATCCTTTCCCACTGTCAACCAAAGAAAGGCACAACTGATGTATTGATGCACTAAATGAAGTAAAATGAATGATTCATCAAGTTATTACATTCAGGGAATTGTATTATAGGCTCCTAAACATTTACAGATACTGTTCTAACTTTTATATAGACAGCAAAATCCAAAGACGGAAATGTGAGTTAGACCTTAATTTCAAATGTGCTCATTGGTCACAAAATGCAAATGTAAATCATAATCTTCAATTTTTAATTTTGGTAACACTTTACAACAAGATACAGGTTTAATTACAAATACAATTCTTCTGGGAGCCTGGTTAGTTCACCAGGTAGAGCGCGTGCCCACATGTAAAAGTGTACTCCTTGATGCAGTGGCTGTGAGTTTTTGCTGCATGTCATTATCTCTCTCCTTTCATGTCTTTAGCTGTCCTATATAAATAAAGGGCCTAAATAAATACCCAAAAAATAATCTTGAAAAAAATGATGTGTTGTAGCAAGCGTTTAAATGCAATGAGTAGGGCTGGAAAAAGTTAACAATTTTGCCCCTAGCAGCCAATAATGTTTGATTGATTTTCATATGATTGCAGGATCCATGTGATCCATAGCCCTCCTAATTGAATTCATTGGATTGTAATTATTTGGCGTTATTCCCTTTAAACCTTATTTTCTTTGGTTGTGTCTAGGGCATTGCAAACATTCTGACTTTTCAAATACCAATTCTGCACCTTTATGTTAGTACACACACACACACACACACACACACACACACACACGCAATAACAACGTTTAACAGGTTTCAATAACATCTGATACTGACAAGTTAACATTGATTTTGCTGTCTTTTTTCTAGAGTGACCAGGCAGGTCACGAAGACAGAATGTCAGGATCATGGACGGTTACATCACTGTTCTAAATAGAAAACACACGCACACAAACACACACTGAAAAGCTGTGCTAAATCCCCCTAAGAGATAAAGTGCCATTGGGGAATGTCACACTTTGGGGAAAAATGAAAATTCCCGCTACAGCTGCATTCAGCTGCATTCATCTGGTTTGTGGCCAATGAACCACTGATTCATTCAGTAATCAGGCTTTGCTCCAAGAATGTGGTAAAAGAAAATCAAACCATGAATGGGTTTCCTCCAGTACTGTACATTCAGTCATGGTAGGAGGATGTACAGTACATTTAAAAAAGATCACAATATTATACCCATTTTCAAGCATCTTCTCTCCCCATCTCTGCTCATCTCTGGTTCCTCCAGGGATGAGTAGGAGGCTGCCTCTGCCCTACACTGAGCCAACACATAATGTACTCTTCTTAATGTTGTTCCATCATTTCATAACACGTTGAAAGTGGAAGATGATAGATACTAAGCAGCTAATGTTAGAAACTCGATACGCGGTTCATGTTGCATCCACAGTGAGGCATCTCTCCGTGTCCTGTAGAAACTGAAGTCACAGACCACTTTAGCTCTGCGTAGCTGTAGCAATACAACATCCAGAACGGAGGTTAGCTCACCCCTCCCCTCCTATATGTTGTTTTCACTAAGGTTAGCCCTGACTCTAGATAATGATGTCCTTGTGTTGGCAGTAAGGTGAATATGAACGTCCAGTTGGAAAAAACCAACTGGATTTACCCATCTGTCCAGCAAAAACCGAGCCACCTGAATGTCGTTGTCTAGGACAGCTCTCCTCTAGCTAACTTCCCTCTTCACGCGTCTGTCTCTTCCACACCCCACACACCCCCTCATGTGCACACGCACTAACCCCCAACGCCCACCCCCAAATCCTTCTTGTCGGTTATTGGTTGAAACACTGTTTGTCATGTTTCATGGTGCAGATTGGCACAGGTTTGTGGAGATTGGACTGTCTACAGAGGCCGTGTTTTTTTTGTTTTTTTTTACAGTGTGTTCAGGCGATCGGCAGCTAGCGGATAGTAAGGAGAGGTTTGCTGTATTTGACAAAAAATGTTATAGCCCAAAAAAACGTGTGACATTGCTTAGAGCCCCTTTAACATGACAAGTTCCAATAATGATACAAGTATCATTATTGCCTCCCCTGCCTAAAAAGCTGGTATTGGGAAGCACTGGAGTTTATGCACCATCCGATACCACACAATAAAGCTCTAAAGCTTTTACAGATTTTAAAGGTGCTCTAAGCGATTTCCCGCGTGTTTAAGGCTAGAAAATTAGTTGTTACATATAGCAAACATCTCCTCACTATCGCAAGCTGCTTGTCCCCTGAACACACTGTAAAAAAATGCGGTCCATGTAGTCAGCCCAGGATCTACAAACAGGCAACAAAAACAAAATGTGCCCACCTGCACCTTGAAACATACAAAAACAGTCTTCCAGCCAATAACCGAAAAGAGGATTTGGGGTCGGGGGGGTTAGTGTGTAGAAGCCTCTCCACTCTAAGTGTTTGAAGTTTACACACAAGCCGATTTTGGTCCCAATTCCCCCCTCCTGACAATTGTCAGCAAAGACCCTATTTTGTAATGGTTCTAAAGATTATCTTGACAGACTTTTGCCACGTGAGGTACTGTAGGCTAAGAGTGTTTTTTAACATCCCCTGATCTGCTCCAGCGTCAGTCCTTGCTGCACTGATTTCAAATCACAAATAATAAACATGTTGAATGTTTACGATCTGATATCTTGTTGCATGTGGGGAACGCTGAGGACAGCCAAGCATGCAGTCTAGTCTTGTTGTACCCAGCTCATGATTCTGTGGTAGAGCGCTGCTCATACTGCTGCTCAGAGGATTAAAGAGGGTGGTGGAGAGGGGGTGCTCTAACAGTGCAACAGCAACACTGCAAACTTAGTATTTGTTAGTTCCGCGTTTAGCTCCCACTCACCATGGCAACCTGGTGTCCAGGAGAGACTGGTTCTCATCATTAACATGATAGTTCTTCCATCGTTGCCATGCTGGTATGCTCTCAAGCAACGTTTGGTCAAAAAAGATTTCCAGTTATGAGATTTTGGAGTCTCGGGGACCGGTTGTTTGTTAACGTCAATGTAATCTGTGAGGGTGTAATCTGTAGGAGTTTTTTTCCAACCACATCGTTGCTCTCCACAGAATATGGAAACAAAACTGTTAAATCTATCATTACATGTTATCTGCGGGGGGTTCACACATTTTGAACATCTGTTAAGATTAGGTAGATGGACATACCTTTCAGAAACAGTTCCACCTTGCTGTCGGTCCAAGCAAATAAATCCCTGGTCTTACTTTTTGCCATTGTTCTTTCTCCGAAGTATTTTCTGTAGTTCATACATCCCTTATCGGCCTATCTGTTAGAGAGTAACATTAACGCTATCATGTGATATGACATGCTCATATGGACAGAGATTGTTTTTGATGCAGAGCCTAAACACTTGGTGGAGATTGTTTTTGTTTCATGAGACTTGTTTAGAAATGAAAACATAATATTAGACACTAACACTAACTAGCCACTCACAAGGTGTTGAAGCTAATTTTTTAGTCATTTAAATGTGCAGATGTTGAAACCTCATTAACTGGCCACACTGCTTGAAGATGCATCACCTCAGAGGAGCACACAGGAGCACAATGCAAGTCTAACCACCTTAGATCAAAACTTTGAAGGATGATAGATTAAAGCAAGCTGTGAATACTTTACATCCGATTATTTTAAAAGTGAACACAAACTAAGAGGATTTCTTGATCCATGCTTGGGCTCCGTCGTTTCCTGTTCAAATCAACTTGGTTTTGAATAGATTTTTAAGGAATCACGCTCAGCTTCCTGGTTTAAATATTCTGACAAAACTTTCATTAAAGTCCCAAATGTTTTCATGCTGAGCTGAATAAAACACAGCACTTTTCAGAATACTTTTCTTTTGTCACATCTCTTGAGTGTTTTGGGGGGATGATGCCTATGAGTCTGGTTGTCAGATGTTTGTCATTCTTTTACAAGGAGTGCTGAAAATGTGGCAACATGACTTTTCAATCCCTTGGAGCATATTGTAGAAACCCAAACGACAATTATTTTCTTTTAAACCGTCAAAATAGCACAAAGGGAAATGACACATATCATCTCAAAGATTGATTTATTCACATGGTACAAAGCATGATGATGGACCCCGTAAAAAAAGCCTAATGTTCACAGTAAGCGATTTTCGTTAGCATGGCAAGCTGAAAAAAGTTTCAATTAAGAACATGGTTGGAAGTATATTTGTACAGGACTGTATAGAACACAAAACAAGACTCTCATAACTTTTAAATCAATTATTTAAGCTTACTATTATTACTTATTACTTACATTTATAGGTCTCTCTGGTCAATCTGGCGCCTATTGTTGCCTGTTACTTAATGTATATACCCCTCGGTTTCAAGTAAGCTCGCGTCCTCCCTTGATTTTTTCTTCACCTGTCTATGGTTTCAAGGGCCATACACCCCTACCCCTTGATCAAATGAGTATTGGGACAGCCCTTAGTCTTGTGTGAACGCGCAAAACCTAGGGGTAGGGGTAAGACAGAGAAATGAAATTCAGACTAATAGTATCTCATACGTGACTTGATGCATGAACAATGCATTCATCAACTGAGGTATTTATGATATATTTCTGATTAATTACTGATGTTCATGTCTTATTCGAAAAATTTACCAGTCACAGTACAAATATTCTTAAGAATTTTAGTGTTGTAATCATGGTTAACTAAACATTACTTCATCATGTTCGTGGGTTCTAAAAAGAAGTGCTGATCTGGTCCATATTTAACATCGACAAACAAGAAATGATTAATGGTGGCATAACACTAAATTTATCATGAATTACTGTAAAGGAGTAAGTTGGCAAAATAATATTGGGGTCACTCTACATTGATACAAAATACAGTATACTGCAGTTACATTTTTATAATTGCTTTGTTCACAATAACACAAAGCACTCAAACAGAAATGCCTGAGAACACTGCTCACCCAATTTGGGTATTTGTTTATTTTTAGACATGATTTGTGTTTTTCGTGATTTGTGAAGTGTCACCAAGATAAATGCTGCATAGGCCACCATTAAACATTTCTTAGTTTCAGTGTTAAAGATGGACCAGGTCAGCACTTTATTTGTAGGGCCATAAACATGATGAAGTAATGAAGAAGTCATGTTTAGTTAGTCATGATTACAACACTACACTACAGTTTCTTTAACCTGTCAATTTAAACTACAGATTTACCAACGAAGAAGACATGAACATCATTAATGAATCAGAAATCATAGTGATTTTAATGCCTTAATTGATTAATTAATGTGTTGTTAGTAATCCTTGTACATTACTGATAGTTCTACAATAATGAATTCATGTTTTTCTGTGCACTGTCATGCATGAATCTATGCAATGTCATGCATGGATTCATAATAATTCATGTACTATTATTGTAGTGTTACCCAATGATGTTCACGTTAGACATTTTGACATGTCACAAGAGAGAAAAACAACAAAATAAAATATGGTTCAGTTTCAGGGTCCTGGTAATGTGCATGCTGGCTTCACTTTCACACTGTCATGGCTTACTGAAACACTTGAACAGAACAGGTTCATTGTTAATCTTATTAGTTACACCTTTGCTTTTCCTACCATGACAAGTCAACATGTTCCATGGATGAGACTGTACACACTATAACCATTCAAGGGTTTCACAGTTGAAATTTTAAACACAGACACAGCCATGGTTAGAAACAGAAAATGACTTTTCTACAGTGGTTAAATTGTCCATTAAGGCCAGCATTCAGCCCTGTGGCCATAGAGTAGGGTAGACTGTATATGAAATATTAGACAAGTTTTTTTTTTAATCTGGGGATTAGGCCATAGACAATATTGCAAAACAATGAGCAAAACCTGCTTCATTAGATTTTGCATCAATGTCATGCTGGTATTTAATTTAGCTTGCATGTTGAAAACCAAAACATTCATCTCAATTATTTTATCCATACATTTTCCTGATATTAATTTTAGAAAATGTACCATAACATAATAGTTTTTAATATTGCAACATAAAATAATCTAAATAGGGAATTTGTTCTATGGTTGGCCATTCTAACTTTTAGCATATTTTAAACTAGACACTTATTACCAAGAGAAATGCGGTGGTGAAATCATGCAATGGGGGATGCTTTTCTGCTTTAGGCCCTGGAAGAAATGAAAGGATATTGGAAAATGAATGGAGCAAAATACAGAAACATTCTATGTGATAGTTTTAAACAGTTTTGGAAAGAATGATGAGGCCAAAGGTGCCTCAAAAGGTAGATAATGCTGAAGCAATACTGTAAATGTTCTGGTTTAAAATTATACTTACTTAATTTAGACCACTTTGTTTTCACTTTAACATTTCATTAAATATATTCAGACTTTCGTTCAATACATTCAAACTTCAAGGCATGACAGGGGTATCTGGCCGGTTCAGTCATTTAGCCCAGGATGGGCCTGGATAATAATTTAGATGCAACATGGCTTCCAGTCCAGCTCAAATTAATTCCAATAGCTTGGTCATTTCATCCCTCAGTTAATGACTCATATGATATCAAGATGTGAATGATTACCAGGGGTGAACAAGTCTGGGACCCCCTCCAACTGATGGAAGCCCCCTGAATCAGTTGTAAAAGATCTTCGAGACCAAACAGCAGCTTATGATGACACACTTCCTAAAGAACGCCAAGGGCTGTTTGTCTGATTTGTGGATGCTCGAAATAGTTTGGTTTTCAACCGCCTGCTAATTGTGATCATATAATCTCTACATGATAACATACATGGTTAGAAATCACATGTTTAGCAAACTCCCTGCACAATGGTTTTAAAAACCTATTCTGAAAACCTTCACCCTGGTGCAAAAATACGTTCTTCCGATTAAAAAAAAAAGGTGAGTATATTGCTATGTACAAGACCAGACCATCGTCAGCTCAATTTACAGCCCATCATACTTGGTGGCTTAAAAAGGTAACCAGCGATTAGCAATGACCAATCAAAAGAAGGTATATGAGAGGAAGCATGTCTTTGATTGGTCACGCTTTGCCAGACCCTCCTCCAAAGCACACAAGCATTTGGGGATTGGAGGAAATCATTCTCTGATTTATTAACATTTCTTTAAACCAATGACATTTGTCTTGGACGGTGCTAATCACTGAAAAAAAGCTGCAGGGCCACTGCCAAATTGCCTTGGAAGGAACGTTTTTTTGTGGTGTATGTTTAAAAAGTTGTTTTAGTCATGCAATAAAAAAACTCAGATTGGACAGAATGTCTAGCTAGCTGTCTGGATGTACCTTGCAGAGATCTGAGAAAAGTTGAATCCGGTGGATTTTTTTGTCGGCAATAGAGCAATCCTGGAAGCGGAATGCCAAGGACATAGACCAGTATTAGATTAACTCTTCATCTTGGTGTGACCACCAAGGCCTACAACAACTTATCAGCAGATAAAACTGAATTGGTTAGTTTTTGCATGACTTTTTTACCTTTTCTCCCATTGGGAAATAAATAGTTTGTTCTGAAGAGCACGTCAATTCTTTTTTGTTTCTAAATTCTTTTTCACACTATACTTAGACATATCTTGTCTTGAAAATGTTGAGAAAATCCTTCTCCACCAGCAACATGAAGTCATTATTTGATGTGTTTAAATAAAGCTAATTCAGTTTTTTTTTTTATGAACTGCTAGATAAACTCATATGAATGACTTTTTGTCTCCTCTTTGGAAAAGGGAACCCAGTTTATGGGCCTGAAAATCAAAACAATGACCTAAAGCATGTTAAACACTCCATAGAGCTGTAGGGGATTTGCAGTGTTGGTTGATTCTTCTGTGTTGGTTCATTATCATTTGTGACCCTTTTCACATTTTCACATACATAACATTTTAACATGAGGTTCTTCTAATTTAAATACAATTTTGATCTTAAAATTACATGACATTCGTGCAAAACAGCAAGAAGTGAAACTGCAAATGTTTCAGTCAGTATTTCAGTACCCTGCCACTTAGTTGCATTGCCTCACTTTGCACCAACAGGTTTGTTCAATAGCAAATCGAGAGAATGGAGTAAATGACTTCTCACTGGCCAACAGCAACAGTTTATAGTTGATAGGCAGGGAAATAATTACAGGAGGCAGGCTATGTATTTATACGAATCGTACACAATCACATTATAGAGGACACACCGCTGTTTGCAAAAATGCATTAAAAGGTTGTCATTACAATCAACATGACGGGTCTATTTCTTTTTAACCATTACAATGCAGTGTTTTGAAGGTACAAAAATAGATCCATAGATGTAAGGTATCTTACTTCCAAATCCACATCACCTCATTAATATTAGCAAAAACTAAATCTTGTTGTGGCATAAAAGAGAAAACTGGGTCATAAAGGAAAGGACTTTGTAATACTTATCTCTGGTTAATTGCAATGAAAAAAGGATTTACTTTGCAAAAGTAAAATAACTTGGTCATTAATTTTCCTTACTTGAGGACAATGTGATGTGCGTAAATGTTTATATACAACTATATTTTCTCAGAGACGACCAATTGGCTGGGTTACATTTCTTGACTGCCTTCTCTTTGGTTGGAGACCTTTTCACTTATCATTGCACTTTCCCTCCTTGTAGCACATTGGATTAAAGGCTGCTTTCCAAGTCCTTTGAGGCTTCCATTAATATAACGTCAAATTGATCTGTCAGCCGGAGGCCCTCTGAATCTGGGACACTGTTCACATCCCAAAGGCATGATTAGTGATTCAAATGCTGCACTACATCCAAGGAGCAACTGGTGGCTGCTGCTGGTTGATCTTAAAACAATTAACATTAGGGGTTCACTGTTCAGTGCATGTCAGGCCTCCAACATTGTTCTCATCAATCACTTTGCTACTTAGCACCTCTGAACTCAACATGATCCTGTTCATCTCTAAATGTTGCCCTCAAAATGTATAACTCTGGAAACATCTATGAACGTTAACTCTTTCTTGCCCCCTGCTATGACTGCATAGCATTTATCTTGTGTGAACGTTAGCAACAGACGAAGCGTGTTTATCATTTTGATGCGGTGACTTGACAGTGAAAGGAATTGTGGTCTAAAATGTGTGGCAGAAATGTGACACGCATCCCCCGCTAGCACCTGATATGACTGTCAGAGGTAACCAAACAATGTTTGTAGGTTTGACAAAGACATGAATCAATTGGCGCCTTTGAGTGTATCCCATGAGATTTCTCATATCCTGTGCTGCTGTGTGCATTTCCCACTCACAAAAGCCAGAGGGAGAGCAAACTTCACAGACCTGAGAGGTGATCATTGGAAACATCAAGAGTGATGGATTCAAAGACATGTCTTGGCACAGTTAAGCGCTCAGGGAGAGTCGGCTAATGATCTGTGACATATGGGCAATTTCTCTTATGGCATTGATCATTTCCTAATCAGAGTAGAGCCCCTTAAGGCTTCCATGCTGGATGGCTTTCAACCGCCTGCAGAGATGTCAAGGGTGAATGATGCTCAGGCGCAAAAAAAAACCTCATATTGAGCATCATGTTTTTTTATTACAGTTTTTGACAATAAATAATTGTCAATTATACCACGACGTATTTCAAAATCAATGCATTAAATGGCATTTTTATAAGCTGTAGGTCCTCATAATATCCTCATTGACAATTTAGACTCAGCTAGCTGCATGCATCAGCCATTCTCTCTTACATGAAACAAGCACATAAACACAGCTTATTGTGGCATGTCATGCTGAAATTCACATAAAACACTTTGTGTACTCGAACTACGGGTACAAATTATCAATTATAAAGAGACAAAACCATTGTTTACCTCAATTATTGCAGACATTTGTCAGTTCACCTTTAAAGCAAGAGATGGTGGGAACATAAATCACTGGAACAAAAAAAAATATTCCCCTTAGAATGTAAAATGTCTCTTCAGTGATATAAAGACATGCCTCCAGGAGGAACAACACACAGCTACTGTACACTTCTCCCACACAGGAGAAACTGGAATTGATATAACATTTATGTGACTATGAATAGACATATAAAAAAGGTTTATAGCTCTAAAGAGCCCTTTGTCACTGGAGTTGCTCAATCAATATGAATCGGGCAGATAAAGTTGTGTCATTGCGTGCTGTAAAATCAACATCAAACATTTCACACTAGTGTATTTTGTTTTCTTCCTTTTAAAGGGTTATATTAGGCTCAGTTAAAGGTGCTTAAAACTTATAAAAATTGCAAGTTCACGTTTGCAAATTGTTAGTGTTAATTTGAAAGAACAACAACAGGACAGCATTTGACACAATTTAACACAGACAGCACTGATTTTAATCACTGTTCAGGTGGTTTAGAAAAATAAATATAAATAAAATATGTAGGCCTATTTATGCCTTATCAAGTCTTCTGCAATGATTTTCCAAAAAATACATTAACAATATTTAAAAACCTAATTTTGGTTTAATCTGCTGCCTCACCTTTTTACCCAGGTTTACAAGCCCTTTAACAAAACCTGTTCTACCAATCAAGATCAACATGACCTGGATTTATTTCCGTTACCCGGCTTCACCTGGCATAACAACCGCGGTCCCACATAAGCTGTGTCACGACGGTGGTTAACAACTAATTCAATCAATCCAGGGTTTCCCAGTCCAGTGACGGGCGCGTTCACATAAAAGAAGCTGTGTTTTCACAGCATGTCCATCACAAACATCTAGAGCCACATATTTTAAATAAAAAAAGAGCAAACTATTATTCTACATAAATATGAAGAACACAGACACGGCTTTACAAGCAAAACATTATGAAGTTGGTGCTTCCTAACCCAGGAAGGAAAGCTGGCAAAAAATAGCTGACGCAGCGTAAATCACGACGCTTATCAATATCACTTCCCCATCAGTCAGGACCATCTGACCATAATTACACTTGTGCTTTTAAAATCTATATCTTTCATAAAAATACCCCTCAGAGACTGTTAACAGGGGTTGCCGGTCTTTAGATGTTTAAGTTAACGTTTATGACCGCACCTCTCTCTGCGCACCGAGCTCCAGCGGATCTTAACCGAGTATTGATTGGTCAGTAGGTAGTGCTTTAACACTCTAATCTCCAACTTAACCCGAGCAGCCCACCTCCTCGATGTTACCCAACAGTGCAGCATCTGCTGAAAGGCTAGCAGGCTGGGAAGCTAGTTAGCGGAGTCCGGTACACTTGTTCAGCCAAGTTTCCACAAAAACACAGTAGTCTCTGAACTGGCGTTGGGAATTTTGTTGAAGTTGAATGTAGTCCAGTTTGTTGTCTAATGATCGGACACTTACAAGCAGGATGGATTGGACAGGTGGCCGGCTAGTGTTAGTTTTCCACCTAGCTGGAACTCCTGCCCTCATTCGGCATTTCCGCTTTAACACACACCACCGTCAATGTCCCCTTACCCAGCAGGCGGCATCGGGAGACACCGCTGGCTGAGGTGCTGGTCACCGTGCATCTACTCCGTCCTCCCTGTGCAGACTTTAAAGAATTGTCTCGGGTCAGTTATTTCAATACAGCGATTTTACAACAATACAACACAGGAGATTTTATGTTATTAGTACGGAAATATATGACAGAGTGGGGTGGGGGCGAATTAACTCTGACTCAAGTCGGCAATTTGAGGACTCAAGACTTGCTTGACTGACATTGATAAATGACTTGACTAGGTATTCAAGACTTGAGACTTGATTTTGACTTGAGACAGGTGACTTAAAAGAATTTAACTTTTTATTAATGTTATAGCAACTTCATCCATCATTTCAAGCAACGCAACAAAGGTACACAAATGTGTCTTTTAGCTAACGTTAACAGCCATTTTTTTAACAACTTGACTAGTGACTTGCTTGACTTATAGCAAGGACACAACTTGACTTGCCTGATTCTCTCCACAGTGACTTGAGACTTGCTTGCGACTTAAAGGTTAAGACTTGCAACTTGCTTGTGACTTGCACATGTGTGACGTAGTCTGGTACATGATTAAACCAAAAAAGGTAAACCTTTGCGACGCAAACACATCATCATTCAAGTCTTAAGGTATTGCAGTTAGGCATAATATGCAGTGTTGGGGTACTACACAAGCCAAACAGATCTCAGTGTTCATGAAAATTGGTGATGTTTCTCAAGTATATCAAATGATGAAGAATTTGTAAAAATAAAACAATAAAGAAACACCAAATTAAAATAAACTACATACAGCTCAGTCTTGGCTGAGGGTGACTGCGCTCTTGGGGTAAATCACTTAATTAGCTGTATAGTAAATAAAAGAAAACAAAGTCTTGCATCAGGTTGAGCTTTGCGCTTTTGCAGATGAGGTAAGCAGCTTATCTGCCTTGCAATTAAAGGGATTTTCTTTTTCATGGGCCACTTTATGTAGAACAGTTAATTAGCAACTTTGGTGTGCCATCAGAGTAGTGATTTGGATTATTATAGAAATGAATGAAAAGTCCTTCTATTATGATTGCAATGTAGTAATTACTTTAGTAGTGAGAAGGTGTGGATAATTCAGTGGGGTTTGATTTTCAAAGGTCCGTTTCAAGTACTTTAGTGATTTAAATCATCAACCCATCTACTGCTCCCAAACCTCACCACCGGCTCTAAATCAATATTAGTCTCATTCAACAAGTTAAAACCCCTGTTAAAGGATTTAGTGGGTAATAGAACTGGTACCTCCTGACAGCTCCTCCTGTGCGTTGGCTTGCAGCATAATGAATCCTGGGAATACTGCAGAAGGAAGGTATTTACCCTAGCTGCAAAGCAACTGCCGTCCATTCGGCAAACAGCTTCACTGCCACACTGAAGCCCCAGTAATGAGCTGACAGGTGCATTGTTTACACTCAGATTGCCACTCAAATTTGAGGGGCTGATTCTTGGTTTAATCTCCTTTGACATTAATGATGCCGACCAAAATGCCTGACCTTTCCATTGATTGTCACATATTCATGAAAGGATCCTCACAAATTTTGATTGTGATACACAAAAATACAAAAAGCTCTATATATTTTTCTGTTTGTGAAGAACGTGCGTGATAAAAATTTAACAGCTGCCTTTTTAGTGTAAATGTCAAAGTACTATTAACTATCTTTTTCCCATTAACTGAGACCTTTTAGATTTTCTGTAATTATTCTTCTGTTGGGTATGTACTCTTCCTAGTCCACAGAAAATCACAATGACACATTTGAGTGATGTCCAACACTATACCCTAACAGCTGCATGTAAAGGGTTCTGTGCTTGCCTTATTATCTTTTTCGGGGTTTAACGTTAACAGCAAAACAGGGTTAGTAAATGTTTGTGCAGTCAAATGTGTGGGGATAAAAGCTTGGCAATATCATTCCATTCGCACACCTACGTACTTGTGCAGAACTTCTTTTCGGATTTTCTAATATCTAAGAATTGCATTGTTGCAGCAATATTCTCAAAAGCAGTTCATTGATTGTTACAATGTAATAAAAGACCTTGACAGATTATTTGAATACAGTTGTCAGTCCTTTTAACCGTTTCCATGGATAGGCTCAAACATTTGGGCTTCCTTGAACAGAATAGACATTAACACATTAACTTGTCAATGTGCATGGAATAGCCTTGAACAGCCTACTTACTACATTCCACATGTAATGTCACTAGTAGTATGTTCTCTCATTCTCTCCTTCGGTCCAGCAGACGTGTATGTAAAGAAGGCAGTGGCCCAAACCACTGTGAGGCAAGGGAGGGGGAACTAAAAATGTGTCTCAACTTAAAAAGCATCATTGTTTTTTTTATTGTTTTACTACTTACACAGATACTTTAATAATTGCCAACATTGTTATGTTATTTACAATGCAAAGCATGGTTTTCAATGATATTTCTAGGGGGGGGACCACCCTTAGATGGGGGGGGGTAAAAAACATTAAAAAACATTATTCATTTTGTTAACCTTTCTGAGATCAGCTCAGACTATTGTTCACCCACATTCTAAAATCACCTGAAAAACTTGCTACTTAAAGGCACGTCAGTTGCCAACCTCCACTTACCTGTGTGCCACAAATTCTCAGCTCCTCTGGCTGGTGTGTGGGCTAATGCTCCTCATTAAAGAGGTGACCTTTTTGTAAATTGCCGCTGTGCACTCCACACCACCCACTGACAGTTACAGTTTCTGTTGCTAAAATCAAATACCCTGGCCATTCCCACAAGTCAGAGAAACAAATTTCACAGATGCTTCTCTTGGCAGGCTTACTGGAAGGCAGAGCAGGGTGTGAGGAGTGGACTGGACATGATGATTGGGCTTGTGTGTTTGGAAAGAAACTCTGGTAGTAGTGGTAAACAGTCAAGATGTTAATGTCTTGGGTTTACTCTGAAAGTAGTCTAGCTTTGCCAGACCATCCACACACTGCGGAGCGGAGGAGGGTCCGGCTACTCCACATAGCCTTCCGGAATGGGAGAAAAACGTTCTCTGGTTTATTGGCATTTCTTTAAACCAATCACAATCGTCATGGGTGGCACTAAGCAAGAGAAAACTCAGATTGGACAAATAGTCTGGCTAGCTGTCTCACTTTTCCCCGCAGGGATCTGAGGCGCAGTTAACCATAGTCTTCATAAATCCACCAGAGTTTAAAATTGCGACATGCGGAAGAAAACAAAAAGTGCACAAATCCGGTGGAATTGATATTGATGCAGATTTTGATCCAGATAAAACATTTCTTTACCATTTTGATAATTTTCTATCAACATTTTCACATTCTAAAAATGGTGCAAGCTGCTCACAATGAATGTTTTCTTGTGTGTTTGTTGATGGATTTCAATGGAATTTGGTCATGCTATTAGACCATGCAATTATGGTCCAAGGAATTGCAGTCTTACATTTGCTGTAGTTATGTTTTAATTAACAATAAAAGTTTTATGAATCTGGTATGTAATGTAACCTGCATGCACAACTCACCAAGTCTTTTCCTCTATATATGGAAATTCACTTGGGCTGAAAAACAGATTATGATTGTACTTCTACTTAAGTTGAAGGGGTTTGTACATTGAAGCTGTTCTAACAGTAAACATCAATAACATCCAGATTCATTGAGGTCTCCACAGAAATGCCGATACTGTGGATTCATTTATCACTGACCAGCTATTTCTCTGGAATGAAATCTGAAGACTGAACTGCATCTGTGACTACCGTAGAGAATAACTGTAGTGGTGTAAACAGACACACTTGTGCAGACGGTGTATAGGAGTTCAGTGCTTTTATATGGCTTTTGAAGAGCAGAATGTATCCTGCTTCATGCTAGAGAGACTCATAATGCATGTTGATTTTGAGAAAAATAAATTGAATTTCGTATTCCTACTATGCAGCTGCCTGATCAAATTGTCCAGAAAATGCAAATAAATCTAGGAAAACATTTCGTTATAAACCAAAATGCTGAAAGCAGTGTGGCGGGACAGGTTGGAAACATTTCTTTTGAAAGTGGCATAAAATATAGGTTGCATAAAAATATGCTGAAGGAGATTGTAGCTGCAGTACCTGGCAGCTTTCACATCTTTCTCCATAACCACACAAGGCTCCCTGTTCCAGGTGGCATTTCTGGCAACACACCCTGTATTCATGGAGGCGCCAAAACAAATTGATGTTAAACACAATGTTAATCATCATATTTTGTACTAAGAAATTTTACAAACCACATAAAAGAAATATAAGGGTTTGCCATTGGGTAATGTTCCAGTACGATTATGCGCAATTTGTCATGCGTTTTCCAAATGTCCAGCAACACGAGCGATCGGTGCGCCTGCAAAAGCCCCGGCAGGGCAGAACCCTTTTAGGCAACAATAAAGATCGTGGATTGGGTTAAAATTAGCTAAGAAGCTTTTATCATGCTTTTCCAGGAAGCCATTTGCAGCCATCAAAATGCACATTCTCAAACAGATAGCAATAACCAGAATATAGATTCAGACTAACAGAATGTTGAATTATGATTATTTGAAATGGTAACAACCGGTTAAGTACGGAACAATGTTCTAAAAGCACCATAGACATATTAGTGCTAAAGGAAACTCTTGCTTGAATCTGTTATTCTAGTATGATGTGATGATGTGCCTCTGAAGAAGCACTGTGGCTGCGTAATGTTTTTTTTTCTTTTCTCTGCAATTCTAAAATGTAATTAAGCAATAGGCTTTAAAAAAAATGTTTCTCCATCCTTGATGCATATCCTCATGGAAACACAGGAAGTAACTCAAAACTAGCAACTTTGGTGGGTTTAATTACATTTCAAATGTTCAAAATGATCTTACATAAATACTGAATTGAAATTCACTCATTGTTTTGAAGTTGTGAAATATGTTACATGCATCCTTATACTGTTTGCATATCTCAAGGCCTTAATTAGTACTCATGAATATCACCAATAATTCCATCGGGCTAAACAGACAATGAAAAATATGTCGTTACAAGAATCCAAACAGCAGAGCTCAACTAGCGTCGACCATTTTAGCTTCCATTAACACGGCTTTGATCTGCACTTAACAATATTATTATACAGTATGAACAATGAATGGAATTATCACATGTAATATGAAAGATGTTGCTCATAGTGATGAACCCACATAAGATTATCCCCCAAGTGTCTGAGAGCACAGATATACCATTACAACTTGAGGTGATGTCTATCTGTACCCAATTGGCCAGAAAAATCAATGAACGCTACACATGGAATTTTAAATTTCCTCATCTAGATTCCAGATTAGAGTTGTCTTCTGTTATGCTTAAATTATGTATTATGTATTTCTTCACTTAGAGAATATGTTTTAGAAACAAAGGAAAACGTATTTTGTGGTAACTGAATGCATATTTTGCAGTTTCTAATACAGACGCAAAGGGCATCTCATGTAATCAAGGCTGCTGTACAACATTTAACCAGTTTGTTGTTACATTAATGACATTCAAGTATTGACTGACCCTTGAAGGCAATGTTTTACTGGTTAAGAATTAGGATTTCTTTTCTCATAGCTAAATAAAACAGTAACCAATCATAATGTGAACACAGCAAAGCTCTTCCCCGAGAGGAGGCTCATTTCTCTTTAATGTGTTTTATTTCAAGAAGGGCTCATGGGGTAAATGCCTCTCAGATGACCTCCCCCAGCTTTCCCCTAGATTTCTGCACAAAAACACCCTGTGGTATTGCTACAGTGCTCGGAGCAGCCATATTGAAAAGTCATGGTTTGTCAGGTGCAACTTAACCTATCATTTGTTTCTTATATAAAACAAACTGTCTTAGGTTTAAATGGAATCAGGACCAATAATATGCTTGTTTATTTCTGTGAAGTATAGTGGCTTTTAGATTGTTTCCTTTTCAGTATGAGTTGTATTTAAAGGGCAACAATCATTTACACTGTGCATCGTGCGCAGTGGGGCTTACCACCAAGGAAATAACTTCCACCCAAGCAGTACATGAAGCATGTGGGATGTAGCAAACACATAATAGACTTCTGACAGTGGGATGCAAGCTCACTCAGATACCTATGAAATGAAAGAGTATGACAACCTGCTAGAAACACTATTGGAAGCGTTTGCAGGTACATATGCAACTGTAAACCAGTCATGGAGAAAGTTCAACCAATCTGGTATAACACACATGGCATTGTTGTGGCATTGTTGTTTTTATCAGTGTATTGAGGAGGGAGATGGAGCTTGGCAGAGTGTAATGAAACTCCCACTATACCCCTCATCCCAGGGGTTGACATTTGTCTGATACTATTAATAATGACTCTCAAGTCAATTATTCAGTAGCTGCAACAGAAAATAGATGTACTTCACTGAAACATGTGAGTTGAAGAGAAGCTGCTTATGTTACACAATGTACACATAGATTCAATATAGAACTGGCAGTAGAGATGAGGTGGGGATAAGTGCAAGCTATACAGTCCCACGGCGCTGCAGTATTGTTGGGAAGTTACAACTAGGACAAGAGAAACTATTGCAGAAGAAGGAGTTGTGTTATTTTGATTATTTTTGCTAAATAATTGAGTTAACACTTGGTCTAATAAAGGTATGCATTTTGGCTTGATAACTTAAACTATGAGCCATTTATCATGTATCACTTATGTCATCCCTAAAGATTTGATTAAATAACTCAACAACTTTGAAGTTTCTAAACCATTTCAACACATGTTTTCATAGAGTATACTAAAGTGACTCAAATTCCTATTTAAGATATCTAAGTTATTTGAAAGTTACAGCAGGTCTAACGTCTCACCAGAACACTCATTGCATTTTGGCAAACTGCAATCGCTCTGTATAAACATTCATTTTTGAATGTGCCTTATGATTATCTTTGCCATAGTTAAAAAATAAAAGGAAAAAAAAACAAAAACTAAATTAGCTTGTTAGCTTTCACAGAAGTGTGCATATAGCAGCTGTGACTGTTTCTATGGTTACCACGTGTGGAGATCCAGGTTGTCTTTCTCCTTAACTGAGATGCAGTGAAAACACTCTTTAGACAGCACCTCAGATACAAAGTTTCCTGTATAAATCCAGTGTGTGTGTGTGTTTGTGTGTCTAATTGCACAGTATATTTGTTTGTTTGGTAACAGAGATACACGTCTCGCCTAATTGCTGAGTGGGGAAGAGGTGCTAGCAGAGGTAGAAGTCTTTCATGTGCAGGATCCTTATTTATTTCCTCACTTCCAACTTCATATCTTTATTTTTGAACCAATTTTTAAACTATAATAAACTCTTAATGTATCAAAAATCACAACTGAAATTGGATTTTTTTCCTCTGTGACCATCTTTATTGATCTCTTTGGCAGCCAGCAGGATTTACCATATCAATACGACTTACCTCCTCCTACACAATTCTTTAACATGGCAGCCTCTGACCCTTCAGATCCTCTACAGTCATCCTGTAATTGACTTAAACAACATACTCTATCATTTTTACAACAGAACAAGCCAGCAAGAATAAGCTAAATGCAGTACTAGAATATGTTAAAAGGCTCAAGAGTGAGACCTCAAAATCCTTGTAAATGAAATTAACAGTTAAATTATGTACATTGTGTGTGTGTGTGTGTGTGTGTGTGTGGCAGTGCAGTGTTGATCAGGGGGTGGAAGTGTCTTCCCACTGGGCACATACTTTGTTCCTATTTTGAAGGCCAGAAATCTGCACAGTTGGTAATTGTTTAGTCATTGATCAACAACCCCATTAACAATGTCCCCTTCAACTTATATTAAGGACATTAGGTGCAATGGGGCAGTAAAACCATAATTATCGCTACTTAACGGAGTTTGCACTGAAAGGGAATTTTTATCGGTGACAAAGCTTGCAAATTAAAAAAGCTCAGTGAGGGTATGTGCTCTAGAAAATGAAGATCATAAATGCAAGCTCACACTTAGTGGAGAGTTAGTGAACTAGTGGGGTGTTTTGTGCTTTATGGGAACTGCATATCATATTCTTATCCTCAGAAGTGTGTGGAAAATGTTGTGAATTCAGCCTGTCAACACCTTGCTTTTTTCCACCCTTCTGAACTCTGAGGTCATGAGGATGATGGTTGTGATATATAAGAGTCTATTCTTAACATTTTTTCGTATTAAGCTGTCAACTATTGTCCGAAACATGAAACATGTATGATGAAAATGGTTCATGGCGGCTGTAACATTTAATACCATGTCTGTCATGTATCAAGGATTGAACATTTGGTAACATGTAGATGTCTCTCAATGCCTGCTTCAGTTGCATGAGGAAATCCACTGATCTAGCCATGCTTTTATGTAAAACCCACTTGCTATGAGTCTGGCTTAGATTCCCTTAGCTGTCTGTGTGTAATAGCTCAGGCTTAAATAGAGGCAATATATGCATGTCTCTGAAACAATCAGTCTTGTTTATCCAGAGCCCTTGAACCTCCAGGATCAGAACGTTTCTGCAATGAATTCTGATTTGCTAAATCCCTGTCCAATTCATTGCCTCAACTCTGCGCAAACATCAAAACAAACTCTCTCCTTTTTTGTGCCACCAGCTGTTAGATCTGGGCTAAAATAACAGAATGGGTTGGATGGTAGAGACATGAAGGATTTCCAATTTGTTTATTAATGTCTCTTTCCTTCTCACCCAGCCTCCCTCCTCCTCATTTCCTCTTTCCTGAAACATATAAAACAGTAAAACTTCGATAGAGATCTTGCAGGGTGCCGTTGCAGGTGGATTCATTTGAAAGTTTTTGTGTCTCCTGCCACACTCCAGAGTTATATTTGGTATTGGTGAAATTCTGTTTTCTGTTTTCTTCTAAGAAGTTGTTTAAAGGAGGCGTAGCAGTGTGGGTTGATAGCACAAATTCATCATTTGTATCTCAGGTGCTCACTGAAGTACACTCACTTGGCTTGAGTCACAGCTTTGCCCAAACTGTAAAGCATCAGTTCATAGTGCATCTCTCCTTTTTCAGCCTTGGTAAAAGTAGATGGAAAATGGAATTAAAGGGGTCAGATTTAGCAATCAGGATGTAAGTAATTGCTCAAAGCCACAGTAGCTGTTTGGACATCTGCTTACTCGTTATTTTCTCTTGTTAAAATTATAAATAATTAGTAATGCAAATCTGTATCCTTTTGGGTTTTGGGTGCAATGCAAAAGCAGACATCTGTGCATTGGTAATAAGGATTCAGATGTGAATTGGTGGTAATGTTACGTATTAAATGTGAAATTTGTAATATGTTTACTGTATTTAATCAGAAAATGACCACAAAGTGTTCTCAGATAAAAAGAAACATGCTACTGTAAGTTGAATTATAATGTTTTCTGACAACAGTGCTAAACGAGTATTTTCTCCTTTTGAAATTTCAGTTCCGTGGTGGAATATCTTTTTGTGTTTTGGTCTGTGTGTTGTTATCGACCTATGCCTATTTTGACAGCTGGGCCAGGTTATACCTGTAAAAACGCAAACCCAGCGTGCTACAGCTGGAAGCAGCAAACAAACCCACAGGATCAAGGGAGACAGATTCATTCTTGGTGCCCTATAAAAAACCTTGCCATCTTTCTTAATAGTTGCATAACTAGAGATGTGGAAAACACACGGGTAAATATTGTAGAGTGTTTTATAAGATGGAGATGGAGAGCCTAAAAGGACAAAGAGTTTAGTAATTTCTTCCTTAACAGGTAAGCGTTGAGCTTAATTGTTGAGATCCTGACTGGTGCTAATGCCGCAATGCTAACACACGCTAATTGCTCACGTAGGATCTATGGCATATGCCAGAAACCGCAAGTTTGACTTCCTCATGACAAAAACACCCTGTAGCCTGAATTGTTGGATTGGGATACAGTGTTCTCCACGGATCGTTTTGCAATGTATGTAACATTGTTATGTTATTATGGCTAACGTTACCATCGTCACCTTCAAGGTTAGGATATGTTGGACAGTAAGATGATTCCCACTTTCTTAAAAACTGGAATGCATCCATATTGTGAAATGTTCTGACTGTACAGTGTATAGACAACCTGTGCCAGGGGTAGTAGTATTGACAACTCCCGGCTGCTGAAATTGTTCCTCTGCTTCTGTTCAGCAGGCATAGCTGACAGACAATGACTTTGCCCTGGGCACAGATGCCCGTGAGGTTGCAGTCTTTTTAACGACTGTTGCCGTGACGGTAAGTCAAGGAAAGGTCTCTGTCAGTCGGGCACAAAGCTCTGCAAGATGGTTGGTGTACTTAAAGTTAGTCGATTAAAGATAATTTTAAGCCGAGTACAGAGCTTGGCGAGTGCATGGGCTTTTATGACGTCAAAATAGCAGCATCCAGCAACTCCAATGTGCTGTGGAGTAATGTTTGTCACTGCTAGACTAGCATCAAGCTAACATGGACATTGTTTGATGTTGGGTTTAGCATTCTCAACCTGGCAACTCCCGTGACCTTTGAGGCCGGGGAGGAGAGGGGGGAAACAACTCTTTTCCGTATTTTGAAATTGGACTGCAGTAACCATTTAAATTTAATCTGTCAGTTTTACATATTGGACCTTTAAATGTCTAATGCAACATAAATCAATGGAATAATATCCACAGTGCAGCCACAGCAAGAGGTGCATCTACCTCTGCCTATCAATGTATGTGGCAAATTAGGAACAGAATGGCTGGTTTTTATCTTTTACATTTTGGTTTGTTTAAATATAAATATCAAAACACTAAAATGCTTGAGGGGCAATGCATACTTGAGATGTGGCCATAGCACCTCATAGTATAAAAAAGTATACATCATCATTGTAGCCCCAATTTTTGGCAATCCATCTGTCTTAAAATGGTGGACAGACTTACCAACCAACAAACCAACCAACCAACCAACCAACCAACAAACCCACCAGCCATCAGATCAACATTACCATCTCTAAAGTCATATCCCTAGCATAGCTAAAAAAGAACTTGTGTACCTTCAGTCATAGGATTAAGATTAAAATGTGAATTATTCAGCACACAAGCTGTGATATAAACTCTACTAAAGCGTTTTTTAACTTTTAATAACAGCCCTGCGACAACTTTTTAAAAAGTTTCAATTCTGTTTCTTGGTTTGATCTTTTGCCAGATGTGCACGTCACATGAGTTGGATGGGATTCAACAGCCTTTTTGATCTGGATATGGTGATGGAATATAGACTAGAAAATCCGGAGATCTTATTTTTCCTCTCATCACAATTTCAGTGTTGTCTTTTGATATCCTGGGATATTTTAGCACAGTTCTATTTTCCTTTTTTCTTATCTTTCATTTCACCAATGTGGTCTAGATACAGCATTTGACACCTTAATAGACTAGATAACACTGAAGAAAAAAAGGCAGCTAAGAAGAGAAAGTCTGGCTGTGAAGTGATACACTGCATATAAGTCTATACAAAACTCTCAGATTACGCTTTTTTATCACATATCCACACCAACAAGGCATTTGGTGGTGGATCTCATTGCAATGACGAAGCATTACATTAGGACTTCGGTTGCGTGGGATATTCCATCACTGAATTTTTTACGTAGCTGTCTAGAGGCTCTCTCTGCTGCCGATTATCATAACAGCTTGAGAGTAGATGACCCGACAGATGTTTGTAATCTCACACCGAGAAGCTTGTGACTGGGGTTGCAATCAGATAAGGGAACATATAAGGGATTATAAATGGTGACAGTTGGGAAAAGGCTATAGATTACCCCATAATCGCTGATAGATGGCAAATGTCCTCTTTCAACCCCATTAGACGGCTTCTCGGTGTATACACCATCCCAATATTTGATGTGTGCCTGTTTCCAGTGTATCTCCAGAGTGAATTTAGAACTTGAACACAAAGCACAAGCTCATTTCATCTTGCTAGTTTGTAAGGCCCCATTGAGAGTGTATGGTTGTGTGGACAGGTTAATGATATCAGCTTGAGAGTACTTTTTAATCACGAACAGACTAACGAGATAGGTTGGGCTGGAGTTACTCCAGCAACCAACAGCATCTCAAATCCCTCCCTTCCTCCCTCCCTTTTTTACTTTCTGCTTTCTTCACTGTCTAAACCCAAGACTGAAGAGATTTAGGAGAACCTGAGCAATGAATGAGTAGACATTGGTGTGGATTAAAAGGAATCTGTCAAATTTACAGTGAACAGCAGGACATATTCACCCTGTGGTGAGGCACCAGCAGGTTATTGTCAGTGAAGGAGCAGTATTGTGAGCCAATCCTTGTGGAAAAGTGGAAAACAATTACAGACTTCCAGGCTGTTTTTGACAGGAAGTCGTCATTGTTTACATGTCCTAGACTTGAATAAATTAATATCAATTATAGTGTTAACAGGATTTGAGAATGAAAAAAAACGTATAAAGTAAAACTCTGGTCAAATGGCTTTTAAAGGGAACATCGTCATTTATTAATAGTAAATCAACATAAGAAAATATATCCATTTGTGCTTCTACTGTTTTGCGAATACAGCTCGGCTGTGCTAGAGGGAACCAAAGCTCCCTTTTTAACTAAAACATGTTTCACTCCATTAGAGAGTGGAAATTGGAGCCATGGAAGTGTTAAGAATTGGACATAAGTCCCCCTAGGCCCCTGAGGTACATCAAGAAATGTTGGCTTGCCAAGCTCAGCCAGTTAAGCGCATGTTCTGTCTGTGAGGATGGCTTTGCAGTCGAGAGTACATTAATGCAACATGTTACTCTGTGCCGAGTCCTGCGGTTATATTTCATCCTGATACTTATGGGTTTGGATAGTTGCTGCTCCTGATGAAAAGGCTCACACTTTCCTATTCAGTACTCCTATTTAAAGAAATAAGCCATGACATTTTGATATAAATAAATTATCTTTTTGCTACCACTGACTGAGACAGCGCTTGATGAGTCAACCTACAGTGTACCTGGTTTAGAAGTGCTTTAGCGTTTGCTTTTTTTAAAACATCTTGTGAAAATAGTCAGGATCAGACTAGTTTACTGGAAATAGGTACACCGTTCACTTCATAATATTTTTTTCTCAATAAAGGAGGTATATTTAGTTTATTCCCTGGTATAAATATGCACTTTTTGACTGTGGTGACAGTTTAATGCAAAATTTGGGAAAATCCATCCATAACATATTCATCATTCCTTCAAGACAACCACAAGGTGATTGTAGTCTGTTACTGTCCCTCCGTTTGAAAGATTGACTTCTTGTTTCTAAATCTTCATACATGCTCCTAGTTGTTTTAATGTCTATCATAATTCAACAGGTATTTTTTTTAATCTTCTTTAGCATATTGTTCTTCTAGCTGCTTCATATTGTATGGCTTCTGTCCATCTTCCTTGGTCCAGTTTTCAACTGGTTTGATTCGGTGTGGCTAAAAAATAAAGACATTTATAGCAACCCTTAAATCTCAACATAAAGTATGGGACTGATATGGTCAACAGGAAGTGGAGATTAAAGGGATGCAGGAATGTAAACTTTGGCTCATGTGCATGATACAATTGCAACTGCTGCGGAGACCAATTCATATATATTCATTCCTTGACCAGATAATTAAAGGAGCACCACCTCTAGGAACTAAAGCTGCAACAATAGTAAATGCAAGGAAAAACTCTACTGGCTGCCCTGTTTGAATGAATATTAGTATCATCATTTCCAGTGCACCCTCCTAATAATGACCATTGGCACCAGATATATTACATTAGGACATTCATAAAAAAGGAAACATTATGAATTTAAAACTAAAAACATGATTTGACAGATTATCACTTTATATTAATCCTGGTTGGTTTCTGTTTGTGTGTTACATCACAGTGGATTAGCAGCTCAGAGTGCTGGTGGGTGTTTGCTCAGTAGGCGTGGTGTGATTCCTGCTCTTGGATTGTGGACATTTGGTTAGGAGCAGATTAGTCTCTGCTTGTGCTGTTAGCCTTGTGAGAATAACCGCACATAAGCACAGATCACCACAAACTGGTGTGTGTGTGTGTGTGTGTGTGTGTGTGTGTGTGTGTGTGTGTGTATGTGTATGAGAGGGATGGACCAACAGAAAAAGAGAAAATGAGAGAGAGACAGACAGAGGGAGGGAACCTGTACATGTCTAGCTTTTAATCATATTAAATTGGATCATTAGATAGACCCATTTACATAGTGCTTTCATAAGGTGAACGGGACCAAATCCTATTGGAAATGGGCCTAATCTACTGCAAAAGCTCTGCTGCATCCAGTCACAGCTTTGGTGGGGACTCTGTGTCCCTCGGTGCAGGCCTATGTATGAACATACGTGCAGCATTAATTTGGCTGAATTAGGATTGAGAACAAATTGCCACTCTACATTCTAAAATCCAGGCGTGATTGAGAAATAATGAGCAGCTCAGCCCCACATAAATGGTTCACAAGATTATCCCCCTCTGAATTATACAGCTCACCCCTTTCCTGGCCAGGAAGTTGGATAGATCCATAACATACAGACTTATCGTGGACATAACAAGCCTGGATAAAGGTCTTCCGTATTGATTTCAATCTAACCATGACTACTCCGCTCTATTATAAATCTTGTGCAAGTTTTCCAAGGTTGTGTCCGATGGATCATCTGCTTCATCTTTTTGTTTCATCTGCATAAAATATTGTGATAGCCCCATAGACTTTGACCTTCCCTGAATGGGGAAATTGTCATTCTCAGTCCACTGGCATCTAAACATGCTTTTTCTTCTAAACTAAACACTATGATAGCACTAATGGCAAAGAGTCATGATGCTCATGGTTTGAAAGAGGATCAGGATGAAGGTCTTGCTGAAATTACCTTTAGAGTTGGCTCTGCAGGCTAAAGCCAATCCAGTCACAATTCTAGAGTTGGCTTAAGAGAGCACTACAATTGGTGATGGACAGTAGACTTAAAGATTGTGGCCCCCTGTATCATATAGGACTTTCGGTCTGCATCAAGGTCCTTCTGGAAAACCATTCGGCACCTCAGCGGGGGGCAGTGGGGAACCATCCAAGCTGTATACAGTAAGGATGGGATCCTGTTGACTTCAACTGAAGAGGTAATAGAGCAGGGGAAGGAACACTTTAAGGAACTCCTAAATCCAGCTGCCACACCCTCCATGGTAGAGGCAGAGCAGGAGATGGGGGATTGTTGTCAATTTCCCTGGTGGAAGTCTCTGTGGTAGATAAACTACTCCACAGTGGCAACGCCCCAGGGATTGATGAGATCTGTCCAGAAATGCTGAAGACTCTGGGTGTGGAGGGGCTGTCTTGGTTGACACGCCTCTTCAACATTGCATAGAAGTCTGGGACGGTGCCTAGGGAGTGGCAAACCGGGGTTGTGGTTCCCCTCTGGGAACCAGAGCCAATTACAGGGGTATCACACGACTCAGCCTCCCTGGTAAAGTCTACTCCAAGCTGCTAGAAAGGACGGTTCGGCCAATAGTCAAACCTCGGGTTGAAGAGGACTAATGCGGATTCCGTCCTGATTGTGGAACAACGGATCAGATCTTCACACTCGCAAGGAACCTGGAGAAAGCCTGGGAGTATGCCTAACCGGTCTACATGTGTTTTGTGGATCTGGAGAAGGCGTATGACCGGGTCCCCCCCCCGGGAATGAGTCCTTACCCCAAGTGAAGGAGTTTAAATACCTTGGGGTCTTGTTCATGAGTGAGGGGACATTGGAGTGGGAGATTGGTCGTAGAATCGGCGCAGCAGGTTCGGTATTACATTTAATTTATTGCACCGTTGTGATGAAAAGAGAGCTGAGCCAGATGTCAAAGATCTCAATCTACCGGTCAGTTTTCATTCTTACCCTCGCCCATGGTCGTGAAGGCTGTGTCATCAGAGAGCAGGGGGAAGACAGGGAATTTGTCACAGGTTAGATTTGAACCTTGGACCTCTGCGTCGAGGAATAAACCTCGAGGTAGATAATTACATACATAATTATACTTTAAAAACTTTTTGGAACCTCTTTGTTGATGTCCATGCAGTGTTTACAAAAGCTGCATGTTCAACAGGCTCCAAACACATCAAACACTTGTTTGAGTGACTGATCCTTATAGATTAAGTATTCAAGGAGATTTCCAAAGCATGAATTATTAAAATGTGATGTGTGCTTGTGAGGAAAGGTGAGCAGAGAGGAGAAAGAAGAAGAAAGGTGGAAAGATAGAGAGCAAATTGGAGTGAGATTTGATCAAAAGAGAGCGTAACAGTTTCCGAGCGTTTAGTATGCAGAATAGTAGAATAACACTTTTAGCCCTTCTATCGAAGTCTGAGACTCTGCAGTAAGCAGTCTAAACTTTCTCATATAAGCCTTCGCCTCAAGCAATAAACTCAAATATTTCAGTCACGTTCACTGAAGCTAAGGAAAAATGCCTTATTACTTATGATCAAAGGTTGGTGTTGGTGTTCTGGAAGAGACATGGAGCGTCTGCTAGAATTTACATAAGGAGTTGAAGGCGGCTCACTTTGAGTGAACAGAGAGACATCCAGAAACATAAATAAATCTAAAAGTCAGGAACAAACAGTTTTATTCTCTTTGTCCTAGTAAAGTCACATGAGTAAAGAAAAAAGCCTGCTTGACCTTTATTTCTTCAAATCTTTCCAGTAAATTCCTAGGGATACATTCATTTGCACTCAGTATTGTCTTTTGCAGACCTTGTGACAATACAATGTAAACTTCAGAAATCAGAAATATAAACTCACGAATAATACTTGTCCTAGAGTATGTTGAGATGTCATGAAAAGTTAGCATTTGGAACTGCAAAATGGTGATGATACTATTAAAAATGTAATCATATGAATAAATACAGAGAAATTATGAAGTCAACAAACAAAATAGTGATTGATAGTGATTTCATAGATCGTTAGTCAACATGGACAAAACTAGGCTCAAATATAGGACAGTTATGAGGGTCAAATACTCCTGCAATGTCCAGAGGGTAGAGGTTTTTAAAGTGTGCAAGTGTTAAAGTAGAAATATAAAGTTTGGTATTCATTCATTCTGTGAAGTATTCTGTTGATGTAGTGTTAAGGTGTGTGTGTGTGTGTGTGTGGGGGGGGTGTAAGTACAGGGCAGGAAAAAGATATTAAAATACAACAAAATATTAATAATTATAAATTAAATTAAAAATATGAGATGAGTCATTTCTGCAAACTCAACCTGAACCAAGTGTTATTAATGTAACCAGGACAAAAAAGGTGCCACAACATAGTAGTAGTTTTAGTCCAAACATACTCTTTTCCTAACCCTAACTAAATCTATACCTAACCAAATCTTAACCTAATCTTGTCTTGTTAGAAGTCAGTGATTTGTAACAGATTTGAAAGGTACAGACAAATGAGCCTACCACATGTGTGTTAAAAACCTATAGAAAGACACTACTTTTTCTGCCCTTGTAAGAGTGATGATAATAAATAAATAACATTTGAGCTGAGCATTGTAGTATTATTGAATTATTTTATCGTGGTTAATTTTTTCTGCAGGCTCTTTATATAATGTTTTATTCATGAATTTATCATTTGCTATTTTGAAGTTTCAGCAGCTGCTGTGCAGTCTGGAAGTATACCTAAATGGTCATTGAACAAATTCCAGTGAAAAGAACGTCAGTCAGGCTTACTCAGCCTGCTTCGGAAGTGGCAGTTATAACACCTGCCTCACCCCTGCTAAAAAGGCTTAGGGTTTTTAATAGGTTTTTGAAGCTGTTTTGAGTTTGATGGAGAGCTTAATTGTGTCATGAGGTTTATCATTTCTATAAAAATTGTATGGGAAACTTTTTTTCTTCAATATCCTGGTGTTAAAATGGTTTAGTTTGATAAGAATAAATAATGGGTTCTTTGATCTCAAAATATTCACATCCATTTTTTCACTTGACCTATCCCTGATATTGTAAAATTATAACAAATGTTTTTTGGTGAATGTTGAAAGCAAGATTCATGTCAACTGCAGAGTGCAGAATGACAACTAAACGCAACATTTTGCTGTGCTGATTATTATACTTTATCAGAGTCTCTTTCATACCCTTTACTTTTTTAATCCCTGCCAACATGCTCATCCATGTTAAATCTGGACCCTAACTGCAGATGTGTCCCATAGCGTTATTTCCCTTCATCAGTGCAAACGGAGGGTAAAACTGGTACTGAGACCAATAAATACAGTCTGACTGAAGGGTGAGTTTCAGTCTGATGAGAAAGTTCTTGACGTCCAGCAGGCGCCTGCAGGATCAGGCCATCCTGTTTCTAGGCACTGTTAAATGGAGCTGTGGCCCAGTCTTATCACTGCTGTCAGACCCCACAGCCTCTGCAGACAACTTTGGGTCCTTGTAAAGAGGATAGTGCTAATGGGTTTTTAGTCTCCTTTGGCCGTAGCTGGAAGAAAATGGGAATGATGGTTGGTGTGTGTGGGTTAGTGGTTAGTATGTGTGTGGCAGCAAGACACAGTTTTCAACTTTGAAGGTCCTGAAATAAAAACAAATATATATCATATATATATATATATATATATACACACACACAAGTGTATTGGTTCAATACACAAACCAAACAATTTATTGGACTAATCCTATTTAATTTAGAATAAAAAAGACCTTAAATTGTTTGAAATATAATGTTCTCAGTGCCGCTGCACTCAACAAGGCAGCCCAAACGACATAACAGGCAACGTGCTGTCTACTCCCAAAGAAAAACCCTCTGCGTTAATGCGATTTTTACCAGACCAGAATTAGAGGGATCTTCCAAAAACCAACAGGTCTGGTGTTTGGAGGCACTTTGGTTTCCCTGTAAGTTATGAGGCTGATGGTAAGAGAGTGGTGGATAAAACAACAACATTATGTTGCATCTGCTACACAAGAATAGGCTGCACCAGTGGGAATACTACAAACAAGCTGACTCCACTTCAGTTCGACTCTAACCTGAGGTTTGCTCCATGTCATTACCCTTTCTCTCCCCTTTCATGTCTTCATCTGTCCTGTGATAATAAAGGCCCCAAAAATCCCCTTTAGATAGATAAATAGATAGATAGATATTTATTTATCCCAAAAAATGGGAAATTACGGTGTTACAGCAGCACACGTACATTGGTCACACAACACAGAATATAAATATAAATGAGATAAAAAATGAGAAAAAAATATACATACATACAGTGTACATGAAAAAAATAAAATAATAATAGGAATGAAATAAGAATAAAATATAAGAACAAATATTTAAATCTATACAGGATGGGAAAACTAAATGTGCAACTGCTTAAAAAAACAAAACAAAAAATATGGCACAGTTATTATAATGTAAAATAAAATAAAAAGTTTTAACTTTGAAAAGACCAAGACAGTCTGTTTCAAGATGACGTTACATTGTGTGGCTGTGCATTTTTTGCCAGAGATTTCTGCTGTTCAGAGTTTGCGATGACAACACTGAAGTCTTAGTTTTGGGAAACTGTGCAAATGTTTTCAGTTTGGTCTGAACACTTGTAAAAATCCACACTATCAGGTGAAAAGAATTGGTCGTTGGCACAATATAGACCATGGCTACATCCTTAATGGGATGCATACACCAAAAATGGACACGGACTCGGAAAATGGGTCTGAATGTAATCATGTTTATACTGTTTTTAGGTGGATGTGTTTAGATGTTTTTCGTTGAGTACGGTCAGACAAAATAAACATCACATCCAAGTTTGCGGTTATGTTGATAGAAATTTAGCTTAACAGTAGAGTTAGCAGTGATGAAGACCACAAGGGAATTAGCCATCCAAAGTAGGAAGAAAAGTGCAAAGAGTCCAATTTTACCAACCCACTTGGAGCATTGACTCATTACCACGCCCACAGAACTTTCAAAATCCTCTCTTTTCTAATGTCTATGAATGTGTCTGGTTATGTATTGATCTGGGGGACACTACATCATAAAATCATTCAATTGGGACCCCAAACATATCAGTGGCTAGCCACATTTTTGTAAAGAAAGAAATCACACTGGAAAATCCACAGAGAGCTGCATGGCAATGAGAAATCTAAATACACTGTATGTGCACAGGCACAAATAAGTTTGCCAAAGTGTGAATGAAATGTGATGAGATCAACTCGGGAAGGCTGGTCCTTGTATCAAATGTTCCAAATTTTATTAATGCCGGGAGAAACTCTAGCTCCCTCTCAGCGTGAGTGTCTTTTTCAAAGTCTAAAATGATCAAGCTTATTTAAGAGTTTGAACTTAAAGTCAAGACACTTGATTTTTTTTTTTTTGTTTATCAAAGATGTTCCTTTTAAGTAATAATCCAGGACAAGGACATGTATCACAGAACACAGTGGTGATTCCTTCCAGTGCACTTTAAAGTGTTAGGTTTGCAACAGCATCTACACTGATTTCCTGCTAAATGAAAACCAGCAGCAGTGATTTGAAATAAGCAGAAGAATAAACATGGAAGCATGAGCAGTGATAGCCAACATAGCTGAATCACTAACAGCAGACAATCATGAAATCAGCATCATGATTCATCCCTTTACTTTCTAAAGAGATTTTCAGACCAGAGATTGGGTTTAATACAGCACTTGCTGTCTCTTGAGACAGAAAACCAAAATCTAGTAAAAGTGGAGGACGCTGCGGTGGGACACGTAGGTAACAACTGTGCCATGTATGTTGGTCTATCAGGCAAACGTGCATAAAACGCACTTTACTGTAAGCCTAATTTGGACAATACTAGATGGTAGACTTTATATTAAAACACTTACTATTTATTTATTATATATTATTATTATTATTATTAGTAGTAGTATTATAGGTTTTTGTTATAATAGGAAATGTTTAGAAATAAAAAAAAGAATGTCCTTCCATCAAACATTTATCTTAAATTTGTGGTTTAAATACATGTAAAATATGTAATATGAGGTTTTTTGAAAAGATGGTAAGAGTTAAGTTCTTTTATGCAATATATTGGAAGTATAAGTTTTTTATCTGTGCCATACAATTGAGATGTGCTGGAAATCATGTCAATATAATGCAGCAGCATGTATGGAAAATAGTTTTAAAAAAGGAAGTTCACTTCCTAGTCTTTTCTAGAGCTTACAACTACATTTCAAACATCTCCCTTTTGAGGGTAGGGTCTATGTTCAGTTTACAGATGTTTTGTTCATTTACCACAACTTAGCAGAAGTCTTGTCAAACTCTTTTGCACATTACAGTATAAGTGTGGACATAGAATAAAGGAGTAGCAGGCCATTATGCACAACAACATTTTTACCAGTTTAACATATGAATGGAACTCAGACACGGACTGCTTCTTTGATGATTGCCTGAGCAGAAATACACAAGAGGTTAGACTGAGTTAGACACAATTACTTGCATCCTCTCAGCCTGCAGCTGCTTGTGGTTCAGCGGAGGGTAGTGTGACTCGGTTGGAGGGCCTTGTTGATTTCCCCTGTTGATTTCTACTCAACATCGATATCTTTCCAGGGCCCCTCCAGTCCTCTTACTTTCCAGGTTAATCGACGACAATGGAAACCTCCAGGGATCTGTGAAAATCCTGCATTCAAATCACTTACACTTATATGCAAGATTTATTGAGGGCTGTTGACATGACTTGACTCAATTTAGTACAGAATATAAGTTTTACATTATCCTGACATGTGGACAAGCCAGCATGGACCCACCACAGGCAACCCGCCCCAGAACTGTAAGACAAAGTGACAAAGCTTTATTTATTATGTATTCAAACATTACATATGTGAAGGTAAATCTGGTGCTATGTTGAAAAAGCATAACAGTACTTAATATGACGCCTTGAAGGTCTCTTCTGCGCTTAACGTCAACTTTGTGATGTGAGAATTCACTTTCTGAATATTACCACAGCATTTTCATTTTTCATAAAATGTTTAATAATTCATTTAAAATTATATGAAATGTGGCAGTGCTTGTGATATACATAACTAGGTCTAACGATATGCAGAATTTTGTCAAGCTGCCGGGGGCATTTTATTCAACATCTTCATACTGCATGTGCAGCAGTCACTTAAGACTTGTAGATTTACTTCATCTGTGAATTTTTGATGTTGACCTTGTTTATAGCATATTATGGCATAATCATTGATTTTTTTAAAGAATAATTTGTGTATTTATAATTTACAAGGCGGTTTTAGGCCTTTAATCTCAGAACAGCTGAAGAAGTAATAGGAGAGACGGGGGGAATCACATGCAGCAAAGGCCCACATGTCGGAGTTGAACCTGGGCACACTGCATCGAGGAATAAACCTCAATAAATGGGCGCCCACTCTACATTCTATGCAATCAGGGCGCCCATTGCTTTGTTTGATCTTTCAGAAAGCCTTAGGAGAGTGTATCACAAACAGAGGTTATAACTAAAAAAAGATCAGAGGCCTGATAATTTCATTCCAAAATGAGTTGTTATTAGACCAATGGTTTTTTAAACAATATAAGATCTAAGTTAAAATAGGTGGTTACATTAGATGAACTTCAGGTGAAAAGTTCAAACTGCACATCAGTAAAAGGCCAATTTTAGTTTCCATTTATTGCTGCTGTTTCACTGCTCTTTCATCATTTAACTGGATGTGAGCTCACACAGGTCTTATCTGTTGTTAGCACTGCAATGCGAGTGTCCTGAAGCTTATGAGAAAACAAACAATATCTGGATGCCTGAGGTTTGGTATGAGGCCACATTTGAGAAAGCAGTCCGTCATCAGCTCCTTACAAGCCTGAAAACAATGAACACGCCACAATAGGCCCACCATCTGTTTGGGAGGAGGAGTGTTGTTTGGCTCTCAGTGTGGTTAGTGATACATTATATGACCTGCTGTTATTTGCTAAATTGAAATGCATTTTGAAAATTCCAATGCATTTTGGTACTCAGAGCAGTTTTGCTGACACAATCTTACAAAGAATACAGTCCCTCCTAATGGGACCTTTCTTCATCTCCTTAAAACAGTTTTAATAGTATACATAACAAGTCTTAAGTACAAGAAGTACTGTTTTATTCTTGGGGTACTAGGGTTGCAACACATTATTTTTATCATTGCTCAATCTATTGAATATTGTTGGGATTATTTTGTCAATAAAATTGTATATTAAGTATATTAAACATTTCAATTTTGAAGAAAAAAACCTTCTCTTTGCAACCCTACTTTTCTACCACTTTCTGTACAGTGGGTTTCTGTCTTACTGTTCCGTTCCTAAGGTATGAGCGTTTTTTTTCTCATTCTTCAAGGACAGAAAGTGCAGTTCAAAAATCTCTCACCTGCCAGTGTGCAGTGTGTTTAAAAATGAGATACAATATATTCAATGTAAACAAAGTAGATGTTTTGCACCCAGACATTTAAGAAAATAATACATTTATAGCTGTCACTGCAATATCCTGACAAGCGTAATATACAGTATTTGCTGAAGATTATCATACCGTCTAATGTCTACAGTCAGCACAGGTTGGGTTCCCTGTCTGGCAAAGGTGGAGCTTGTCACTGCCATTTATGCTGCTTTCCATTGTAGGCTACTCGGAAATATGCAAAGAAATCGTATTTAGTTCAGGCGCCTACATTTCATCATCGCTGACTCACAATGGCGGCCCAACAGACAGAGAAAGAAGACAGTTCGACTTGAACAAAAAACTCACACACCCACAAGAGCATCGGGCTAATGTTGACTGAGATCACATCTAAACCGTTGCCGTTGACTGCGGCCGGTCTATGTGTGCATCTTAGGTGGGACACAGACACCTCTGGCTCGGTCTGTCTTCTCAGGTAATGAACCACCTTCTTTCCACGGAGTCACCTTTTTGGAGGAACATTCAGGAAATGATAGCCAGGCTGGAAGCCACCCATAAAGCCTGAGAGAAGCTGGGCTCTCTTCTCCGCCCGCAGCAGCAGCAGTCAGGGCGCCCCCAGTGGGTTTGGCAGCACCGCTAGCCCACAGATAGCTTCAGGGGAATGCAGCACCACCAACAACCCACTTATTTTACTTATAAAGGGGAAAAATGTTGTACAGCCTCAAGAATTTGGACTTTACTGCAGCATGTGAAGGCATCACACATGTGAGAGCTGACACCGTCATGACATCATACAGTTGACACTGTTTGGATTTGGAACTCTGGGAAATGAGGTCCCAGAGGCCCACCTGCAATTACATCTTGCCGCCAAAGCTGCTGCTAGAAATAACTCAAATCTTTCTAACTAGAACTTTAAAGGATGAAAAGTAGAAGTACTTATTGTGCAGGAAAATGCTCACTGCCAGTGTTAACTATGATATCTGATATTTTTGGATTAATATTACTGCAGCATTAATGTGTATGTTGCCTTTTACTGCTGCAGCTGGCTATGTTTGGGCTCTATTTACCTCCTTTATATAGTGGCTGGTAGTTTAATATACACAAATGCATCATATTCTATAAGATCATCATTGTACCGTTGATGTCCTGTGAGAACCAGGTATCTCTACAAAAACTTTTGTGTCAGAAAAACAGCCCTGTTTTCAGCTTTGTGATGATGCATTTTCCAGCTAATCCAAGAGGCTTTTTTAATAGTTTATTCAGCTTATAATTAGGAGCATTTTCTCAACATAAAGGAACACTTAATCCTTCAGTTCATCACAAACATTCAAAATCAACACATCTGGAAATCCATGGTTTTCACTGGACAGTAAGGGGATGAAAAGCTGTCAGATAACGTAGTGGAGCAAACAGTACAATATGTGCCTCTGGGATGTGGTGAAGTAGAATTATAAATTAGCAGATAATGCCCAAGTACATTACTTGAGTAAATGTACTTAGTTACATTTCATTACTGAATTACAAGACAAAGGCAGCAAATCTTTGCATTTAAGACATCAGAGTCCATGTGCTCTTTTTCGTACTGAAAATACCACACAATATCAAAAAGATCTAAGAAATAAGAACTTTTATTCATAATATATTCATACTTGTACACAAGTAAAATAAAATGCATATCTATGGTTCCATTGAAATCTCCATACACAAATTGATAGCATTCTTTTGTAAAATGCTACCCATAAACCCTTTCTGTCATGAAAATAGAACTAAACTTTGGGGAGATAAAACATTTGTTTTATAAACATAAAAAACATAACACTACCCAACAAATGCATCGCTTTCAATAAATAATGGGGGGGAGATTGTTTATCTTCATCGGACCCAACATTCTTTGTGTGCGCTCCGTCTCTGATTTCCAGTATTTGTTTTTTGTTCTTGTTTCTTTTTTTCGTCTTCCGGTGGTCTGTCTAAGCAGTAAAAGCTTTTGAGAGGGAAAAAGGGAGTAGTCCTCGAAGTGTAGCTTAGACACAGTACAGTTAAGTACATAGAGAACAAACAATTTTGGGCACCGATTCATTATATACATTAGATCTGTAATGTTCTGTAAAGGCATCCATTTTGTTAAATGTACTCTAAAGTCTTCATGATCATTGTTTGTCCACACCCACAACGGGTCAACGTAACTCCTTGCTTTTTAGTGAGTGTCTGTTGTAGATGTCACTGCATCTTCTTTTATCATTGTCATGAGCATCAACAATCTTGAGTCCTGTGTTCAGAGTGAGATCAGGAGTCCTAAGACATGGCTAGAGATATCCAGATCATGGGAATGAAGAGAAAGTGCAGCACTTGCAAAGTAGAACCTCGGCCTTTGATACAGTGGGCGTCTGATTTGGGCTTTTTGGAGCACTTCTTTTTCTTTTTGTTTGATGCTGTAGATGATTCCAGATTGTCTATAAGGTCAGGGTTTAGATTTTCCAAAGACTTGTCAAGGGTGTTGGACAAGGTTCCCAGTGGTCCATCATTCTGCTTGTTTTGGGTCTCATTTTTTGTTCGTTCCGGCTCCTTATACTTAGTCTTAGACATGTTTTCCTTTTCCTTAAGGGGGTTGTTAGTGATTTGGCGGCTTTTGCCAGACAGGATTGAGGACTTGTCATTATCTCCAAGGCAACATCTGGGAATGGGGTCCCCGAGAGGATTTTCAGTGGAAGAGAATTTCCCAGACTGTCCCTTGGAGTTGAAGAGATGGGTTTGAATTTGAGGCGTTTCCACACACCCCTCCAAATCTTCACTTTTCAGTCGTTTCAGGTCCTTTCCTGCCAGGAATTCGGGAACAATGCACTCCAACTCAGAACTGGAACCTTTGAAACGTTTGAACCAGTCCCACAAGGTCCTCGCCCGGCAGTCACAGATCCACTGGTTACCATTCAAACGCAAATACTGGAGAGACTCCAGCGCGTCCATGGTCTCACCCGTCAAGACAGTGAGATTGTTAAAGAACAAGAACAAGGATTTCAGCTTACCAAGATCACTAAAGGCCCTTGGTTGGACATAGATAACCCGGTTCTGGTGTAGCAGCAGCCTGTCCAGATTGATTAAGCCTCGAAACATGTTGTCTGTTACTATCTTGATCTTGTTATTGTGCAGATAGAGATAGGTGAGGTTTGCAAGGTCCAGAAAGGTGTCATCATGCAGGGTTAGAATGTTATTGTCCTGCAGGTAAAGGTACTGTAGGGAGAACATTCCTCGGAAAACCCCAACAGGGAGCTCCGACAGGCCACACCTGTGCAGGTGGAGGGTGTGCAGCTTAGTTAAGCCCCGGAAGGCTGTAGGGTTGATGGAGCGGAGGTTGCTGTTGTCTCCAATGTCCAATTCCTCCAGTCTTTCCAAGCCGTAAAAGGCACCAGCCTCAATGTAGCTAATGTTGTTGGAGTATAGCCAGAGAACAGTAAGATTGTGGCAAGAGCTGAAGCTGGTGGATCTCACCACCGTTAGCTTGTTGCTCTGAAGGAATATCCGCTGGCTCCGCACGGGGATCTCAGTAGGAATGGAAAACAGTCCGTGTTGTTGGCAGGCCACAGTGGGCTTGGGCTCACTGTAGCACACACACTTGGCAGGGCAGCTGTCACTTTGAGGCACAATGTTCAGCCACATCACCAGAAACAGGAGTCGCCCCCCTATGGATAAAGAGAAAAATCTGTGGGTTAGGACATAATGTATGTAAATATTAAAAGTCACAGTTCTAATATAGTCACAGAAATCTGCAGAAATAGATGAATTAAGGTCAGTATGTAATATGCATGAACTTTTGAAAGAACACATTACATTTTAATCAGACAACATCATTAACTGATTTTTTTATTTTTTTTATTTATATGACTGAAAATACATTTTTGAAAACAGTATGAGCAAATACGCAATTTAAACCTATGACACTGTGCTTACCATCAAATCAAATCAAATCAATTAAAGTTTGAAAAATCCAAAACATTTTTTGTAAAGTTCAGCATATTACTACAGAATAGGGAATTCTGTACATGACTGTGATTCAGCAAACATTTTAAAAGTTATTGTTATTTGGATCTGGGGACACAGCTCTTCCCTTCTCTTTCTGCTGACATAAGGACCTAAAAAGCTAAAGAGAATCCTGTGAAGGCGGACTCATTTAAAAATGATTGGGTGGCTTTTATGTGGAATTAGCTTGCTCTAATAGGGCGGACATAACTTTTGGTGTTTCAGCGTTCCTAAGGTTGACATTTAGCCTGACGCTGGGAGATAAGCTTTCATGCCAGGCTGAGAGATTGATGCCTGGGGCCAAGGTGGAAAGATGGCTACAAAGGCACTGCTAGAGTTTCCACTGTGCATCCATGACTGAAGCATTTATTGCGGCATGAAGATGAGATATACAAGAGGTGTGGTAGCACTCAGGACAAGGCCCGTAAATGTCCATGTACAAAGTATGTGTTTGCCCCAAAGGCATCCATGTTTAATAAAAGCGTGTTCCTGCATTTGCTCACATTAATTATTTTAGCTTGTCCTCTGCCATGGATCAGCTTGTTACACAGTGGCACAGTAAGTGAAATCGACTGGATTAGCACATGTAAATGATTACTTCTGACATTTACTTTGTAAAAATTAAGTGCAGCTATTGGGGCTCACACATTCCTTTATGTAGGGACTTCTGGTGGGAAAGTGTCACAGGTATGTCTAGTAGCAGCATATTATGACAAGTAATGCTTAAAATCTTTGAATCCTCTTCTGCTCCCTGTCCTTACTGAGGATTTCCAATCTCTGCTTCCATGCACATGTGAGGAATCCCAGGCTTGCAGGCACGACAGGTAGCAAGGCTCTGGGAAATGCATGAGCCTTTCTCAGCCCTCCCTCTATTTCATTCTCCCTCTTCTCATTCCTTTGCAATGTGTTGTGGTGCAGCTCATCTCTGGACCTTGTTAAACGGAGCTCTGGTGTGGCCTGACAGCAGCCCTCTGCTGCACTTTCCTTCCAATCTCCCTGCTCAGCCGTCAGACTGCCACTGGAAAGCTGTCAAGGCTTTCCACCCTTTCTGCATCGCAGCACTTTTCCCTCAGCACTGCCAAACAATAGCCATATTTTATCGCACAGCACGCTTTGTGTATTTCCTCTGCTGTCTTCATTCCCCCTCCCCCCATTGCTGTCTATTCATTAACAGGCTATTTCCACCCACGCGTTGCATGTCAAAGCCTAGTTTTCTCTGCTCTCAGCATAAAATGTCTTGTCTTTGTTAGCATCTGTTGAATGACAGCATAACCCCCACAATGTCATCAACTCCGTCCCAATCCCCTTTTTTTCCTCTTAAACCATCTTCTCATCTGCATCATGATTGCATTACCAGATTTCCAAGCAGATATCTGGGAGTGATGGCTTCCTAAAATCTTTGAACTCTTTCGTTCACATTTCTGAATAACCTCTGCATGACTTCTTAGTTACACATCTCACCTTCACTCTAGAGACTTGTATCTATGGACAGCTAATGTCCAGTAACCTTCACACCATTGATCGGTCAACAGTGTTGGTCTTCCCCCTTTTATTTTAATCACTACTGTGTTGTCTTTGTTCCAAATCTAAACAGTTGCCAAGATTACACAAAAAGGAACTTATGTTTAGCTGTCCTCACAGCTGGTGTTGACACAAACCTAAATATCTTAAAAAACAGCAATAAGGTTAAAAAAAAAGAAAAAATAGAATGAATTCCTTATCGTCCTCTGCCAGCTTTGGTCTCAACACTTAATCTTCCCCTATCTGCTGTGTCAAAAGATGGCTCCAAGCACTGTCTTCCTGCCAGTGACCTTTCTTCTGAGAGCTATATTATTGCACAGTAGCAATCATCACTCTCTTTAAGAGCAGAAAAGCCTCTTTGTTTCCTCCCGACTGACACTGTAGACCCTTCAACTTTGAGTAAAGTACATCACATCACCCCCCTCCTTCTCCTCCAAGAAAAGCCCTTCTGTTTACAAGATGAGCCTGACAATATATAGCAGGTTAGAGAGATGCGGACGACCGGTTTTCTTTTATTATAAAGCTTCCCTTGTTCGGAATATTTGTCAAAAGAATTTCTCCAAGATGATGTTAGGTCGCTGAGGCAGTCTGATTACGATTTAAAATTGGGTTGATATTGGTCTTCTACCAAAAAAAAACTTGGCCTTTCAGTGTCCCTTTCTTTGATCGCAAAGGTAAAGATTGTATTCCATTAGCTTCAGACCTTGAAAATTTGAAAGACCTGCAATGAAACCTGAGTTTTTCTACCTTGCCAACTCACCTAAAAGACTTGCATTAGTGCAGATTTAAGAAAGAGTTTTGTCCCATGGTCAAAAGAACAATTTGGGCATGACTGTAGATAAATAATATCAGCTAATTGCAATTTTAGTTGTAAAAAGTACCGGTATCTATTCTCTAGAAGCCGTTAGAAGAAACATTCGTTAGCAAAACAGAAAGATGCTCACAGGAGTGGTATGTTTGGCACAGCCAGCTTTGTTTACTTATTGTGTGAGTGCATCATTTAGCCGAGGAGTCTAGCTCATTTGCATATGTCCCTGGCATGTTTTGGAGCTCTAAACACACTATCAGGGCTCTTCTGTCTTATTGTGAAAATACAACACCCATTTAAACCCTTCCTCATGCTTTGAAACCTGCAAAGAACACGGAGGGCATGTCGGGACAGCACATTCAGAGGGCCCTGTGATTCATCACGGTGGCTTTACTTTGAAGGCCTGGGGATTGGGCAGGGACAGCTAACATGACAGTCTTATCCCCTTGGCCCAGAGTGGAAGTGATGTCTCTGTCAGAGATGAATCACAGTAGTTCTCCAGAGAACCTCATAGCCTCTTTCTGAAATCATGCATTATTGTGTTGCTCCGAAGCTGGCCTGCATTTATTCATAGTCATGATACTTTGTCTGAGGTCATGAGGTATCTTGTTTGAACCCATCCATGCATACATAAATTGTTTTTATATCACGTTGAAAGAAATAACGTAGATAAACTGTACAGGATATGACAGTTGCATGATGTCCGATTTTAGCACAGCTAATGTAGCTTTAAATAACTTTGTGAACTGAACGTAAAATAGGGCAGTAAATCGGTGCAGAACAGACTTGCAAACTAGGGATGCACCGAGCTGACTTTAATCCCGATACCGATGCCTCGGCTTTGTGTATCTGTCGATACCCGAGTCTGATCCAATACTGCTGTTGAATTAATAAAAACTGTATACCTTCCACCGTATTCCTTCCTTTCACCATGTTGAAGAGACTAAAGGCACTAGACTTTACTAACTAAACATTACTTTCCTAATTAAGACAAACTAACATAGATGTAATGTATTGAATATGCATGGTGCTTTTGGATGTTCTTGATTAAATTGGTAGTATTGTACTTTGCAGTCATTGCAAACAGCCTGACCATTCATAATGGATGCGTATTTCAACGCACTGCTCACGACTCAGTCTCTCTCTCTCTCTCCCTCTTTCTCTCTCTCTCTCTCTCTCTCTCTCTCCGATAGAGACAGAATGAGTGGGGACAACTGTGGTAAATGTAGCTTGTATGTGTTTGTGTGTGTGTGCGTGTCTCTCTCTCTCTCTCTCGCTCTCTCTCTGTCCGTCTGTCAGTCTCTCCCTCCATGTGCCTGATCACGTGTCTGGCTGTGAGACGTCAAGACAGCCACAATCACCATAAACCTGGCTCTTTTATTTTAAAGTGTATATTTTAGCAAAATATCCTGCTGCTCTGTGATCTTCCTGTATGTGATAAACTGGCTGGCTTGAAATATACGCTTGTGTATCGCGCAAGAAATAGAGGAGATGCCAAAAATATGGTTGCAGTGTGCAGGCCTACACGGACATTACGTGCCCGGACAGATTTTATAATATAGGCGCCGAATTAAAATTAACCACGCTGCTATACGAGGCGCTTACCCTGGATTTTATCCAACTGCGTAAAGGCTCTGTGCTCTGTGGGTCCTTCATTACCCACCAGGTCCAGATTTGTTGTGGAACGGCTGCTGCCATGACTGACAGCTGAAGTCACAAGGACCCATGAGATCTGGCAAATTCACATATGATCGTACAATATAACAGGATGTAGTTTCCTTTAAACATAACCACAAAACCTCTGACCTGTTCACTTCAGGCTTGTCTCCACCCATTATAACATTTTCAAGGTGTAGTGCAGGGAAATATTATCCGCCGTGAGCACAGTGTATTTTATTTTGAAAATGAACTATATGTTTTATTTTGTTTCTGTGCTCGACTTCCTGTCCCGCACAATGTGCCCAGTGGTGAAATGCTGCAGCGCTCTCTGGCATCCATCAAAAATAGAAGTTCTGCAAATCTGCTCTGGGGGGGCTGCGGAATGCAAAGGGTGGTAATTTTAAAAATGTTTCTTAATCACACTCACCCAGAACATCAGTCATGTTATTTAAGTTCAGGTCCACCCTTGATGATTAGGACTGGTTTATGACAAATAATCCGGCATTTTCCATTTCTCAGATAAGTGGGATCAATCGGACACTTCTCCTGTAACTTAATCCGTTGTAGAAACTGACACACACACTGTACAATGGGGAAACGGGAAATTTGTTTTGTTTTTTATTTCAATAGTTATTCATCAAGCCTTCACTTTTGGCTCTGATGGAGTTTTGAGTGATGCTGTCTTGGATGTAAAGCAACAAATTACATGATCTTGTTCTTGTAAATGAATCTCTTTGTCTTGTTGTACCTTTCTGAGTACAGTGCTTTGACTTTGACTCAAGTAGACTTTTTTTGAAGTACTACTTTTGAAAGGCAAGAATTACAGAATAGCCTACAGTTACACCGTCATGGCAGACCAGGAGAATATTCCATTTTAGATGGCTTTGAACCTTTCATTCATAAGCCCGTAAAAAAAAGTTTTTTTAAAGAGAATATATGGTCTTCACTCTCAGGCATCACTGACTTGCAGGGGGATTGGTTGATTGGGCATACTATGGAAAAGGTTGTGCTCAGAAGGCCACATTGGCCCTTTAATGCCCAACACATTTATCTTGTCACAGTCTTCACAAGAGCAACTTTTTTTTTTAACAACACAATTAGTCTTACTTCAAGGTCATATTTCTTAACTTGTTCATTGCCGTACTTTTTCAACAGCTATGTTGTGTAATTTCCCTTCTGATTATGTGTTAGCCACTACAATGTGATTCTGTTCATAATAAAGAGTGCATAACCATATACTTTTGACTTAAATAATGAGTGGATGTATAGTATTGACAATGTTGCCTATATTTCTGTATCTCAATGGAAACATGAGTCCTCTTCAACCCACTTTTTAAAAGAACGCACAAAACAAACACACAGACAGATTTGTGCTTTCCCGTACAACATTGATGAACCAGATGCTATAATCTTAAATCAAGATGCACACATCAGATCAAACAGGTTATTTAGGACATGATGGACCAGAGAGCAGAGCTAACTCCCTTGGGTAACCATGGAGTGTTGCATGGGCATCAGCGGCGGCTTCAGCATGCAGACGAGGACACAATTAGAAGACCAATAGGGGGGACAGATGAGGTCCTGTTTGACACGCATCTGACACAGCACTTGCCCAAGCAGATGGCTCATGAATAACTGAGGGAACCGGAGATTGGCAGGCAGAAGGAAATACAGAGGCATGCAACAGTGTGTGCGTATGGAAAAAGTGGGTCTATATAGATCTGTTAGCATATACTGTATGTGAACATGTGTACACTGCACCGGCATGGGAGAGTCTTCATGTCTGTGAGAAAGGCAGAGGGCCGGCAATGTCCTGACAGTGAGAGAATGAGCTTGCAATCAAAGGGCTGTCAGATCGAATCCCTGCTCGACTGGAGAACAATTGGAAGCGAAAGTGGAAGGAAAGAGTTCTCCCTTTCAACAACTGACATCAAATTACTATCGAGCCTTGAGTGATGCACTGACTCAGTCAAGACTGTGTTGTGTTCAACATTTATTTATTTTATTTGTTGTTGCTGTCCACAGTGGTGTAAAAAAGAGTTGATAAAGTAGATCTACTCAAGAACTATGCTTAGGTACAATTTGAAGTATTTGTACCGTATTTGTACTTTTATGCCATTTTATAATTGTACTTCACAACATGTAACATCCAAATATTGTTAGTTATATTTTACATACACACTGCATCATTAGCACATAGGATAGCATGCATTGTTAAAGATTAAATTAACTTATAGTAAAGCTTAAGGTAACGTCAAAAGTTCACATTTGCTTCACCGTAACCAGCCATAACAATAAAATTGTGCTTGCACATTTATTCTTCAATAGTAATAATAAACACTGATAGTTCTGCCTGCATACTGTAAGTGGTACCACTCCGAAGCGTAAAACTCCAAAAACAATTGATCCCACAACTACTACTGCAAATTGAAGACCAGACAGGAAAGGTCTATAAACGATGGTTATTGCCCATATCTTTCAAACCCAATGATAGTGTGTATTGCAGACTTTCCAATACAAATTTATAGTCCACAAGCTAAGATTGAAATACTCCAGTGTTGTAAACTAAAAAATATCTCAGGCTTGACAAAGCTCCTCCAGAGCCACAGAAAACATTATTTCCCTTACTTCTTACACCACTGACTGTATATATGGGCAGCACTCCTACCGCTATAAATCAGATTAGTTGCTAAAATTACAATACTTTTTCTTCTTAGTTTCATTTAAAGCTATAATGGCGTTATATATAATAGCTGAAATAGAGTTAGGTATGGTTAAATCCCACTACAGAGGATTAATTGTTGAATGGTAGCGAAGCACCACTGGATTAGGGGGCAAAAATTGCACATTTCTCACAACACTTTTGTATAGTTGGCAGCAAACCAAGTTGCCCTTAGTGCTGCTAAAGCTCACTATGAAATGCTCCATGGAAGGCGTTGGGAGTCAAGTCTACCCGTGAGGTTTAGCAGACTGGCTCAAATCCAGCTTTGTGCCCGCCTCCACATGTCACAGACATGGGCAATTTCCACATGTAAAACCATGTAAATGCATAATTCAAGTATCGTAAGCGGAAAATAATGCAGGCGTCAGTCGAGCATGAGTGTATGGGGGTGTCCAGATGCACTCTTCAGGCCACAGAGGAGTGGAAATTTGGAATGCATTACTTTGGGGGTTTTGTACCGTGTGGGCTGACAGTGGTGCAGCCAAGGATTTTTGCTTAACAGAGTGTATAGAGCTTTATCTTATCTACACATGGCTGGAGAGAAAATAAATGAGGGCAGCTGCTACAGTACTACATGCCCCATGTGTCTTGGTGCTGCTTAGCTCTCAGGCAGACATTAGCACAGGTGTTAACAACATTTTAGGAGGCATCCTCTTTCTGTTTATGACAGAACATGTTGTCCTCCTCAAGTACTTAGGAGTATTTGTGTGAAAATATAAACCGCAAAGAAATTCCCAGACATGAGGAAAAGGCATTATATCAGTTGGGACTGTAACTCCTAAGTATCAAGCCTCCCAACTAAGTACCACAGCTTGACTCTAAGCTTTTTGATTGTTCCTGTAAGTCATTCCATGTCTTTTTCTGCCATGCAGGATAGCATGTTTTCTGCATGCCCAAAAGCTTTAAACACCCCATTGAATGGAAAGAGGAGATTGAATATGAATATAAGAATATAAGGACATGTTACACCATAGTTCATTAAACACATGATTATAGTTAATAATGATGCTGATTTTGATGATTTAACTTCTAGTCTTTCCAGATATATTTGTTTACACTTTGGCATTTCTACCTTAGTTTTCAACATTTCTTGTTTCCACTTTAATAAGCGACATACAGTACATTTAATAAGAAATTGATTTACTGTGTAAAGTCAACAGACATTGATATTACTGGATTCAGTGGTGTTGATTCCAGCAGTGTGTGTATTCATGGCTCTGAGAAGAAGGGGTGTATCATATTCTGAATGAGGTCCTTACATTTCAGGTATTAAAAAAAAAAAACTAGTCTGGTAATGCAGTTCTACAATTTAAAATTGGTGAGGATTGCGAGCACTGCACTGCCACAAAAGCAAAGCCTTATGAATCACTGCTGTATCATCTAAAATGGATAACTGCCCCGGTACAGTGAATATCGGATGAATGCTTCACATAATGCTAACACCTCCTCGTGTGAAGTGCCAGCTGGAGAGGGAGACAGCAGTGACAGCACCCACAGGCAGTATCGTATATTCGGGCAAGTGAGGATGCAAAAACACATATAGGTGGTCTGAGCAGAGAACACGCTGTAATGAGTGGTTACAAAGTTTGTTGCCGTTGTAGCCTGTCTTTGTTTAAGGCATAGTTGAGTTCTCAAAGAATGGTCTATTCTGTTTTCAAGGCCTGGAGGTGGAGCAGGTGCAAACATTATCTACTTCACATCTTTCTAACAGCTTCATTACTACAAAATTCCTGTATTTGGCAACAACCCCCTTAGATTGGCACTTGTTGTGCTGGTTGAAGAGGAACTAGCTCCTGATGAAGTGTTGTGTTTGTGTGAGTTACAATTGGGTGAAAATACAGGCACTTAATCTTTGACCAGTCTAGACTAAACCAAAGTCATTCTGTGAGTAATCCATGTAGTTGGTTTGGAGAACTGTTGTGTAAAGTGTAGTTGTAGGGAAAAAGGGATTTATAAATTGCCAGCCCCTTTGCTTCTTTGTTCTTGACATGGATGCTCTACTTAACCTTGCAAAGCCCTTGTTCCCAGGATAGAAACAAACGCAAGCACACACATTAGTCATGCCAAGGTTGTGCATAGGTGAATGCACCTTACTGTACAGCAAAGAGTGGCATTTTGAGTGTGAGATTTCTCATTAATGTGAACAAGCAATGCATGATAAAGGTAGATCCACTGCCTGAGGCAAGAGATTGTGAAAATGTGCCTGATAATTCTTCCCAAGACAAACCATTTTTGACACCCTTTTTACTGCCATAATGTATCATCTAACCTTCTTCTGTCTTCTCCAGTTTCGCAACATTGCACCCTGCTGGACTGGCAAGCTGACTATGCAGACCATCTGCAAATGTGTCAACTACAATCACCTCAGACTGACTGAGACAGGGCAAACCCCGAAATGCTTTAACTTGCGAGTGTGGATTCAAAGAACTGCAAACTCTGAACTCATCTTCACTGGATAGGATACAAAACATACTATGCCCATATGTCTTGGCACACAAAACACACAAACACATAAACGTGTACACAGACCCATATGCTTTTAAAGATTTGAGCAAGCCAGTCATCTGATACCCCAAAATTCACACATTTAATTAAACATGCATGTTTTTTTATTTTACTTTTTTACTTTCCTTACACTATTATTAGTAATACAAAAATCTAAATGCATTGATAAGACACATTTGTTCGTCAACTAGGTATTTAAAGCAGTTAATGTTAATATAGTTATATAGTTTAGGTCACTACATGACTAAGAAGATGGACAGACTTAGAACCTAGCAGAGCATTTGCAACTAAAGCGTATATAGCATATAGCCACACAACTCCAAAAGAAAACTAATGTTTCTCCATGTTTGCTAGATAAAGTAACAAAAAAGGGACATGTTTTTTCAACAAGTTTGCCATATCAACTCAAAAGCTGTTAGTATGTCAAAGACATGTTTACAGCTTGTTTCCCTAAAGTGAACAATATTGGTTCATGCATGTTCAAGAAACAAAAAAAAACAAATGTAAGTCTGCATTTTATTCAACTTCTTTTGGCACATGCCTTTAGAGTTTAAACACAAGTTCAGCAGTTTTTGTATTTAATAGTTTTTTGATATTTAATTTCCATTCATGCAGATTTGTTGTGGACTTGTACATTTAAATTTCTATGTTGGTGGAGTATCCTCATACCTGGCCGTATGTGTCTAGTCCTTCATTGGGTAACTGATAAAGAAAACAAGACCAAAACAATTAGTTTGAATGGAGTGTCAAAGTCATTTAGGGTTGCACTAAGTTTCCACACTAAAATGTGGACAGAATGAAATGAAATAAAAGATAAATGAGACAGATAATTTGGATGAGGTGGTCAGGTGGCGACCACTTTGCAGTTTGTAGTGACTGACTGGTTTGTTGGTGTTGTGCGGGTGGTATTTACATGCTCTATTTAATCACATCCAAGTGTCAGCATGTTTAATCTCTCAATTCACACTGCATATTTGATTACTCCATCTCACAACACATGTACTCAAGCATCATCTCATACGGTACCACTAGTTATCCATTATCTCAAACAAAGAATGTTTAATTCCTTTTTGGTCCCCGTATATGACTCATCAGACATGCAGTGGAAGGAATCCAGAGACGCAATGTGCCCACAAGCATCTGTAAGAAATCGCCAGAGGAAGAAAGATATCCTGAGAGTAGCAGAAAATGAAAGGAATCAAATAAATAAATAAGTTAGGTAGATTGTTGTGCAAGCTTAACTAATTCTGGCCAGCTTTCTTGTAGATCCATCTATTTTGGATGTGTAGGCAGCCCTGGAGGCTTGTTGACCTGAAAAAGACAAACCTCTCCCTTCCTTTCATCTTTTGAGTCAGTTCCTGCAAGCAAATATATTAGGGCCAATCACACAAGGCCTACTTCTGCTGTTCTGCCCTGTAACAAGAACAGTATTCTCAGCAGTGTTTTGCTCCCTTCACATCCTTTTTTTTTTTTTTTTTTTACAGGTCTTTTCTTCCATAATAGTGTTGTCAAAGGGATATGTTCGGATTTGTTGTGCAATGGAAACTATTGAAAATTTGATAAATATACCATACGTGGGGCCTCAATACTCTCTATGAGCGGAGGTGGAGTTTTGACATTACTGAGGATCTCATATCTTCCCCTGCCCCCGCATACAACTGATTCATTCTCTATCCTAGACCTTCCACTTAAACCCAATGCATTTGAAAACTACAGCTTTAAAATGAATTTGGCCATCTCTTGTTTGACTCATATATACAGTATTTATTGCATATATTAGCACAATAGAGACATTCAAGCACACTAGGTCTCTATTCTCCACTGTTTTTTGAAGAGAAATGACAACCATTGCACAATCGTGTCTGAAAACGAAATAACACTGGAGGGGAGCTACAAAATTGGTTGAAAGCACGAGGTGAACAAAAAGAAAACACTCATCTTTATTTGTAGAAAAAAATGGGGAAAATAAAATCCATGATGATACTCAGAAAAGGGAGGGAATGCTAAAAAGGGCAATGCCAGAATAAGTCACTTTCACATTGAGGTTACAGCGCCGCTTTTCAGAAAGGTGAGCAAGCTTTCCATGCTTGAATTTTATCGACCATTGCTTTGAATCCTGTCCAGAAGATAATGGCCATCTGCTTCTCTCTTTCAAAACTTCCAATTCGAAGCAGCAACTAGATAATCATATTTTTCCGCAAGAGATGAGGCACAAACTGAATGCAGGATGTCTGCAGTGCACCACAGCAAAAGGCACACTTTGTGTCTTTTGGAGCTCCATGCACCTCCCATTTGGAATCTTTAAGTTTAAATGTGCAAGAGTTAAGGGATTGGGATAATAGGCCCTTGCAGCAGAAATTTTCTTTAGGGACATTTTCACTTCTTCCTCACTTCCTTAAAAAAAAGAAAAGCAATGTCTGCAGCCTGGTTAGTTTAATAAGCCCACTTCTGAGAGGGTCCTAGTGAGTGCTCCGTCCACTGGAAGAATTAGAGGAGAAAGCCTTGCATTATTTACCACCCCCCTCAGTATGCCACACCCTGCGCAGACAAAGCGACCTACTGCAGGAAAATGGATTTTTCTGCAGAGGAGCTTAGATAAGAAGGATAGAGGGAGGAAAGGATAGAAAATAGAAAAGTAGGGGATAAAGACTGAAAGACATTAGGAACATTCCCACCCAGCCAAATTCCAAATCAGTTACATTTCTTCACACAAGCCTTTCTGCTATTTCCTCATTTTCCTCCCTGTTGGCCTGATAAGGGCAGTTCTTTACATCAGAGGCCTCCACCTTTTTCACTGGAAAGGTCTAACGCTGGCCCAAAGCTCAGTTCAAGCTGGGAAGACATCATTTCTGCCCTTTATCTCCCAGGTGAGGAATGATCCAAGTGCCATGGTAGTCTGCCCCAAAATGCCCTCAATCTCCTTCAACAAATCCCTTGCACCTCCTTAGGCTGCATCCAGAGAGATAGGAGGAGAGCTGGTGACGTGAGAGCGCCGTTTTCACAACACCTCACGGCAGTGCGGCCATCAGATAAGACCAGAGTAAAGATCCAATAGTGGAAAGTTGTCACAGTGGCACAGCAGTATCTGAGCAATGGGTTGGTAAGGCTATCTCCCAACACCCCTCACTTCTGAACAAGTGAGCCACGAGATGAGAAGATGGGATAAACACGTCACCATATGGCAACCACCTGAGACTTTAGCCTACCTCCCGGAAAAAAAAACTCTCCGCAATCTGCACACATCACTTCCCTGGATATCAACACAGGTGTTTGGGGGTTTATGGGGAGTTTTTGGAGTGTACAAGTGTATGTGTGTGTGTATCTCTGTTGTTGTCACAGTCCCAAAACGACTGTAGCACTGTAAGTGATGCGCTGGCGCAATTTGCGCGTCACTCTACTGTGGGACGACCCAACTGACAAGACTCCCTGCTTTGCTGCCTGGGTAATGAGTCATCCCAGCCCTGGAGAAAAACAATCTGGTATTTTTAAACTGCATCCTTCAGCTGTTCCTTTCTCCCTGGAGTTCCAGCTTGTGAGCTATTGCTGGCTTGTAAAATGAATGCCATTTCTAGTGCTTGTGCTAATGGGCCTGATATGTCTGAATAATACAAATGCATTACAGTGTTTTTAATGGTACTTTTGGTTCATCCATGCCCTACTGATTAAGACTTAATGCTCTGCACAATGCAACACAATACCATATGTGTGAGAGTCATAAACCTAGGTTGGTCCTATTAGTGTGTAGTAAGGTTAAAACACCTATGTGTTTTTAAATCATTTTTCCCATCTACACAAATGTCTAAATTTCAGGAGCGAAACAGTATTGGACAAGCATGTGAGTATTGATTTGTTGAACAAATGTGGGGAAAAAGAAAGATATAAAACTAAAGACAATCAGTCCATAATATTACCAACACATCAATTATTAAAGAAGTCAATTCTAATCTTAGAAAATCTTTGCCTTCTTTGATTTTTAGCAGGTGATGATATCAGGAATTGAGAATAATGATGACCCGGTTTACTATCTTTTGTAGTGTCTCCTTTCCATGTATAGCAAAAAAATATCCTCCATGTGACGATCGTTAACAAAAAAGTCAAGTTTAGCTGACAAAAGGTGATTGTGAGCCAGGTACAGAGCACCGTGAGGTCCTGGTTGCTTCCTTAACTAACTAAATATCAAAGTAAAATTATCTCAATATTGCACTTATGTATTCAGAAATCACTGTCATGTTCTTGGGATTTTGCTTCACTCACTCTTCTGTGTCATGTCTTGTTTTACTTCCTGTCCTTATGTTTTTGAGCCTGTTTACCACCGCACCTGTGTTTATGCGTTATCACCTCATTCCCCTCACCTGAGGGGAATCTCCGCCCATCTCTCCAGCTGCACTGTATGCCCTCGTTAGATTAGTTTTAAGCCATGGCTTTCAGTTCAGTCTTTATTGAAGCCTTGCTTTTAGTTATGTTGAGACCAGCTTTGCAGAATTTTTCATGTTCCTGTTGTCAACTGTCTCCTGCATTTGGGTTTTCACCTGCTCTATTCAACTGTGACAGTTACAAATTACTTAGTGTTTTGCAGTAATCAAAAAGTAACTGACAGGCTTAAATTTAGATTTTTAAATACATTTGACGTGTAAAGGAACTTCCGTGGGTCAACGATCAACTTCCACATGTTTTCCTTTTCTTTATAACCATAACATAATCATACTCCTGACATATTGCTCACTCATGCACACATCCAAGGGTCTGGTTGCAAGACTTTTCCACTTAACTTCCTTTGATTACTTGTTTGTGTTAGCTTATGTGGCAGAATGTGTACTCTTCTGTCCGTGTGATGCATTTGCATTAGCTGGTGGTTTGTAAAAGTGCCTCTTCACATTATGCATGTGTTTGTTACATGTGACATTTGGCTCTGGCAATAAACAGGAGAGAAAAAGCACAGGACAAAATCCCTCCTAATCCTCTCTCATATAAAAACCTCTAAAGTCATTCTGCACTGCGTTCTACTTAGAGTGGCGCAAGCGTTGTGCCGCATCACCTGAGCACCCATCACCTGACAACAGGAATTTCAATCATTCTGCTGAGCTCATAACCGCCGTCCCCACCACCGCCCTCTCCCTTACTCCCAACGCAGCCACCCGCCACTGTCATGCTAATTTACTAGTCCGCAATGATGTGAGCAGTCACGTTTTATAGCTTTCTCATAGACCCCATCATGGGCTGGCAATTAAAGTTATGCGTGGTTTTAAACAGGAGCACAAACTATGATAATTCCGCTCTCCCCCTGGAGAAAATCTGCTCAATCAAAGGTGAGACAACAGTGAATGGCTATACACTCGTTTTCCAAAGCGGAAAATAGCTTCTAGGCAGAAAGCATTGAGCGTTAGCTACATTACATGTAGCTTCACAGGTACACCAGTTCATTTCTACAGGGTATCTACAAATAGCTATGCAGCAACTGAAGTGGTAAACAATAGATTATGTTTGCTCTTCCATTTGTGTTGGCTATATCTATGGTGAACGGCCTCCGGTAAAGTAGGGTAAACAAGAAAATAGAGGCTCTGTGTCTGCTCAGAGCAACAAATCATGCTCCCAGAGATTATCATCAGTCTTACCAGCCAGCAGAAAGCAAAAGAAGAGGTTTGTACTGCAATGAATTAAGCACAAATTTGGTCATAAAGAAGAACACCAAATCACAGCGTGTTTGTATGAATCCAGGTTAACCAACAGAACACCCTGATCGGCTTATCTCTACATAGTATCCACAAGCCTCTGCATGAAAACAAAGCACTATGCAATTCCAGAGCTCATCAGGAGCTTATAAAGCTTCCACACTTTTCTCAAACATGACATGCCATTTATGATTAATGACATTACTGGCTGGGCTAAGATAAGAGCTCAATTAGCTGTGTGGGCAAGGACCTTGACTCTATCTCCAGTGACTAATCCCATGGCTTTTGTTATGATTAGCAGAGGCAGACTTTTAATCTTGGCTTCTGAGTGCCTGGTATTGGATTGAACACAACTGATTCATTAGCAGTTAAAAATGCACTTATTCTGTGAGTGGCACAATACCGTGATGCATGGTAATGGTGGCATGGATATTTATATGTCCCAATCTTCCAATCTCTGCCATTTGTGTGCTTTGGCAATATCAGTGGCAACACTCATTGGCAGACAATTAAATTCAGTCTTTTAAGTGAAATGAACCCATCCACCTTGTTAATATTTTAGCAAGAGGGGCCCCTTGACAGTTGTCATCAGTAAGCCCACTCACTCTCTCAGCAGCATTGCCCAGGGAGTTTTCTGAAACGCATAATCTCTACAGAACTCGGACACTTTCAAAAGACTGGGGATCTCAAAGTACTATAGCAGAAGTAGCTCCCATAAAAAAGCTCTTAATAATTCACCATATATCCATTGAAAACCGTCAAGGAAAATCCTTTCAATCTTGCAGCTTTAATTTGGTGTGAAAACTTTTAGCGAAGCCTTGAGAGTATTAAATATTAAGCAAATACATATGAGGAAAAAACCTTTTAAAGAACAGGAGGGAATGCTACAATATGCAGGGCGGTACATAGATAAGTTGGGAATGAACCCAGTCTCACGTTAAATGTTGACGTTAATTTGATTTAATGATTCGTCAACAGTAACACGATTTTCTCGTTTATTTCTTGGTGGTCACCACAAAATGAACAACGGCTGTTGGGGCACGATCCATGTCTCTGGGGGACGCAACCACGGGGAAATTAAAAGCCACACACCGGCGGATGGACCGCTACACAATCTGCGGTCTCTGGGGGACACAACAACAGGGAAATGAAATTCCACACGTCGGCGGATAGACCGCCAAACACGGGACACACTACAACAACGGGACGGTTGTAACTAGTGGTTTGACCCGTGCACCACCCCATCCAACCTCCTTACGCAGATTTATACCTTTTCAATACTCCTCACTACCGTAATAGTACTGTTATCACGAAAGGTGCTTCCTATTGAAATACATTAGCTTAAAATTTGTGCTCACAACCATGAACAAAACGAAAAAAATGTGTCCCTGTAAGTCACTATTTCACAAACTGCCATTCTGATTTACCTGTGCTGCTAGAAAACACTAAATATGCAAGTTCTTATGTGGTAGTCGTTTCTGCAGTAAAACCCATCTTGCATGATGCTGTGCTTTGTAGCACTCTTCCTCTGCAGGGGGAAACGTAGCATACCATCTGTTCGCCAATCCCCAGCAACAAACAACAGACAGACCAACGCAGCATACAGACCAGCAAACACAGGCAGGCACCACTCCCGCACCAGCAAATAATTGTGGGAAACAGGGAGGCGGATACACGGACGCAAAGCAGCTAAATGTGGATGAAAGCAGTCATCAGCTGCTTGGGGCAGACACTGCAGAGGAGTCGCCATGCAATGAGAGAGACTCTCGATAGCGAGGGAGCAGCAGAAGGGGAGATGATAGGCCGGGGCAAGAGATGAAGGAGAAAGAAAGCAAATGTAGCCACCACACAATGACAGAAATTTAAACAATTAAAGACTAGACGGCCTGCAACAACAGACTTGACAGTGTGTGTATGTATAGGTTGCAGAGAGAGAGAGAGAGAGAGAGAGAGAGAGAGAGAGAGAGAGAGAGAGAGAGAGAGAGAGAGAGAGAGAGAGAGAGAGACAGGAAAGGGAAGGGAAGGGAAGGGAAGGGAAGGGAAGAAATAGAGGGGAAGTTTTATGGATGCAATCCAATTTATAATCCAAATGTTAGAAGTCCACACAACTTGGCTCAGTCAGAATAGTACATAGTCCAGTAAATGTTATTTTTGGTCTACGATTAATATGGGTGGCTTATCAAAACACAAACCCACACCCAAATAAATATGAACAAAAGTGGGACTTCCCAGTCGGTCCCATGCATATACCACTGAAAACACAATCTAAAATGTTAAAGGATAGGGGAGAGAGGGGAGATATGATTGCCTAAAGATGCTATGTACATGTGAGAAAGGCTTAAGCTTGCCCCCTAGTGTTCGTTCCCATGCCTGATGCCATCCAAACAAAGCACTCTCTGTCTATACAAGGTATTATGTCTGTATGTCTTATTATGTCTGTTGCGTACTTAAACATACTTAAAGTCTGCCAATATGGTGGTGTTCATATTTCACCTGCGTTTAGCGCATAGCATTTTGAGATTTTTCTTTAACCATGAGTCATTTTCTTAATTTTTGTTCAGGTATCTATTTTTTCCAGTCTGGTTTCATGATAGTAATGCTCATTTCAATAAATCTTGACAGCTGCATTGGGAATAAGTGAAATAATTGGGCCAAATTGGGGTTTAATTTTCATTTGGCTTGCTGTTAATGGTCAAGGATCCTTTTAAAGCCTTCAGTGTTCACTGTTTTGACATAATCATTTGCACAATCAGATCTTTGTATCTAACATCATTTGTCCTATTTTAATAATAACTGTGGCATGAGAATACATTATGCCGTATAGTCATGAATAAAAGTTGGGTTGACGTTTGACCACCTTCCCCTCCTTTTTTAAATAGATAGATGGACAGACAGAAAAAATTATGTGCAAAAGGGAATCAAGCATATGAATAATGTCTGCTACTGGGTTTACAAGTTTGTTGATGAATAATAAAGAGGTCTGGTATCAAAGGCCATTAAAAAAGTATGTCTTTCAGTGAGAAGTACACAGCTTCATAACTAATGGTGCAAGCTTCTGAATCAACATCAAAGTATGCACGACATTAATAGAAAGATTAATTATTTGAAAGATAAAAAAATAATTTTATCCTTTAACTAGACCTTCCGCTTGGCTCTGGAAATTCTCGATTTTGTATTGCCAGCAGCAGATTTGATTTAATAATGTGCAATGATTCAACACTGAAATGCCAGCACCAGGCAAGCCAAATTAAGAAAACACAAAAGACTATTTACATTCAACATGCTTGGACAAAGGAAACAACAAAAGGTATTTTAATGAAAATGAAATTGGATGGAAAAACTGTAAGACAAAGGTCTTATACAACAGCCTCACGTTTATCAGCATTAGCTCTCGCTTGCAGTGCTGTTTGTCTTACATGGAGTACATTTCCATTTTTGTTAACCTTTTCCAGCTGCCCAAGCAACATTTGTCTGTGCATGTGATAAATGGCATATTCAGGAGACATGTTGTCCTTGTGTCCATGCTTTACATCAGAGAGATGTTCTGAAATGTTTTTGTGTCTTACATCTCTTTGTTTTCAGCTAAGCTTAGCAGTTTGACAGCCCCAATCCTAGTAGCCAGTGGTATAAAAAGAAAATCCTAGCAATGTGACTGGAGCAGCTTAGCTGTCATCAGCTGAACATGGTTATCAGTGGTGTTATTTAAAATATCAATGAACAGTGTGATTGGCCCTCACCAAGGTAAAATCCTATAATCAACACCATGTCAAGAAAGGATTTATCCTCCAGTTAGGTGATAAGAACAGCAAACAAGAGGACAAAACCCTAATCAATAATCCATTTTTAAACCAAACAGTAGCTTGAAACAATTAGCCAAGCCATGGGTTGGCATCAATTTTATTAATTTCCCAAACTGATCCCTCACGTAAAAGTATTGAAATATTACAAAAAAATGTTGGTATAAGAACCTAAATTTGGCCAGTGCATCAACAACAAAGTGGACTTTATTGGCTATGGACCAATATAGAGATACATGTAAAGATTACTTTCATTATTGATTCATCTGTTGATTACTTTTTTTAAATTAGTTGATCATCACAAGTTCCCAGAAGTAAGTCACTACATCACTTGTTTTGTTTAACCAACAGATCAACAGCTATCCCAATTAGAAATGGTATAGTTTAGCCTTTATATAATATTTTTATCCAAAGCACTTTACAATTTGTATCTTATTCATCCATTCACACACACTCTCCCACACATTGATGGCAGCGAGCTACCATGCAAGGCGCTGGCAGCCTAATCATCGGGAGAAAAGTGCAGTTCAGTGTCTTGTCCAAGGACACTTACACATGTGGAAAGGAGGAGCTAGGTATCAAACTCCCAGACACGTGATTAGTGCTCTAAGTTATGTGCCACAGGCAAAAACATTATATTTCTCAAGCAGAAATGCAAGTGTACACCTTCTCTAGTTTGATGATCTGTTCGTCTGAGTCAAGCATTGATTTTCTGTTGATCAACTTATCAATTACTCAACATTTCACCTCTAAACCAATGCACATTACACGAGTCAACTGTTAATTCTGAACCTCATATTTCTACTATTGTAAACATTATTCTATAAAAAACATAGTGGTGTTATTATCAATACTCTGTGGTGTTTTTATTAACAAGGTCTACATTCTGGGGATCCTAACATTGGAAACCCTAACCCTGTCTATGATGCTGGCTTCCAGTCAAAGTTCTTGCTTGTTGAGCGCCAGTTCTTGGTTGGGGCAGAAAACGCCAACAGTCTGTATAAAAACAAGCTGCTTATTTTGGTTATATGATTTCACAATTAAAAATTTACTATTCATGGTAATGTTACACTAAATGACAGAGAAATAGTCTAAATCCGTGCCAAACGACTGTAATGTGACAGACAACCATGGTATCAGCGTATGCCGCCAGTCTTGGTAGCATAATGTGACAACGGATGACAATAGATGACATTAGATGGAATTTCTAATCAAAGGTTGGAAACTGATTTCTACCTCAAGCCTTTAACTTTTAGTCCCTTGTTGTGTCTTCTCATTATGATTTAACAGGGCACAGAAAAACAAGGCTGACATCCCCTTGATACTTACAACTATTATGTAATCATTTCTGCTTCCCTTAGTGGAAAAAAAAAATGGTTGTCTTAACCACAACTCCACTTACACAGTGCAAGATACAAAAAGAGAAAAGGCCAGAGGAAGAAAAGCACATGTTTCTCACAAAAGAAAAAATCTAATAAAATTGATTTTCTACAGTATATCCGCTGGTTTTTTACTTAAAATGCTCATATTTTCCCTTTTTGGCATTTCCCCTTTCTTGTATTGTGTTAGATTTCTTTTTTGTGGATGTTATTGGTTTACAAAGTGAAAAAAAAACAAAGTCCACCCCAAAGGGACTTACCTCAATCAGAAAACACTCTTCTCAAACTGCTCTAAACAGCGCTATTATAGTCCGGCCTTTACTTCTGTGACAAACGTTTCACTTTGTAACACGGTATCTTACTCGCTTAGCTGCTAGCCTGGCACACCCTCATACTCTGCAACTGACTAGCTAGCAGTACTTACCTAGGTACTGTGCATGTGCGACTCCCAGCAAAGATGAAGTAGAAGTGAGAAGCCTCACTCTGTAGCATAAACAGAGAGCTCAACACACAGGGTGAAAAGAGGAGCTGTAGAAATATGCAGTGCAACAATATTATGGTGTTTTTGGTAAAACTAAGTAAACCAATACTGGTACAACCTCTAAAAGGAATTTTGAACCTGAAAATGGCCATAATATGAACACTTTAAGAGCTCGTTCCCCCATGAGAAATTATCAGTTGACACAGAACTGAACAGGAAGGTTACGATCGAATGTCTCAACACCAGATCAGTCTGACCAAAGAATACTATATGGACAAGATAAGCTCCTGCCCTTTATAACTGAACTAGCTTGTTACACAGGTTTGTGCAATCCCCTTTGTGAAGGTTGCCCTCTGAAACGGCTGGCAGAGCTTAACAGGGAAAATGCAAAGCCATCACTTTATTGCAAGGAAATAGGAATATCATAGCACAAAGAAGGGATAAGAAAGCAACAGCAGGAAATCCGCTTGCAATTTTAAATGTACTAGCAAGCCTGTTTGTGTTTATAATAGTTTCTTCTTTTTCAAGATTATTTTTTTAGTCTTTTTTTCCTTTATTTCAGAGTGAAAGTGGATAGACAGGAAAGGTGGGAGAGAGGTGGGGGATGAGACGCAGCAAAGGGCCACAGGTCGGATTCAAACCCAAGCCGCTGCAAAAGCCTCAGCCTGCATGGGGTGCACCCTCTTACTGGGTGAGCTAGAGGTTGCCCCTGTCTGAAATAGTTTCTTGTTTGACACATTTCCATATGTGTGCCTACGCGAAGAGATTAGTTTATCTGAGAAGCGTGCAGGCTGACCAGCTAGACACACAGCAGACTGGAGCCAATAGTCGGGGTGAAAAAAGACTACAGATCAAAAGCAAACATCAATGGACCGTTGCCCCCTTAACTATTGCCATTATTCAAACTCCAGTTTTTCCTGTTATGTCAATAGGATTTGGCACCGAGCACCAACAGTCTTTTAAATTCTGCCTCTCCTCAAGACTAATATCCTACCAGGAGAACTTATCTGATGGCATATTACACTTAAATCAACATTTTAAAGATCAGGGCTGAGGTCACTATTTGGAATTTATTGCTTAAAAGAGCTTATACTTTCTTGTTAGCGTTGAGACTAGACACACTCCCCAAAACGGAGTCAATAAAGTATCTGCTCATCAGGAGAGCGTGACAGCCTGACAGATGAGACCACATCAATCATGTGGACTCCAATAGCCACTCTGCGACTCAGATAAAATAGGGAGCGCAGACAGTCGGCTCCTTAAATAGGCACCAAAGCAGCCAAGTGGAGACCTTCTCCATCTATCTTATTTGGAGACAGGTCAAGAGGTCATTTTACCCTAAAGAACTTTTGGATCTTTCACTGCTGCGATGATTGAGAACCAAACAGTGAATCCTAAATAATAAGCTCTCTTTCTTTTTTTCTTTCACTAATGTCAGGCTGTTTTTTTCTGAAATGACTGCTCTATACAAAATTTGCCCATACCCTCTGGGAGGAAACCAAATGCCATGCACATTCCTAAATAAAAAGGAAGATGAGACCCGGTAAGCCTTTTCATGTCCATGTCTCATTTCTGCCATGACAAACTTTGCAGAAATGCAAAACAGGATGCGGGATGAACCCAAACCAACTCTGGCACCAGGCTCCCCAGGGCAACTTCAGAGCAGGCGAGACACAGCAGCAGCAGCTGTTATGTTCTGGCACCTGTTGACTACGGATGTCATCCGAAATCTGAACATGTGTCTGTGAGGTACTTAGAAGCACACTGCCTTTACGCATATTGCTGGGGAATCCGGTGCCATGTCATTTCTCTGACGCTTCATTGTTCTAACCTCTCAATAACCCGATCCTACAGCACACTAGTCTGACATCCCTTAGTTTCAAAAAAATAAACCCTCTGCGCCGACATCCCATTTTTCCAACCTTATAGCCTGGTTTATGTGGCTCACCTCCCATGATCTAAAATCTGAATCAACAATAACAACTGGTTTGCGTGCAGTTTAGTGTCCTAAATTCCACGTAACGTAACCCCTGTTGTAGAGGTCCTATCCCCTTACCAATTGGCTATCCTAACCTTAACCACTCAAGGTCAAATGCCTAACCCCAACCAATCGGTTATTCTAACCTTTCTAAAAACCCTATATTGTCAGAACAATGGGATGTCGGAGCAGTGGGTTTATTTTTTTCTGAACAAAGGGACGTTGGACTAGTGGGCTGTAGAACCAAAGGATATTTTTCGGGTTATTGAGAGGTCAGAACAATGGAGAGTTGGAGAAAAGGGCGGTCCCCGGGGAATCCCGGGCGTTGTTGGTGGTGTAAATGCATTTAGACCGAGGTCCCACGCCGACTTCTGACCTACTTGTTTCTCTTAGAACTGTATTTTGACATTTCCTCTAACATCAAACCCTGCAGTTAAACATTGGCATTTTACACAAGTCAAGTCAAATCTTTTCACACTCCACAAATACTTTAAAAATACCATCCTGTTGTTTGCTGCATTCTTTAAAGCTTAAAAAAAACACCAAAGTATTTTGAGGTGAACAAAAAGTTACTAAATGCAGGGAATAAATTCTGGTATTTAATCCTCATCTTGTAAGTCGAACAGCACTATAGAACTAGCCTTTTATTGCTCTGAAAGGAGCGCTCATGTGTCTGGAAAAATATAACTCATATGATGATTGCAAACGACATTCAGCTCTGTTTCAACAAAAAAGGGAGTCAGTGCAAGTGCAATTGTGATGGCCAGTTTTGTTTTCTAAGGTTTTATAGAACACACTATTAAACAATTAAATTCCGAAAATAATCAGCGGATGAAAAAAAAAATCATTAGATGCAGCCCTATGTTTAGTACAACTTTGGTCTTGGGTCATTCCTATCACTTATTTTGACATACTCATGTTAACAAAAGAAACAAGCAACATTCTTAAAAAAACAAAATTAAATCGCCAACATTAATTTCTGTTCTCTGGGAACACCTGAGACAATAGACAGGTGATCTGACGTAAACAAGTGATGTGTTAATTTGGATGTTAAGCCAAAAGTGTGCACACTAGAAATGTCTACAATAATCCCATGATGCACTGGAAAATGTTGGCATGCAAACAGTAACGGGACAGTGAAGGTCAGTGTTTTAGTTGAAGCAGGAAGCTGTAAACTGCGATGGATGTTTGCAAAACTATTTGGGTAATAATATTTACTGTTCATCTTTCTTCCAAATAACCTTCTGGGTTTAAAAAAAATTACAACCTGACTGCTTCTTTCTAGATCTCAGGAATTAATTTGGCGAGTGCAATGTCATTATTAAGGACGAGATTGATGGTCAAAACTGCATGAAATCAAAATGTCCCTTTGCACTGTATGTCAACATATGACCAAGGTTATGTATGGCTTAATGGGCCATTGGAAATCACCCCTTTGATTTCTGCCTCAACCGAAGAATGCCAACATCAGTCACTTTAATCTGTTTTCATTACCTCTTCTCAGACAGATAACCCGTTTGAGCACCTCCGAAGGTATTCAAAGCGGTACAGTATGCAGCTAATGACACAAATATACTACAGGCACCCCATCATTTATCTTCTTACTACTATCATTTCTAAGTCAATTAGCCCAGTCAATATGTTGTGTCAGTTATTACCAGCAATATACCATATGTAAATGAATTATACGCAGTGCAGACACCTTTATCAGGTTGACATCAAGGTAAAGGCAGTTGGAGAAAAATCAGGATGACGGATTGACGGCACAGAATGTAAACAGGTTAGCTTTTTGATTCATGAGGGCTTTAGTGGGGAGGTTATACAGGGACATTGTGTAGGAGGAATCATTACATGCAAAGAGTGAATTTTAAAGTTGAAGTAACGTGTGCAAAGTAGTGAAAGAGAGACAAGAATCAGGACGGTGACTTAATATGCGTGCTTCCCCTCTCCTTTTCTGTCTTTCTCAGTTCCCAGAGTTTACTACTGCAGTCTGATCTTCTGCGCCATCACCAGCCCTGCTACACCATCTTACAAGATCCCATTTTATCTTAAATATGCTATCTCAGTGACAGCAACGTCACATGGGGAAAGAGCAGCTGACATCTTCTTTTAGAGAAGCTCAGGAAGCATTTGTGACACTCGATCGCTAACATTATGCTGCCAGATGGCTCCGCAGAGAAGGACGAAGGATGTATTCCCCTGTTGAGGGGACACGGTTAAAATGTACTACAAGTTTTGAGATACAAACAAGAAACTTTCAAAGAAACACAAGGCTGATTAATTATATATGGGGATGACTGAGAGAAAGGTTTATCTCACAGTCTCACTGATTGGAACAGCCCACAGGAGGCCTGTGTTGACTTCTATGGACTTTATTTAAAACCCCTATTTGTTATTCAGAACAAGTTTCACTTGGTGTAATTCTTTTAATTTCCACACCACATCAGAAATACAGCTGCAAATCTGGAGATTTCGTTGCCGACATGGAAAACAGTCATTAAAGCAGTTACTTGGAGCGTTTGTGGAGCCCGATAAAGAATCAAGCCAATTCACAAACTAGCATGCCCTGGTGAACATCGAAATTCAGTGTTAAGAGAGTGTAATTTGGTTTATTGACTGAAGATCCAAATAATAATTTCTATAAAAAAATATCAGTGAAGTGCAAAATGTCCCATTCAGCTTGGCTCAAATTTCATGCAGATCTAATCATATCTGAATGAGAATGACCCTAACAATTCTGTGATTGAATTATAACGCCCCCTTCTAACTTGTATAATTTCGAAATACGCTATCCTCTGTAATCAGTCAGGACTTTTAAGAGACCTTAAGTTGTGGAACATCCGTACACCTTATTTGGTTTGGTGTAATAAAATGTGGACAGTCCAAAATGGATGAGTTGTAGGTGGTCTTTCTAACAATCAGTGTTTCCAACCTGAATTTTTATCCCTTCTCCCCTACCTTTGTGTGACTGATATTTTAGGTTAATTTCACTCTCATTGCATTTTAATCTGGACTGGCATCCTTAAAATTAAAGTTCCCCTTTCCTGTATTCAGCACAGTGAATAAGAGATAGCTGCAAACTCAGTTTAGCAGAAGCTTACTTTAGTGGATAAACTGTTAAATCACTCTCCTTTCGTGTGGCAGAAACCAAGCTGTGTTTAGTCTTTTCTAATCTATTTCTGGACAATGAATATTAATCTATGTAATTTCTGCTTATTCCTTCGTCCTCCCTTGCAAAGAGCCACAGACTGCACCTGTCTGGCTGGATTTCCAAAGATTTAGACGGCATTGGAAAAAGTATTCAGATCTTTAGTAAAAGTACAGACATTTACTGTAGTGTGGTGTTACATGATTGGATTATTACACGTGCATTACTATATATGCAGCATTCTGTGCTGTAGCAATGTATATACTGTTGAGGAGTTTAATGTATAACAATGCATCATAATTTATATACTGATCATAAAGTTTGTATTTAAAACCTTAATCTGCAGAATTACTCATAACATTAGCTGTGAAATAAATGTAATGGAGCAAAAAGTGCAATATTTTCCTCTACAATATTGCGAAGTAGAAGTAAGTAACATGAAATACTTCAGTTAAAGGTCCCATGGCATGAAAATGTCACTTTTTGAGGTTTTTTAACATTAACATGTGTCCCCCGGCCTGCCTATGGTCCCCCAGTGGATAGAAATGGCGATAGGTGTAAACCGAGCCCTGGGTATCCAGCTCTGCCTTTGAGACAATGAAAGCTCAGATGGGCCAATCTGGAGTCTTGCTCCTTATGAGGTCATAAGGAGGAAGGTTACTTCCCCTTTCTCTACTTTGCCCGCCCAGAGAATTTGGCCCACCCATGAGAAAGAAAGAGACATCATAGCTTTCAAACTAGCAAAGTGGCAGTTGGTCAAGGCCACATCCTCAACCTCCACCTTTCCCCACTTCTCTCCTCCTCAAAAGCTACAGACACAGAAATGTGTGTCTAAGGAAAGCTCATTGTGGGACTGGCTCTAGTGGCTGTAATTCTACACCACGGCTGAATTACTTCGGTAATGCTTTCCACCACTGGATATAGATCATCCTCCTAATAATTTGTACGATGGGAATGTGTGTACATCAAGTAGGGGAAGTAAAACATTTTCTGCTCATAGGTGGCAGGCTGTTGTCCGTCACTGTTTCTGCACAGTGATAATGACTACGTGTGAGCAGTTGTAACCATAATGCAAGTCCTTACTGCATTTAGCGTATATAATCTTCTGTTAGAAGTGCAAATAATGAAAATGTTACAACGTTAGAAAAAAAAATTGGTACATTGCAATACAAAACTCAGTTAATCGGCAGACAATTTTATGGAAATTCTGATGCTGTAAACTGTAAGTGTTACAGCATCAGAACGTGTAACTCAAAGAAGTGCTCTTAAAAATTGCTTCAAAGTGAGGCAGTTTCAGCTAATACTGCAATACAAATGAGTGTCTACAATACCAGCATCTGTGGTTTTAACACCTTTAAAAGCTGATTTTTCCTCACTTCCTCAAACACCTAATTATCTTGTTTTCCACACGTTTACCTGCTGCAGGCTTTTTATATCTTATTCTTATAATAATAATAATTCATTACATTTATATAGCGCTTTACCGTAGACACTCAAAGCACTTTGAGTGAGGGGACTACTTATCATTGCTAACCAGCAGATGAAGAAATCAAATGATTTAAATGCTTGTGTTTAGATGTTGATCCATCTATTCAAGTAAAATAATAGAGTTTTACTAATTTAATACTCCAACTACCAGAGCATTTAATGGACTATAAAGAAATATTGTACTTTGAGTTGCCTGGATGGCTCAGTTGGTAGACAAGGCGCCCGTACATAGAGGTTTACTCCTCGACACAGCGGGCCCGGATTCAACTCCGACCTGCGGCCCTTTGCTGCATTTTATTCCCCCTCTCTCTAACCTTTCGTGTCTTCAGCTGTCCTGTTAAATAAAAGCCTAAAAATGCCCAACGAATAATCTTAAAATTTTTTTTTACTTTGGATTTGTTTTTGTGATATTAATTGTAATATGTCCTTGTAATCTCTTGTTCCTTACTAATCTATGCATTTTTCTAAACTTTGCCATATTCTTTCTGTGTTTCTTGTTATTTGCTGGTTCCTAGAATAATTATAGTACACATATGGATGTTAGCCATCTCCCATATACGTTCTATTTACACATGTTCAAGTTGATATGTACATCCTCTGTGGCATACTTGATTTGAAAACCCCCTCTAATTAATTAGGCTATAATTACTCACTGTTCACTTTGTTAGGTACAACTGTCCTGCTTGTATTTCAAATCATCACTGATCAGTGTGGTCCTGTAGTAAAAAACATTTGATGGACATCGATCTTTCATTATAGACATTCAATTTGTTTTCCAAGGGTCCTTGAGGAGAGCTTTGGGACCAAAAAGTGTGAAGTGCGAGAGTTTTGATGACATCCGTATCAGGACCCTGCACCCAACCCTCCATCTTGCCTCGTCTAAGAGCTGGCTTGCACGTCACACTGGGACTGTAATACCCATTTAATTACTCTCATCTTGACCTGCCGGTAAAACGAGCCCAGCTGCCACTGCCGCCCATGTTTCTGTTATCTGTACAAAAATGCATTAGCGTGTGCCCCCTTTAATGGCTTTAATTAGTCGTAAACGGAGCTGATTCTCCAGTTAAATGGATGTGGAGTCGATACTGTAATACAGTCCTAATATGCACAGCTCCAACTCTATCTCATTGAGAAGGTGATACACAGGAGGATAGTCTTCCCGGCAATGGCAGAAGGCAGGCAGGATCAACCCATTCAGTAATAAAGAAGGTATCACATACTCCAGAATCATATCAGGCAGTATACTCACTCACTGCTCTGATATGAAAAGGACATAATTAGAGTGCTGTTGTATTTACAGAGGAATCCTTATAGAGGAGCTGTTTCAGTGTCAGTTACATAATGTAGAATACGTTTCCACAAGAGGAGATTAAACATCAGCGGGGCCTATTGGAACGAAAGGGACTCCCTGTCAAAATAGAGTAAACATATCCTTCAGATGAGTGGAAAGACAAAGAATATGGGTACAGCAAAATTGGTAAATTAACAAAAGCTACAAAAAAGCCCACTTTTGTCAGTCTTCCAGGAGTGAAAGCTGTCAAAAAAGAATACTGGCAACACAAACATTGTTACTTCAGCATTAGTCAACAATGTTTGCCCAATAAACACTTCCCCATATAGAAAACCCAGTGGGTTCAGTAACTGCGGCTGCTTTGAGGAAGAGAGACCCATAAAGTCCATGTCAGTAAACCATTTCTTCTTTCATATCCTCATCTGCAATAAAGTTTCCAGTCTCCAGTCCCTGCATTTGCTGAGTAATGCCTAGCCCGGCTGGTGGTGAGATGCACTGTTCTGACACTGGAGGAAGCTAATGGCTTGTTATGGTTTCTAATGCATGATGCTAAAGCTTTTGAAATAACAGGTCTCTATTACGACTCTGTGTGCAGATAAAATCCATTGACGGAAAATATTGTGATACCACAAGTGACCTCCTAGAATGTCTGAATGTATATATGTCTTGTCCTAATTGAAGATGCCTTTTTAATGGAACAATACCTCTATAGGAGATAGGGATCCTCAATAGTCATCCTCTTTTCTCAAAAAACAACTCTCTTTAATTGATCACAATAAAGACGCCTTTAGAACTTCAGAGATAAATTGTAGTGTAAAGCAAAATGTACATAACGATTACCTGTACTGTGGAGAAAATCAAAATGAAAGCAACTTATGACTGACTAAGACCAAAATCGAAATAGGTAAAGATAAACTACAAATTTCCAAATGGTACACAACAATGTAAAGCATGCAAACCAAGTTTTAGTGGTTAGTATTTTCTGCCTTCAGAAGAAGAAAATACTTCCAAAAGAAAACTGTTGATAGTGACAATCATCCTGTAACTCAAGCAACAAGGATTTTTTTATTTTTTTATGGAAGGACATGTTGTACATGTTAGATTCTTTAAGCATCAAAAACAAAATCCCACTCACCCCCTGTTGTATTTACGTGGAGGCAGAAATCTCAGCAGCAGAGAGCTAAAGACTTCATGGAGTATAGGGAGCCAATTCTATGTTTTGAAAAAATATGAACGGGTGTGAACGGGGAGAGGTAAATTATTTTTTGATCCCGTTTGAATTGAGCCATGGATTAAAAAAATGATGTTTGTCAATTTCAAAGATAATTTTTCAACCGAATGAAGTCTCTTTTTGTTGTCAAACTATTGAAGTAGAAGACTGTGAAAATACTTAATTAGAAAGACTACACACTTCAATGTTGCATGGCTGACGTCTCGCTAAAGCTACGATGCCTGTGTATCATACCGGGGATGTAACTTTACTAAAATAAGCAGCGGATCGTGCTTGTTCGTTTGCTTATCTGATAAAAATACTTCACTGAATAAAACACATCTGGTAAGATAAGGTAACATACGTGGCCCATGACATTATTTTCACATTGAGAGAAAAATCCTGAGACAAGAGCAAGAAATGGCATCGAGAGCAAAGACGTTTTGATAGAAACACATTTGAGAGAAATGTTTCTCACACTGATACCAAACACTACATATATTTTTATATTTGAGATATAAAAAAGTATTTTGAGACAGATTTTGTTTCACAGAACTAATTTGAAAAAAAAATCATTTATATTTTAACTTTTTTAGTCTCAAATATAACTGTTTGCTATTGATATGAAAACTTTTTCTCTCAAACATGTTTTTTTCTCTCAGATCATTTTTTGTGTGTGCATGTAATAAAGAAACAAACCTGGCTCCATAGCGTGTCATATGCGAGATCTCGCAAATCCAACCAACAATAAGTGGGGGGATTTATGTTTTTATTATTCTGTTATTCTGTTTTCTCTCTAGTCTTGTCTTGTTTTACTTCCTGCATTGTCTTCCCACCTTATGTGTTTGTCTGCCTCACCTTGATGTGTTATACCTGTTCCATTTCCTTGTGTCACCTGTTCCTTGTTGACCTCGTTACCATGTGTATTTAGTCTCTGTTTCCTTAATGATTTGTCGGATTATTGTTCTGTTATGTTCTATGGTCTGGCCTGTCCTGTCCTGTCCTGTCCTGTCCTATACTGCGCTGTGCTGTATGAACGTATCCGCTAGTTCCTTTCTTCCTGGCCTGCTTGCCTTTTGGGATATTTTTGTGTACGTTTTTGCTAACCTCTGTAAACTTTTTGTTTGTTTTTGTTAATAAACTCTGTACTCATGCATTTGGGTCTAAGCCTCGCTACTTTCCTGCTGAAACCTGACAGGATCCTTCCCGCCTTGTACTAACGGTTAAGGCTGGTTAGGTTGTGGTTAGACGGGAGATGCGTGTCATGTGTGATGCTATCATGTCAATAGGAACCAACATCTCTGAGGAATGTTTCCAGCACCTTGTTTAATTCATGCCACAACGAATTAAGGCAGTTCTAAAAGCAAAAGGGGGTCCAACCATGTATACCAGCAAGGTGTACCTAATCAAATGTCCAGTAAGTGTACAGTATCCCTATTTATTTCAGATAAAGTACGGTTTTGAACATGAAGATATTTGCAGAAAAGATAATTGATAAAAGTACAGCTCCTTTTTCTTCACTCTGGTGTATTGCGAGTGAAAACTCTGAAAATCAGTTTTTTGTTGCTAATTTAAAAAAAAAAACATTTATAAACTGTCGCAAAAATTGAATGGTGCACTGGGCTGTTGTCTAAACTCTGACAGTTGGAGTCCAAGTACTCCAGCACTTTGATTTCTGTTTCCAGTATTGAGTAGATGAATTCCTAGGTGTGATTTTAAAACTTCTGATCAGATGTTGTAGAGTGTCCAGCCCTAATGTCAGTGTAACAGTAGAGGGCCACAATAAACAAAGTTAAAATCCAGGGGAGACTTACGTGTCTGGCGGGGTGAAGGTGTACCTATTTCGCGGCAGTTTCTCCAGAGTTAACCGTGGGAGATGGGAATGTAACATGTACCACTCACCCCACCTGAAATACGGTCCGCCTCCTAAACCTTGTGTGAGTCAGCAAGCAGCAGGGGGTTCTAACAGCCAGTGGGAATGTGTGTGTGTGTGTGTGTGTGTGTGTGTGTGCATGCCAAGCTCATCCTGCTGAAGTGTGTATAAGCTGGGAGGAAAAGTGGAGGAAGAGTGTGCTCTTTCTCCTGTCTCATATTTCTCTGCGGTGTAATGTGCCACCTATTCATGCGATGCCTTTTAAAAGGCATGGTGGGAATCGCTTCACAGTCAGGCCCGAAACTCAATATGCTAATGCCTTCCAAGAGAGCGATGGAGGGGGAGAAAACATAACTTGTCAATTACCCACGGCAAAACCACTGAAAGATTTATTAAAAACCACCAGAAATTTCCACAAGACAAAAGAGCTTAAAGATGCGATAGATCAAAACACAAGCCAACAGTTGTTTGACTAATTATAAAATCATGTCAGTGAAATTAACCTTCTCTGACTAAATGGGATCAATTTGAATTATATTACGTTTAAAGGTGCATATGGCAGTTGCATCTTCATCAATTACTTCTTGAAAGTTCCACGTGGAAATTTCCAGCTTTGATTTATACTAACAGAAAAAAAACTGGATCTATCAAAATCCATTATCCAAACAAGTGGAGCGGGGTCTGTGTTTTTTATGAGAGATGCAAAACAGGTAAATACTGCCAGGGAAGACACACAAAAAAAAATCAACATCACAGATACACCATATGTACATCTGGAAGGCACTGCGGTAACAGCCAGCTATTCCTTCCAGTGATGGCACCGTTTCACACCCATAAGTGTTTGCTGTCTGAGGACCCAACAAGGCACAGCGGGACCGTCAGCATTGGTCTCAGATTATTTTGTTTCTCACACAGACATCATAAAGACTCCTCAGCATAATTTGTTTACAGCTCAGAGAGAGAGAGAAAGTTGGCATTGCTCATTCCCCTCACTGGAAAAATTGCTGTGATGATAGGCTTTGCTGGGAACATGGGCAAGCATATGAAAACAAGCACAATTTCTGATTAGAGGTTTTGGAAACCGAGCCAAGCATGATGACAGCAACATATCCCCAGAACAATCTATTCACTCATCAGATCAATCCTTTCTTTGTTGCTCTCCGATCCCAAATGTCAAAGGGGTTCCATTGGGATTTATTTTTTTTTTTTACACAGGTCTCCCACCTTCTGTAAAGTGTTAAAGGTTGTGTCAAAATGATGTACTGGATCTAAACACTGACTGATAACATGACGGAGAACAAAAACCTCTATAGTATACTGACACCCAGTGTAGAATTTTCTTGGAGAAATTCGCTACATTTTGCAACTGACAGATTCTAACAGCGGCACTTGTTTGAATAAAGACAAAAAACGGGTATTTGTCATGATCTCTAATGGCTACCATATGGCTGAACAGAAATATATTATCTTACACTAGTAAAACTAATACTTTACAAGGGAAAATGCAAGGATACATATGTCAAAACAACATTTATGGTGCATTAACACAACACCAAGGAACACTTAGCAATAAAGTTAAGTTAAAGTAGTGGAAGAAGAAAAAAAAAGGCGGGGTATTCCACTAACACAACATACTGTATACAATGGTTCATGACCTCAGCTTTGGATATTTCAGCTGTTGATGGTGCTCTGATTCATGGGACTTAAACGTATGGCCATATGGTCCTTTAGTCCACACAAACCTCATCAGTGGAAGAAAATCCATGTTTGCTATCCCCGGCCAGCTACCAGCTACATACTGAATCCCCCCCCCTCATCATCCCTCTATCTTCCCACCCCTCCCCACTGCTTCCCCTGAGGCCAACAGATTACAGATATCATTATAATGGACGTCCTGGCAGGCTAGCTGTGGTCACATTTAATTTGCCGTGGCCTGTTATCTACACAAGATAATCAGCATTTACACCTGAGAGTGAACACAGAAAGATGAGCGACAGTGTGTATGTGGGTGGGACAGTAGTAGCATTAGAGACGGAAGAAGGACTAGAAGGGAGTAAGCGAAAGGTAGAGTGAAGGAAAGATTGCAAAAAAATTGACACAATCCACTGGGACCAAAAGAATGTAACGATGAAGCACACCCGTCAGATTTACATTCTAATAGGAATGACCTACTTTGGGCCCCTGAGATGACTGAGAGCAAAACCTGATTCAAATGAACATCCCTGAACACAGATGTTACATTTTAGCTTGGAGGGAGGTACCTTCCCTTCATACTGCATTTTGCTTTGCGAGGTCAGCACTGTCCAATTACATCCAGATAAACAATAGTGTTCGTTCAAAGAAAAGGTTACAGGGCACTCCTTTTGTAGCAGACGGGTGGGAATCTTCATTGATTCCACTTTTATACTTGTATGTTTGGAAAGACTCTATTCCTGCAGCTGCTGCCAGATTATGCATTTCCCGCTCGACAAATCCTTTTACTCCCACCTGCTGTTGAAGTCATGCATTTATTTGTATGAAACAAAGTTAATTGTGCCACCTTAAATTTGTAAAGCCAACAGAACAGGTATCTATTATATATCTTTAGCAACTACGACAGAATGAGTCTTCGCATCTATAAAAGATCAATTTCCTCTGAGCCAGAAGAGTGACGACCTATTTCCTTTGAAGGGCTTTCCATAAATATTTCAGCTGTGAACTACCTACCAAGCTCACAGGGGCACATTACTGTTGTGAATGCATTGCAATGCAACTGTTTCAATCTGTCACTGAGTTTTTGAAAGGCACACATCTTAACGAGTCATTTTGACTTAAATTATATTCCCAAACAAACTAAAATAAAAAAAATTCATTTGTTCCAAATTACATTCAGTATTATCTCTCTACATAGTATTTTATTAGTAGTGACGAAACCCGCCTGGGATGTGATTCCCTCTTGCCTACGAGGGATTTGAATCCTTGGAAATGATTCATGCATGGCTTCGTGCACTATTTCATCTCATTGATAACCGCCTCACTGTTTACTGTTCACTTTCTTTACATAATGTCAGAGCTGTAAGTTACAGCTCATGCAAATGCAACAACCTTATGCAGCTTCACATTGAAGATGTTCAACTAGCTAAACACTTTAATTGTGAAGTAGCCACAGAAAACGCTGTGTGTTTATCACAGTGGTTAGCGCAGACCATGGTCAGTTATAACGTGATATGGGACACTGAATTTGATGATTTAACTGTTTATCAGACCACAAATGAAACAAGAATTAACTGGCTAGAGCCCTCTGCCTCATTCCATTCCGCTCCGCTATAAGAGACTACCTCACTGGGAGGACAGAGGGGGAAGCTCCAGAGACAAACATTTAGTTAGCAGTTGTTGCAGCTGGAATTTAGCCAAACGGAAGCCCCGCTGCCGCTGGGTCTACCTGCCTTCAGATGATAAGAAATTTTAGAAAGAAAATTCTACAAATGAGCATCACTATCTTGAAACAAGACTGACAAAGACAGGTACTGTAGCCCAGACAATTAAAGTCTCTTGATGAAATATTGTAGGATGTGATAATGGGCACAATACGTTATGATGGAGACTCTTTTATCTGTTGTTCTAATAAATATAGAAAAAAAAGTGATTAAAAAAGGCCAAATATGGGACCTAGTTTTGGAAAGGCATGTCAAATTCAGCATTGTATTGCTTATTAATTGATGGTTTGTCTAGCCTGTTTGTCTGAGAAAGCTTCCCTCTCTATCATTAAGTGGGCTCCGTGGCCTCAAGATGTTTTTTTTCTCCCAACGCTGTAGAAATACACTTTGAAAGCTTGCTAAGATATGCAGTCTGTAAATTCAGCATACAGTTGCCTTTGCATAAAAAGATTTATGCAGCTATTTGTCACAGAGTCCTTCTAAAGGTTTTTTTTTAAACTTTGTCTGGAATAAAGATGAATAACACAAAAGAAAAGGATTAAAAAATGTATACAGTAGAGAAAGGTGACCCCCGTTGGCCTAAGCACCTCAACAACCTGGTGCCAGAGATTCAGAGAGCAAAGTAACATCAAAACACCAACTCCCATCTGTTGAGTTGCTGAACAGGCAGACCCACCAAGGATGATCACAAGGATTGGTAAGAAGTCCATTTCCCATCACTAATGCTAATAAGATCACCATGGCTAAAAATACCAGAGAATCCTCTATTTATCTATCCATAAAAGATTTGTGGTTCTTCCATAGGATATCCTCCTTCTAAAATTGTTGTGCTGTAAAAGCGCAGCACCCGATATTGACTGAGTGCAGACTTTAGACCAGATTGTATGTCAGCAAAATGTGACCAGTTATATCAAAATGTCCTCCATGCTTACTGAAGCCGAGTATTGATGGACCTGCCTCTTCGCATCAAGCTCTCTGCTGTACATCTATGAGAATTGAATGTTTGTAATGTACACAAGGTATATTGTATATCCAAAGTTGAGACATATCAATCTTGCCTTATATCTGTAAATGATGTATCTATTAGTCTGGGTCTGACAAATACAGCATGAGACACTGTTTCTGATAACATTCTGATGATATACTCTATTCATTATGTTGTTTAACTATCTCTATTTTATATTAAGTAGTCCCTTTTTTATACTCTCAGTCGGCATTGATAATTAAAAACGTCCATTCTAACCAAATGAAAAATATCAACAATTGGAAAAGGTTATCACAATTCTTTAATATTTCAGTGATAATTCAGTATCTGTCTATCTATCTATCTGTTTGTTGATAAGTTATGCTAACCCTTCTGCTAACGATGTGCTCACATCTTAGATCAACCAACCACTTTATTTATGCGAGTGGCACTGAAACCTGCAAGAAGAGGAGCGGAGCAAGGTTGCTTTATAAGGCTGACAACAGCTCCATTCATGCGTCTAATTTAAGAGCGGCTTCTGCTCTGTCTAATTAACAATTTACTAGGCCATCAGTCAGCCTCCCTATTGTGGTATAATCAGCGTCCCCAACGTTCAGGCAGCTCAATGCACACTTTCACATCCGCAATAGGATTAGAACAACCATGCGACTTTCTTGGATACACAGACAGAAAAGTGGAAAGGGCTAGTTCCAAGGACACAGAGAACAACTGCGAAACCCCAGATTGAAAGATGACACTGTGCAGTGGAGTGAGATGGGCAACGTGTTCAACAAATGACCCAGCTCTGTTTATGCATGCTAGAAGTTACAGCTAGATATTGTTTTTGCCATGTTAAAGGGACCAAGCACATTTGCTCCCCTGGTTGTTGTTTTTTGTGTTGCTTGCTGGCTCAACCAGTCGGCATGTATCACAACTCTGGTTTGAATGCAGCTCTGATGCAACTATATATTTTGTGCACGTTCTGCTTGTTTTTTTATTTAAGGGTTGGGCTTAGGCACATGTGAGGGTTTGATCTGCTCTCTCATGCATAGGCACCTTTAAAGGATTATGATACATTGTCAGAGCGGATTTTTGTAAATAAATCCCCCATAAAGACTCTACCCGCCTTACCACAATACAATTGCTAAACGCTAATTCTTCTCATCCTCCTTCTTCTCCCACACTCTGCTAAACACAAGAGCTAACAGTTATTGCTATTTTTTAATTTTAATTTTAGGAGAGGAGTTTAAGGAGTGGTGGCAGCTGCTCATTGTCCCTCCATAATTCTGATAGTAGAATAATAACCTAGAGAGAGGATTAATCTGGGGGAATAGCATATTCAATTTCTCCTGCTTTCTGTATATGTTTCGCCCCATAGCTTCTTCTGTATAAATAAATAGAATTTTACGTGTTTATCCACTTAGTTTCTCTGTCTTGCTGATTAGCAATGAAGGACTAGGAGGCTGGGATAACCTGGAGTGCATGGTTCCAAGGATATCTGAGGCCAGCATGCCTGCATGTGTGTGTATCAGTGGGAATATATGTGTGTGTGTGCGTGTGCGTGTGTACTGTATAAACAAATGCAGTGCTACTTGAAAGGCGCGGCCAATTAAAAGAAGCCCCTGAAGGAGTATGCTCATCAGGATGCAGTGAACATAGCAGATCCACTCTCAGATAGCATGCAGCATTCTGTCACTGTAACTAAGGCATTCATACCACCAAGGCTGTGTAGCACATTATATTGACATCTTCATTCTTCAGACAGTGAGAAATTGACAAGAAATATGAAAACAGTTGTTGTTATGTTGTATCATGTAATGCATCACCTGAAGTACATTTTAGACACATTTCGAGGGATTAACACAAATTGTACATACCATTATCAAACAATTATTGAACTGCCAGGTGCTAAGAAACTTTAATTAGGAATCTGAGGGAACAGGTAAATCTTGGGATGTGAATGGTTTTGACTATTTGATAGAACAAAACAACGCAGTGTGAGTGCAGATAAGACAAAGACCAATTGGGGAAAAAAGCACGATGTCTGCATTAGACTGCGTTTGGTTCCCTTAAACACATTCTGTATTTACCACTTATGTCTCCAGGATCCAGTCACCACCCAGAAAAGATCAAAATGATCCAACAATGCAATGTACTGAAATGCTATTACTATATTTAACGCATCCTTAATATTAGGAGCAGTGGACAGTTATACATACAGCATTCAGGGAGCAACTTGAGGTTCAATGTCTTGCCCAGGGACACTTTAACATGTGGTCAGATGACCTGGGATTGATCTCCTAACCTTGTGGTTATGGGGAATCTATTTTACCTCTGGGCTACAAGCCCCCAAGAAGATGATGTTGATGTGTTTTGTGGCAGTGCACAACTAAATTACCAAGCAAAACCCTCTGTTTATCCCCCTCAGTGTGATTTGGTCTTAGGTTGCAGCCAAACCGCATGTTACACTCATTATGAGTGCTGTGTTGACTCCTGTTGGCCCCAAAAACTTCATCCCAAAGGGAAAATAACAAATCTGTGACATGTATCGACCTCTATTGGTTACCAGAAGGAATTGCAACAACATTGGCTAAACTTATCTCCTTTTCTTGGAGCTGCTGGTCCCTGGATCAGGTAATGAGGCGTATTAGTCATCGCAGCTGAAAGGTCTTGCTCAAAGCACAGTCCTCAATTGTTAAATACTTGAAAGTAAAGAGAAAAGTGAATAAATGAGACCGGGGAGACTGGGACCAAAGAAGCTAATAATGAAAGCCAGAAAACTCAGCACATGGCAGCGTAATCAATGAGTCAGTTCTATTGGACAACCGTTCCAGCTACAGATATATTATCGTCATTTTGTGCGATAGGGAATTAAAACTTCAAAATATTTCTCCTTGAATGCCTCAAGAGAGGAGTTGTGCTTTTATTGGTGTTGTTGTTGACCATGACCAATTAAGAGAAAAAGAAAAACTTGGAAAGTAACACATTCCACATTGATGGAGTCAATGTTAACAAAAACTGCAGAGCTTTTAATTCTTTTTTATCGCTGTGCTACAGCCTCGATGTAGATGACATATTGACTTGATGACAGACATTTAACTGGAAAACACATGGTGGCCCGAAAGTGGCAGACATGATAAGTCGCACAACCTTCACACTTCTCAATTTCACATGCATCCTGTTTTCTAGTTGTCTTTCTTTCTCTCCTCTCCCTCCGTCACACCTCCCCACACTCTCATAGAACGCTACACCTACACACACATTATCCCTCCAAGCCCTCCCTCTGTGCTCATACACACACCCGTACAAACACAAAGATGGATCAATTTCACATTCCCTTTCAGGATGCGGAAGATGCAATGGTGTCTCATTGTCAGTTTACGGCGCGATGTTTGATCCCACCTAATGCTGCTATGCAAATCAGCCATTGTCATTTTTTTTTTTTTTGCGAGCCATCTTTTTTCTTTACGCCTTAATACGTTCTAAACAATTATCTCGCCACCACAGATGTGGCATCTTGTGGCCTATTTTTTAAAAATAGGACAGAGCTTTTGGCAAGGCACCACCAAAGCAATAAAAAAAGTTAACTAATTGAAAAAAATGCCCTCAGTGTGTAGTGGTTTAAAACTCCTGAAGAGAAAGCTTTCAGTTCCACTATAATGGTTTTATCCATTCATTTGGGCTTTATTGGCTTTGCTTGGCAGTAGACAGGGAGCAATGGCACCCCCGAGCATCAGCTTTCCCACAGAGTCATTTGATCATATGCTGACTGGGTGAAGAAGAGTGTAAATTAAAGTCCCCCCTCACTCTGACACTTTAAACACAAGACAAGACAGGCCGTATTTTCTCAGCCAAATCAGAAGCCTTGAGAGATGGATACCAATTATAATTGCAGTGGGGGAAAAAAAATATACCAGACATAGGTGTGTGTCAGAAGCCTGGTGCTAAATCACACCAGCAATTGGATGATGAAAACCTGCCTGAAGGGTCTGAGGGACCTAGAGCCATTCTGTGCCAATGAAGTGGTGTGCACTTGAATTTGCATCACCCTGTGACATATCAAAGAGAATGCACAAGTAGACGCGCCTCTTTGATTTTGCTAGTTGTGAAATGCAAAGTTACTCTGTAGGCCCACACTAATCTGTGGCTTCCTTTCCATAATCCTGCAGTTTTAGCCAAGTAATGAACAACGTGAGAAAGAGGGAGTGTGTACAGCATGTTGCATAAGCACTCTGTGTGTGTGTGTGTGTGTGTGTGTGTGTGTGCAGGGGTGGGGCAGGGTGGAGATGAGGAGCTTTCACAAGCTCTTGATGGAACAAATTGGATGTTGGATACATGCACTTATCTTATCCTGTTGCTGCTTATCAAACATCACGCACCATGCCATGTCTTATTCTCTCTGCACTTTAAGCATGTTTACACAACACACTGCATGGCTGCAATCAGGCGTGCAGGAACACATTCACTGACATGCCAGGTGCATCATCCCACCTGCCCCTCCTTCCTCCACCTACGCACGCATGCGTGCACGCACACATACAATAAAGCATGCTTCTGCCAAGAAATGGAATTCTTAGACATTTCCGGCGGGAATGAAGACGCATTTCTGTCCTCATTAGAACACCCCCACGTCCAGTGGGTGAAAGCTGTGAGGCTCAATTTCCTATCTTTTTGGCGGCACTCTGAGTGGGACGATGCCTCAGAAACACCATTCATAAGCCAAGGAACTGGAGAGTAAATTGGTATTATTGGGCCGCCATGCGGACCATCTGCAGACTTCATAAATAGATCAGTCCATCACGTCCAAACGGGCTGATCGGATGCCCGGGTTAAGTTGCGATATCATGCAAAGCATATTGACCACCACAAACATTTTACGGCCTCTGACTCTCTCACGCGCGCTCGCTCGCGCACTGACACACGCACTCACACAAAGAGAGAGAGAGAGAGAGAAAGAAAGAAAGAGACATGCACAAATCTGCTCTGAATTATGACTCAATTAACAGACACTGAGTCAAGGTCGTTTACAGCCGCAATATCCATAACTGATATCGACGCTGCTTTTTAATCCGCTCCAAAAAATAAGAAAATAGTGTGTTACTGTGCAGATTAAAGATGTTTTGCGTAGATTATCGGTCAGGAAACCTACCAGTTCAACCAAACCCCGGAGGAGCCAGCAGAGGAAACTCTAGTTAGGACATCAGATTTATCTTTGGTTGGATCTGTTCTCTACAGACCAGTACACTGCCGATGTGGATTTTATCATTGCGCAGAAACCAAATAGGATAATCCTGTCGGCTATATTTAAAACTTTACAAATATTTCCTATTGTCTAAGGCTCACTTACCATCAATAATAAAGCTCTTCATGATTTAGATGTAGGAGGAAATCCAGAAGCTGTATAAATCCAGGTCAAATGAATCCCAGCGTGTGCGGAGACAGACAGGATATCTGCTATTTATTGCAATTTATTGGTAATTGCAAATCGAGTGCACGGTGGGAAACGGACACCCTTGCACCCTTCAAACTTTAGCCGTCGGTCTTCCCGAGTGGGGAGCCACATCTCCAACTGCACCCGAGCTCAGTCATTTGGACGAGGGATTCAAAACTAGTCCGCAATAAACATCCAAAATTGGAATCAGTAGACTCGACACACCAGCCGACACCTCCCCAAAATATAGGACGCGGAAACAGCTCCGGAGAAGAGCTCAAAGTGTTAACGCAGAAGTGGAAAAGGAACGACACAGAAGAAAAAACAGTATTGGATCCATGTTTTCAAACCGCAGCACATATCCAATCCTATCACTTGCCCCGTTGTATATTTCCCAAGTAGGCTACATAGAGAAAAGTGTAGTGGATGCGCACGGATGTGAGCCGCACTGGTGAGCGTCAGTGTGGCATTCACCACAGGGAGGTGGATGGAGGGCGGGGCAGCGAGGTGCGTTTGGCGGAAAGAGAGAGTAAGGGGGAGAGAGAGAGAATTCAGAGATAAATGTTTAATAGGTATATATCACGCTGCAAAAAATGTATCTCTTACATCTGAAAGAGGAATTTTCATTTGTATTTTTTTTAACCTTTTTTTTTTGCCTACATTAAGGCTAAGATGTGAACAAACAAAAAACACATAGGCTATGCATAACTGATTACTTTTCCCAAAGTGAATCAGAGACTTAATGACTTATTCAGACAGTCATTTTTTGCAGGGCTGCGCTCTGATGAATGTTTTATGTGCACGGTGGCGGTGGTGGGTGGGTAAGGTGACGTGAGGCGAATCTATTTGGATCGGACACGGCCAGGCACGCACTTGCATACGAAAATACACCCAAAAGACAGGCGAAGAGCCTGCCTGCTGGTGGGACCCGCGCTTCCTCCTGGGAACTGGACAATTTGCCTGCTGTGATGTCGTAGGCGGAGTTGTCATAAACCGGCAGGGGGAAAAAACAAAGATTTCAGTTCTGCTTGGTTAACCGGACAGGCAGAAATGAAATGAAATCCTCTTCCCCCTTCAATTGTCCCTATTGTATATATTTTTACTCATATTTTTTAATTTGTTCAGAAAAGATTTTATTATTACTATTATTAGTATTATTATTATCATTGTTATAATTATATTCAACTCATGAGGAAAACATTTTCCCTTGGATTTTCTGTCAAAGTGCCTGGAAGCATAGCGGGTCGTTGCAGAGAATCCCACATTATAGGCTACATTCCGTTTCGAAGTATTATAAATGGTTGCTTTTACAAAGTAATTCGACTATTGAGCCGCAGAGACATACTCTGACCATCCTGATTGGACCAAAGACCAGTTCACCGTTATTCTAGTCTGCAGCTTGATGTTTGGGTTCCTGAAATACAGCAGGATGAGATTCACAGCAGCGGTGCTATTATCTTTAGGTGTCACACGCCCCCTACTGGAAAACATGAACAATAGATGTACAGGTCCATGGACAGACAGCGAAGCCTTAACTTAAAAGTAAGATGCTTCCCTGGCTGTGTTTGCTAGAGAGATAAATTATTATATTCACAGTGGAGACAATGTTGTGTATTATTATTGTGTTCCCTAAAAGGAATCTGGAATATTTCCATCTGCTGGCAACAGAGATGGAAAAGCACTCACTTCCCGTACTGAAGTAGAAGTACAGATACTTGTGCTAAAATACCCTGGTAAAAGTAGAAGTACTGATTTAACTTTTTAAGCATTTTAAATGGATTTCTGCCTCAATGCCTAAAACATCACATAAATGAATATTGTCACAGAGACTGGGTCTCCAAGTTAAAATGATTCTGACTGAGTAGCAAGATATGAGTTCAATTCAATCAGGAGAGACATGTATGCAAATATGCAAATTAGGTTTATTGTACAGCTCAATAAAATGTACAAAGTCTTTGGCGATTAGACTCCATCGCCATACGAATATTTTGTATATCTATGTAGCGGTAGAGAACCATCAGACCCCCAGATGGAATCTAGACACCGGCGGTGGCGTCGAAGGAGCCCGAAGACCAGACCAAAGGAGGCTCTGGACCGGTCAGCTGGAGTAGATGACTGGAGATGGAAGGGGAGGTGGAGGGTTGCCTGCAACGACAGCTGCATAGCACAGGGAGAAACTGATTTTTAAAAGCAGGGTTGTGACTCTGTGATTGGCCCGTGCAATTTTTGTAAGATTCTGATTGGTTAAGCTGGAAGGTGAACACCTCCACCAACTGATTCCATTTAGGAAGAGAGCAATGATTAAATTAGGTCTTCCTGAAAGATTATACGCTGAGCTATATTTAAATCAGGAGAGACTAGTTGCATATATGTGACAATTATACACAGCAAAAATGAATATTTATTAGGATAACAGCTGAATTGATTTAGGAGTGCACTTATTAAAAGTTAGGTCTTCTTGAAAGACTTTACACTGAGCTACATTTGTGATTCTGGGAGAATTCAAACATAAGTCCTCTCACTTACGTCTGAGAGGTTTGAGACATTTAAGTTAAAAATATGGAAAAAATAAAGTTGAGACAAGACCAAGTAACGTTAATGTTAACTTAAGGGGTGTTGAAAACAAGAATGGCCTTGAGTAATGTTAACATTACTAGAGCACTGTGAATTTACTGAATTTATTTTGAATATAAAGCTATGCAGGTATTTTATCAGCTAATATTACATTATTTTCAAATAAATTGAACGCTAGCTAACCTTAACGTTACTTAGGACACGTAACTAAATGCTTGAGACCCAAGGCATGGTCATTGCTAGCAGAAGAACAAATGTAAGTGACGTAAACTTAATAAAATTTCTGAAACAAACAACAAATAGCTTTTGATAACAACAAAAAGATGCATTTGTCTCTATGCGTTTTTTCAAATTCAATGGTAAATTATTGAAAGCCAGCAGTTTGTGATGTTTTGGTTGGCACAATTTGCAGCACATTATAACAATAATTCAATCCCTGTCTGGCTTTTATTCGCAATAACAACTGGCTCACACTACATTATCCCTACCCCTAAACTAAAGTAACAAGCCAAGTTTTTAAAATGTAAGGAGTATAAAGTACCAATATTAGTGTTAAAAATGTAAGGAGTAAAAGTAAAAAGTTGGCACAAAAATAAATAGTAAAATATCTCAAAAATCTGCTTCAGTACAAAGTATTTGTACTTTGTTACTTCCCATCCCTGGCTGGCATGCACATCATGTCAAATATGGGAAAATTCCCAAATTGCACACTCAATCCTTCACTTGGAATAGCAGCGTAGTCGTTTTCAAATTGTGACACATACAGAAAATACTATGTTTTGTGTATTATGAGGCACACTGGCGCATTATCAAATGCTTGTGTTATTTATACTTCAGTATGTAGACTAAGACAGAAAAAAGCCAACAGATTACCATAGGGAGCAGGTGAATGGAAACCCCAGCCAGGTGGGTGGTGTAGTCGAGTGAAAAGGGGGGTATGTGAAACAGGCTAATCCCAAGTTTACAACTACCACCAATATTGAATCACACCATCAGAACATGCCAGTGAGCCCATTGCCTGGTGTTTGCTCACAGTGGAGACCGGCAGGGCCAGATGGCCAGTGGAGAAACAGTCCAAAGCCGCCACAGCAACCTGCTGAGAACGAGGTCACCCCGTGAGAATAGGAAATGCTTTCACCTTTCACGCTCGTCACAGCATTCCTTTATCTGAATGCAACCACGTGTGTGCATAATCCTGTCATGTGTTTGTATACTGTGTGCGCCAAAGTGTACTGTAACAGGCAACGTGCCATTTCTTGTGCTGGATTTTTGACAGGCTTTTCTCAAGAGAAAAATCATTAATAATACTGTTATCACTACAACTAAAAAGGATGGAGGGCAACAGATAGAATACACTCAAACACTGCATTCCCTAAACCAACAATCATATAGTTGCTGTCATCTAAATACAGAAATATAGACTATAGAAAATATATTCTGAAGTAACCCAGTTCTGGAGACAAGTTACATACTTGCTGTGAAATAACTTTGTTTGTGTATGGGAAGTAACCCAAACAGAAACATCATTAAATAAAGAAGAAATTGAGTTGCACATAAAAGAGGATGTTAGTTAAGTCACAGATACAGTGTTGACATGATTGCCACAAATTTGCTACAGCAATATATGACCAGAGTATAACCCATTCTTAATATATCCCAACACTCATTTGGCCCACTGGTTAAGGCGACTCCTTGTGCCAGGAAAGTAAAATGTGTACTGTAACTGATTACTATACCTCCCCCAGCTCATTATAAGATATGCCAACTCTTTCCTCCTCTGCTCATTCTATTATAGTATATCACAATGAAATGCAGCAGCAAGTGAAAAGGACACAGGTAAATTATCATGGGGAGCTTTAAGGCTGGAGGCCTTGCACAACGAACAAGTTTAAATTAACTAAGGGTGGATCATTGCCATGTGAATGGAAAAAAATGGAGATTGGGGATCTTTAATTCATAACAGTAATGAAATGAGTCAAGCTGTTGGGTCTCAAAGGAAGCGGTCCTCTAGACTGAGGCTCCACTGTTCTCTTCATCCCAAGTCTGACGGATCAAAAGGAGAACATTGGCATAAATGACTTCCTTTGGTTATGGAAAAGTTAGTTGTGTCCCACTGCCACTGGAGCTCCAGTATAAGAACCACTTAATTACAGCATGTGAATGGAAGCTCAAACTGAGCGTTCCAGACTATGGGATGAAAAAATGATTGGTGATGGTAACTCATGTTATGTGTATGTCAAGGTCATCAATCCATCATAAACTCCCATCAAGGCGTATATTGCCTTCTTCACTGAGCATTCATCTCTTCCATACTCCTCCAAAATGTGTAACTGATCAAGAATAGCACAAGAGTTGCTGGTTTTTGCCTTTACATAACATCCTCTGCTGCATTTGGCCATGGCTAGGCCATAACTGAGCTAGAATAGTACATTTGTTACTTTAGGCAACGAAACTCATTCTCTAAAATCCATTATTATTAATCTATTTCCCCGAAAGTAAGGAATCCCTGCTGGATAAGTTTAACAGTATGTTGTGTATGTGAAATATGGTAAAACCAGTTAAGAGCAATGGTGTTATTTTTAAAAACTGATAGTTGAAAGCAGATTGCAATAGGTCTCGTAACAATGCACATAATAGCATTAATATAAACTATAATTAAACATTTGTATAAATATAAATTATTTTAAAAATGAAGCTCTGAAGTATCAAGCTAATAAAACAATGTTAAAGGAGAATTCCGGTCGATTTCAACACAAAGCTCTATTGTTTGTAAATTTGGAGTGCTGTCAGTAGAGAGAGAAACAAAAACAATGCACACAATGCAATGGGCATTGTACATGGGAAATGATTAATATGCAAGCTTAGAGTTTTAGTGTGTTTAATGTAGATCACAAAACTGTGATGGCCAGTGGGGTTGGCAGCCCGTAGACAGTGTCATTCCACATCTCAGATATGATTGGCAGTCGGCAAGAAGATTGAAAAGGGTAGATTGTGTTAACGTCGCTAGCTAACTCGGAAAAAATATCAAAGTCAATTTTATACTCAAGCAAAGGTTTGAACCCTTTGGAGGAAAAACTGGAATTAAAATGCCTTGGTGCTCACAAGCCTCGGTCTATTGTTATTGATCAAACCGATGGTAAAAGTAACATGGAGTAGTTAGCTTACAAAATAACCTAAGTTTGCCAAGAGGAAGAACCACAGCGTCAGCTTTCTCTTTAGTGAACCCTCAGCCCTGGTGAGTTAAAAAACATTTTATCATCCTGCGTCTGTGGTGGTGGTCCATATGTTGAGTGTGTACCTACTCTGTTGTTGTCATAGAATGGATCTGGATGCATCAATGCATGACGTTAACTTGTTTGGCCAGATGGAGGGCAATGCCTGTAACCGGGCTTGCTGTCATCTATTGACACCTAAACAACTGGGTTCATGTTACAACTCTGTACAACTCTGTGGAACCATGCTGTTTGTTGTCATCCTAACAGAGTGAGATACAGAGTATTCTAGTTTTACTGGTATGTAGCCCATCTTTTTAAATGGTGCCCCACCAATTTGTCAGCTATATAAAGACTACTGCCCCACTGACTTCTGGCTTTCTGGAATTTGGGCAAATGCCAGAAGGTCCGCCACCCTATGGACCCCTATGGGCCACTACTCATAATTTGACTTTGGTTAATTTTGATGAGTCATTTTATGCATGCAGCCACAAATGTATTCAAGATTGTACCGTAGGGAGGTGCTTGGAAAGATTCACTCGGTAGGCAGAGTTACTAATTTCCAAGCTAGGTTATTGACAAAAAAAAAAGGGCTGGTGTGTTGCAAAGGCCCGGGGCCCTTTTTTGATCCCAGTCTTTCTTCACCAAACTTGCAGGGCAAAGAGTTCACTCTGCTCCTTCTGCTTCTGCTCATTAGGCCTGGGAGTCAGATATTAATTCTGGCCTGGGTGAAAACCCTGTCGCCATTAAGATCAGGTGACAGCTCATTTTCCTCGGTGGCCTGCCGAAGACAACAGCAGTGATGGAATTGTTTTTTCTAGTCTGTAACCTCATTAACTCATTGGAATAAAGACAATGTGGAGTTGTTTGCATTACGCTGTAATTATGCTGATTTACTCACTTTCTCCCTGTCTCAGTCATTCTCTCTTCTCTTTCCAATTGCCATTTTAATTAGATTCTCCTATACTCAAACACTGACAATGTGGACTTGTGGCTTTTGACTCATGAATCAAGCACCCACCCATCACTTCCTATATGAATTTGAGGAGTGTGTGTGTGTCATGAAAAAGGAATGGAGATAGGAAAAGGAAAGTAGGCAGTAACAAAGTGTCCCATGCAAACATGCCATATGTCTTTACTAGTCATTACCTTGCTTGACAAGGCTACATTCCATGAGATTGTCAGTGGGTCGAAAAGGACAAGTGTGTGGAAATTTATGCTCCTGCAACTTCACGTGATCGGGGGCCTGACCTTGATTTTCTTTTCCTTTTCAAGTGAGAGCCAGAGAGGGGGAAAAACGTAAGCTAGAGAGAGAGAATGAGAGAGAAAGAGTGATGCTTGGATGAACACAGCCTTTGTGCGTCTGTCTCATGAGGATTTGATTTGGTCTCGTCTACTGGGTGATGGGGGCACAGATAGCAGATGTCAGCTGTTACTTTTTCCCGCTGCCTTTTACAGCAGAGTACACAATCTTAACGTTAAATAAATGACAATTGTTCTAAATGATGAAATCCAAAATCGCCCAACTTACTTTACAATTGATTCACGAACATGTGACCACATGAGTTTAGGAAAATATCTTGCAGCTGATTGAGAGATATTGGTTTGTATTTGACGACAACTTATTACTTGAAGCGAGAACATTGTTGATGTTATTCTTAAGTTTGCTCATCTGTCTGCCTTAATTAAATCTTTAAGGTCCCATAACGTGGTGCTCTTTGGATGCTTTTCTGTAGACCATAGTGGTCTTTTAATACTGTATCTGAAGTCTATTTCCCAAAATCCAGCCATTGTGCTGAATAACAGCCACTAGAGCCAGTCCCACAGCTTACATTAGTACGTGCCATTTCTGAGTCTGTAGCTTTTGAGGAGGAGAGAGGGGGCAAGGTGGAGGCTGGGGGTGCCTTGGGGTGTGGTTTGAAAGCCATGATGTCTCCCTCTCATGGGCAGGCCAAATTCTCTGGGTGGACAAAGCAGAGAAAGGGGAGGTATCCTTGCCCCTTATGACCTCATTAGGAGCAAGATTCCAGATTGGCCCATCTGAGCTTTGATTTTCCCAAAGGCAGAGCAGGATGCCCAGGGCTCGGGTTACACCTAACACCCTTTCTAGCCACTGAGGGATCATAGGAAGGCTGGGCAAACGCATATTAATGTTAAAAAACCTCATAAAGTGAAATTTTCATGCTATAGGACCTTATTTCCACAGATCCAAAACTGACCTTTGGTTCCATATGATAAAAACCATTCACTCAGATAGAAAAATCAAATCTCTAGTAGTACTTCAATAAAGTAGTTAACATTTCTCAGTCTCTGGGTGGCTGATAATAGTGGGTAAGTCATTATTTAAAGATGAAGATTTGAGTTAAAAAAATGTATGGTACACTCCCTGTACTATTATTTTGGCATTTTTCATCAGATTTCTTCAAGACGGTATGATATCCTTCACATAAGGCATTTGAACACATAAAATTCAATGTGACTATTGTTGTTGAATTTTGAGTGACTTATTCAACTTGGTCACACTGGTTTTTGTTTACGGTAAAAAATGACTCCATTGGAAATGAATGGGAAAGAGTATAATTATCATCCAGGAGATAAAAGACATCTCCACACTCCACTTTCCTTTGCTTGTAGACACACACAATTCATGTTGTCACGTTGCAGCTTGTACAGCTAATCCACCAATGTTCACACACATATGCATGCACGCACACACAGAAGCACACACAAAAAAACACACACACACAGTTCATGTTGTCAAGTTGACACCACCAATGTGAACAACCAATGTTTACACACATGCATGCACAGAGAAACACCCACACCCATACACAGATACACACATGTGTACACACCCAAACACACACACAGTTCATGTTTTCAGTTCATGTTGTCATGTTGCCACTTGTCCATGTGAAGCACCAATTTTTGCAAATACCTGCATGCACGTGCTGTTTTCTTTCCTGGGGGGCTGATTTTCCACCGAAACAAGTTCCTTCCCATGACTGTTTTACAGAACCACGGTTGCTGCGTCCTGGACTCAGCACTGCCCAAACGATAGGGATTGGTTTAAAGAAATGGAAACATCGCAGAATGTCTTTTCTCCTATAAGGAGTGTATGCTCCTGTTGCCAGACCTTCCTCCGCAGTACAGCGGAGATAAGTCCGGTAAGCAAGAGAACTCAAACATGCAGCCTGCACACTAATAACAATTGACTTATGATGGACACTAGTCCCTCACAGTGCAATGCAAATAAGAAACAGAAGAGCTGCTCACACCTGAAATGTATTTTAAATAAATTGTGGGTGTTGGGAAGGCAGCTCCAAAACGATGTTGGAACAAAAAATAAGTAGAGTCTACTAAACCTTGACTAAGTCATTTTTACATTTAATGTAGTTTTTCTAAAGTTTGGCATCATCATTCAAAAGTTGCAGTTTGATAGTTTACAGTCACTCTAGCAGCTCTCAGGCTCTAGGCTATAGGCACAGTGGTGTTCTGAACTTAATACTAATGTCAGGATGCTAACATGCTCATAATAACAATGTCACATGCTAAGGTTCAGTGGGTATGTTTACTATCTTCACCATATTAGTTTAGCCAATCAACATGGTAACATTTGATAATTAGCAGCAAATACAAAGCAGTTTTTATGATATGTAAAATATTACAAAACTTGAAATGCTGACCTGATGGTGGCACTAGATAAAAAGTTAGGATCACCAAACTCAAATGCCTGTGCACAATTTGGTGCAAATCTTTTTTGTGATGTGACAGTTCAGAGGATAAGTGAAAACCTTGATCTACTGCTGGTGCTAGATGAAACGTCAAGTTAGAGGGAATCATCTCAGAGACAATGAATATCTAAACAAACATTTGGAGATATCTCATTCTGTAACAAAGTGTTGGACCAACCAATCAAACTGAAATGCTGGCTTTACTCTGAAATAAAAAAATACATGATCAAGAGTCTATGATTCAGTAAATCTTTCCGGTCAGACACACAGTAATCATCTTTAGGACCCCTTTAAGGCAGTAGCCGGGGTCGGGCAATCATTTTACAACATTTTAAGAGCATTATCCACAGCTTCTAAATATTTGTATTTTACATGTATCTCTGCTATTCTTTGTCACTTGAAAGGTTTTCTTAAAGTCAACATTATTTATTTATTGGTTCTTATTTAGGAGTGTGTGGTCATTGCATTTTAAAAACAAGCTCAACCGCCCTAACATCCAACACTTAGCTTTTAAATGGTCTGCTTTTTGTCACTGTGTAACAGCCAAACTCCATTACAATTTGTCCTGATTTGCCCCGAACCAAGCAACAACTCTGAATAATGGAGTCTCATATAAAGAAACCAGATTGCACTGACTTGGATTTGAAGTCGATGGAGGTCAGATTAAAAGTCTACAAGGTGAAGTGACAAGCACCAGCTGAGGCACTACTTTATGGGTTACTTATTTCTTAAATCCTTCTCATTCTAGATTATTTAGGGCTCTAATACCATCTCTATGGTAGATAAAGCCGATTACACACCGTCTCTAAATGGAATTAGGTAATTTGCCTCACTTCATATAATGTAATCTCCACTACAACCTCATTTCAACTACTCCTGCTCTAGACTTGATCTTTTCCCTTACTATTACATTCAGACCCTGAAAAACTGATTGGGATGTACCCAAAGTGTGGTTATAGAGACACAGTTGCTAGTTATCTTTTAAATGTAGAAGTCACACTCATTACAAACCTCTCCATAGGAAATAGTTAAACCACAGACAAACAGTTGCCTCAGTTAAACCTTATTCAGAAAATGTAGGATTTTCCTCAAAATTCCAGGCTATTTTGGGACCTTCCGATGTTCACAAGCTGAGTGAAGACAGATCTCATTGTGGTTCTAAATCAGATTGGATTATAAGATTAGTCTATTTTTTTCTGTTCTCTCATTGTATTCGTTTTAGGGGAAAGCATCACAACAAGTGCAATGATGCAGTGCTTTCCCCAGTACAATCTGATATGTCAAATTCCTTAAGACAGTTACCATCTAAAGTCATTTCTTTTCACTAAATGTAACATGATACGCCACAAAGTTATTTGAGACAGCTTTATCAATTAATGATCTTTCAATCTGCTGGAGTCCAATATTAAAATTCAAATGCAATCCCTGGCCACAGTTACTGAGATTATAATGTGAAATCATATAATTAGATCTTTTTACTCCCTAGATAGGAAGATGGTATAATACTACGATAAAAAAAAGTGTGGCATAAATGTGCTGCACAGTGATAGACCCAGAGTGATACAGTCTGATGGTGTGTCTATGTTTGATTTTGAATGTTGCCTGCTGTTAAATCTTTCAGAAGAATATGATTTCCTGTGAAATATTAAGATTATGTGAAAATGTACAATCAATCTTGCATGGAATGTAAATCTTTTTTCTCTAATCTTACAAAAGGCGATAAGACACGAGCATCAAGATTGCATGCCTCTGGTCACTAAAAAGAATGATCCATGCCCATGATTAACCACAAAAAACATGCTATATTTCTCAGATTGTGAGTAATCTGCCAGTCTGGCTTGACAACTATTCATTTCCTTTAAAAATCTCCCCTGCCTGCCAAAACAGCCCAAGCCTTGAAGAAAACACATACCATACACACACACAGTTTCCTAGAAATACTGTGTAAATCTTCCTTGTCCGTTTCACAGGTACTCTTTCCAGATTAATTACAGATAAGGCAGTCCATTTGATTTAAGGAATTTGACCATGTACAATGGGCTTCAAAGTAGCCCTGGGCAGGAAGTGAAAGAGGAAGCTCTGTAACCCTGAGCCCGGCAGGATACATCTACTTACTTGCCAGTTTTGCCTATGAAATCCCAAAAAGTCCCAAGGGGCTAAAGCCTTCTCCAACACATATTAGAAGCCTACTTATTTCACAACAGACAGAGCTAAGGTGTTTTCCACTGGGCATGAGCATCTATCCAACACATGTGGCTACCAGTATTTACATTTAAACCAATTCATGATCCACTCTACAGTAAGTAAAATAATGACTCCTACCCATGCTGGCATCATCTCTTGATAGAGCATGGTGCTCTATCTACTAAACACAAGGCACTCATGAGTTTAGTAAAGAAGTGAATTAATGAACAATGGATTGAAATCCATTATTCTCATAACAGGGACCAGTGGGACATCCCAATGGATTGTGCCACAACAATGACAGTCGGATGTTCAAGAGTCAGCTTTGCATTGTGCATTGCCACCCCTCCATGTCCAAAATATTTCTGAAAAAATCACAAGTGATTGATGGCTCACATCAGCCTGTGACACAATTCACAGTCACAGATTTAACTCTTGAACCTGCCATCTGCAGAGCTAGGCACCACACCGAGATGGGCCACGTGTTAGCATTTAGGAATGGGGCTCTTCTGGGCTTTTCTGGTATTTATCAGTAGAAATGTATAAGTTTTGATGAAAAAAAGCATTAATACATGTGCAGAATTCAAGCAAAATCAAGACAGTCCAACCCTGAACGCCCTGTACTACTTCGAGCATTCAAAGCACATTGCTGCTTGAAATGATGATACTGATCATTACTTGCATTAATCAAAAATGATGATGATTCATTATGTGTGGGCTTCAATTCTGTATGGAGTAATGCACATCAATTAGTGGGCAGTAGTAACCTTAAGGTTAGCAATGCTTGAGGCTTGGAATTTCATTGATTTAAAGGGGAAAACATTGGATGGGAGCAGTTTATAAGTTACACTATCTCTTCATTTAGCATATCTTATTCTTAAACCCACATTGCTTCTCAATGGTCAGTAGGCCTGTACTTGATGCTCCCCTGTTTTTAATGTGTAGAACTACTGTACATGTATGGAAGGCAATGTACAATGGGTTGCTTGATGTTTGCTTGGTTTAAATTACTTTCAAATTAAGAATTAAGCAATTAGACTTGGAGTGATTATAGCTATCTGGCGTGATTATAGGTAAGGGGGTATTAGACCTGGGATGATGTGCTCAAAGGCCATCCCTGCTGAAGTAGAAGATCTGGCCTCAAGACAATCTCATGGCTTACAGCGTCTGAACCGGGGCTACTGGCTATCTCTGCAAAAAGGTCAGCAGGAACCCTCTGGGCTCATAAGACAGGCCAATTAACACACCCGCGCTTGGAAACCTGCATTATTTATTCAGCATCCTTCTTTAGATTGAGAATAGGAATGAGGGAGGAGGCAGCAGGGAGGATGTAGGAAGAGATGAAGCAGATCAATGGAAATGTGGAGTTTAATTACCGTCAGCTCGGCAGGCCATCTTCACAGGACTAAATCCTTGGCAGGGGCTGGTAGAAAAATACCAGCAGCACCCCGAGCCAGTATCTGTGTTTCTGACACATTTCACTATTCACAAAGGTGTTGTGTTAAACACTCTTGACTCTTGACAAGGCCAACTTGCTTTGTGATGAATGATGAAAGAAGTATTTTCATAAAAATACCTTAATTGGCTTAAAGGAAACATGCATTTGCGTAGAGTTTTAAAAAACTCCCTTTTTGTCAGGATACTTGAACATCCTATATGTAGATAACTTTTCCAGTCATGATACACTTACAGCATCACTAAACACAAATGTGTTAGCCGTGAAGTTTCACACAGAGTGAAGGAAATGTGATTAAGTCTCTACATCTACACATCAATTGATAAACATCATTAGATGGAAACCGCCCTGTCTAATTTGTTGTGATGTGCCTGTGATGTCATAATTGGATGTGCTCCTCTAAATGTGGGAGAATTCTAGACGGTTTGGAAAAAACACTTTGATTAATCATGCTATGTTGCTGACTTCAATTATGCTGTGATAATGAAACAGTTTCTTTCAGGCATGATTCACTCCAGCTGAACAAAGAAATTCACAGCTTAAATGTGCCCATAACTGGCATAAACCTGTGATGTTTTAGTGGTGATCTTTTGCTCAAACAAACTGAGCACCAAGACTTCTTTATATGTGAGACATGTTTTGACACAGTGTAGCTGTCAACTGCAGACCCCGTATTTGCATACATATCTTATGTAAGTTAAGGCATTTACTTTATATTGATGTAAGCAGTATTTTCTGTGATATTATGGAAAATGGTGATTTACATCCCCTTTGAACACACAAAGGAGGTACATTTTCAGTTGATAAGCAGGCATCATTTCCATGACATCAAAGAATAATGGAAGTTAAAACAGGTATGTCTGCAACATCTTACATAATTGTATACAGCGTGTCTGAAAATTATGTTTATTGTGAATCAATTTCCTTTGATTGCATTTAATTTGTACAGCATAATGCAACAATGTGTTTTATCATAATTTGTGCTCTTTAACTGGACCATTTCATCTTGTGTTGATATAATTTGTGCTCTTTAAATGGAGCATTTCATCTTAATGAATGCATTATTTATAAATTTGTACTACTTGGAAAACCTTTTTCAGGTTGACAATTTGCAAAATACAGTGTTGATGAGTGCATGAAGCTGAGGCTGTAGGCAGGAAGGCTTTTGACTGCTTCCCCCAGTAAGAAAGAAAGTCAAGGTAATTTATATTTAGCACTTATCACAATCTGAGTTAAAAAGTGCTTCACGGGCCCAAAAAAATAAATATACAGACATTATTATAAAAAAATAAGATATTCATAAAAAGCCCAATAAATCACAGAAAGTCACAGTAAAAGACAACAGCAAAGATTACATATCAATACAGTCAATAATGTTGTTAAACGAACACCTGACTAAAAAGATGCGTCTTTAGCTGCTTTTTTAAAATGTCAGCAGAGGCAGCCTTCTTAAAACAAGACGCAAAGTGTTCCACATTCCATGTTTTGTTTTCAGCCTAGTATGGGAAACAGCCAGTAAGCCCTGATCAGAGGCCCTCAGTGATTTGCTAACAACACACGAGTGCAGCAGATCACGTATATAAGCCGGTGCCTGACCATTGATGGCTCTGTAGGTAATGACAAGAATATTGTACTGGATCCTGAATTTAACCAGCAGCCAGTGCGATGAGGCCAGAAATGGGTTAATGGGGAATGACCTCCCTGACGTTGTCAGCAACCCAGGAGCAGCATTCTGCACCAATTGCAAACAATCTATAGAGGATTTAGTAAGGCGAGAGAAAACAAAGGCATGTATGATAATTTCTAACTCAGCATATAATACAACACGCCCTATTTTATTAATGTTTCCAAGGTGGAAAAAAACAAGTGTACAATTTAATATTATCCACATAGCAGTGATACAAAATTCCTTTACATTTTAAAATAATTTGCACAAGTGGAAGAATCTAAATGGAGAATAAAATTGGTCCCATAACCAAACCTTGGGGCACCCCACATGATAAGTCAGCAAACTCAGACGTATAAAAGCCAGCAGGCACAGAAAAACTTCTACCTAAAAGATATGAATAAAACTAATCAAGGGCCCTCCCAGAGATGCCCACTCAGTCTCTGAGCCTGTCTGTCATGATACAGTGATCATCAATATTAAATGCTGAGCTGAGATCAAACAACACCAGGACAGAACAATTTTCAGTATCAGAGGACATCATGATGCCACTTTTAATTCTTAGAGGCTCAGTCTCTGTGGAGTGTTTCTGTCAAAAACTTTTTATTTAATACTTCATTGTACTTACTTAATTTTTTGAGTACATTATGTTTGTTTAGGGCTTTGGTAAGCTTATTTGAGACAACCTTTTCTAAGTTTGGATATGAAGGGGAGCTTTGAGATAGGTTATCTTATTGCTGAGTAGAGATGGATCCAGGTTTGTTTTCAAAGAGAGGCTGAACAACAGCCACTTAAAATTATAGGGCACACGACCAGATTCGAGACAGCAATTGATAACCAAATAAGGGTCTACTGAACTGATGACATTTTTGACGTTGATGGCGTTGGTAAAATGCCCAGAGGGCTAGAGGAAGACTTCATAGAGCGCACTAGATCAGTTAAGTTTTGTGGAGAAATAGGTGAGAAAAAACTGAGGATTGACAAAAGGGGAGGAGGAGGAGGGGATTATGCCAGACCTAACATCAGCAACCTTATCCACAGAAAATGATGGACAATTACTCCAATCCTTATTTGAATTAACAGGCACAGCAGTGAGGATATTTACTATGCCCAAGCGTTTAACACAAACATTCTAAGAAGTTTTCTCACAAAAGATGCAATTCTCCAACATTTTCAAAAGTACAAATAATGTATGTTATGAACACAAGTAGTCTGGCTCAACAGATGTACATTGCTCCTCTTCTCAGGCTATCCCTGCTTGCGCCACCCAGAACATTTAATTGGTTTAACAAGCCAGAGCTTTCCTCAACCCCCACCCAATCCCAGAATAAATAGCTGGTGTAGCCAGATCATACTGCAGCGCTGACAGCGCTGTAGAGATAGGTCTGGCAATGTATGACTAATACTCATGTGACGGTATATCAGATGGTAGAGTGGGTTGGATCGTGTTATTCAGCAAGGTCAGTGGTTTGATCTCTGGCCCATCCAATCCACATGCTGAAGTGCCCACAACATTGAACCCTCAGTTGCTTCCGGTAATTGTGTATGGCATGAAAAATGTTGCTTTTAAAAAATATCTGCCAAGCAAAGTCAATGAGATGTTAAATACATGAGTGGCTAGTAGATCTGAGGTTACTGCCAGCTACAGTGCCTGTTTGACCAAAAAACATAATTTCCCGCGCTGGTTATGACAATGTGTTTGCTTTTTCAATTGATATATGTGTTATATAAACTTAGACATTCTGGCCTAAGTACCCTTTCAAATATTTTCCAGTGCCAATGCATGTCATATATTTCCAGTACACAAGATAGCATTGTGCATTAGTGCACCATATCCATTGAACTGAAGTGGCCACTGTGTAATTCAGACCAAGCAAGTGGGTGTTAGTCATTAGTCACTGTTGGGGCTGCTGTTGATTTTCTCTGTGTGGGTAGGGGATGTATATTATGAGATTACCGCACTGATCTTCACATTTTCACAGATGAAAATGAATGCAGGACTGCAGGTTGGCTGAAAGCTTGCTGGTTATTAGTCCATGCAAACTGTCTTATGTACCCTTGAACAAGGTACTTGTATGAGAGAAAAACAAATATTTGAGAGAAAACGTTTTCATACCAATAGCAAAAGAAACTTCTCTCGAAAAAAGTGTTTCTCTCAAAACGCTCTCAAAATACTTTTTTACACTCTCAAATATATATATTTTTTGCTAACAGTTTAAAAAAAAAAGTGTTTCTCTCAAAACGTTTTTCTTCCCGCTCTCAAAAAACTAAGTCTATGCTCTTTTTGCAGGATTTTTCAGCCCAGCCGACTTCTAAATATATACCTTTTGATCATCTAAACAATTTTTAAAAGTCAAACTGAAACATTGGCGGTGAGCTCCAGGTCCTGCAGCCGGAGACAGACCACCATCAGTGGGTATAACGCGTGCCAAATCCTGCATCCCTGCCAACACTTGCTTCCACAAACGGAAATAATGATTTCACAAGACAAAGCAACTACTGTTTAAAAGCTAGGGTATATACATTTCTTTGTCATGTTCATCAATGATGATTATAATTTTAGAACTTTTAGAGACATCAATGTTTTATTATCATTTCTTTGCTACCTGGATGCAATTCTTGGCCGCAGTGATGTTTAGGAGATGCATTATTCAGCAGAAATTACTGTTGCTGCCCAAGCATGTACCATTTTTGTCAGGGATGCAAAATGTGGGTACTACATCAGCAAAGCAAGCTCTAGTCATGGCTAGGGGATGTGCAGTTGCTACCGGGTGTGTGGGCTAGTTGGTTAGTTTGCTAATGCTAGCTTGGTTTTGAGCCATAGGGGGATTGTGCCATTGCTACCAGTGTGGGGCTCTCCATTGTCCCGCTGGAGATCAGATCAGGTCGAGGTCGGCAGCAGAGCTTTCTGTCAATGTTTACACGGTGGCCGAGCCCCACTGACTGTGGTTTGTCTGCAGCTGAAGGACCGGGAGCTCACTGCCAGTGTTTCAGTTTGACTGTTAAAAGCTGTTAGGATAACTAACATTTATTTATTTATGAGTGAGCTGGTTGGTTATTTTCCTAACACTAGCTTGCTATTCCACCAACACTGGAGGGTTAAAAGGTATTTATTTAGAAGTGGGCTGGCTGCTAGTTATCTATCTATGATGGTGACAATGGTGTAATGATTAAGATGATTAAGATTAAGATGGCCAATGGGAACGTGTCCCCACCCATGACACTATTTTCACATCGTGCGAAAAATCCTGAGATGAGAGCAAAAAATTGAATTGACAGCAAAGACTTAGGTTTTGAGAGCGAGAAGAAAAACGTTTCAGGAGCATCACTTTTTTGAGAGAGAATTTTTTCTTACACTGATAGCAAAAAGTGTAAATAGAGTTTTTTTGCTATTGTTGTGACTTTTTCATGATCACTGGCAGAGGGACGTGATCCGCGGTCTCTGTGGCACAAAACAATGGGGAAATTAAACGCTACACGCCGACACCAAAGGAACGGTTGTGGTTAGGAAGAGAATAATGCAGCAAGGAACGGCAACACGTGATCCCCGGTCGCCGGGGTGAAAGTCCTACGTTGTTTGACCCATCTACCAAGCGGATTTTTGGCCTTTCAACACTACTCTCTACCGTAATCGTTCTGTGATCACAAAATAGACTTCCCATTGAAATACATTACTTCAAAATACGTAATGAACACACAAAAATAACGACATTAAAGTGACCTGTACACGAATCAATAGATTAAATAACGTGACCATTGAACAAACTGCCATGAGACTGGGCTGGTATGCTGTACAAAACTGACTGAAGATGAAGTTAAAGAAATGTCCAAGTGAAAGCAGTCTTCTGTGATGCCACTTTGAGACCGGACACCAGAGCCAGTACACTCACAGGTTGGTTATAACTTTCACGTTGGCTCCTTGCCCCTTTATTACTTTCCTCAGCTGCAGCCCTGCCAGGTAAGTACGGTCTCAAAGCAAACAATACACATAAATTTCACAGGAGAGCTCCGCATGAGAAAACTGAAAGTAACTTGCAACAGACTCATATCCTGTTTGAGGTGACCTTGTCCATCAAAATGACACACCTTACACAATCATAAAATTCTCTCATGGTTCAGGAGACAGTTATGGGCTTGAATTTCAGTATATGGCTCTATACCGCCTGACTTGAAATCAGACCTGGCTGTATCTATTCATGATGCACTTTTTTTTCTTTTCCTTTTTAACTTTTGTGTCTGGTGATTTTAAGGAGACAAGTTTTTATAACCCCCCTTGAGTTATTTTGTATTTCAGCTACGTAATCTGTATTTTTTCTTTCTGTTTATCTTTGTCCACTTGTGTACATGAGTAAACGCCTAAATAACAACATAGTGGAGATGTGTGTAAAAAGCCAGAGTTGGAATTAAAGTTATTAAAGGACTTCAAAACAATCATGATTTCTTGGGGATGACTAGACAGTCATTTCAGTTGGTGTCTCACCTCAAAAGGGAGTAACTTTGCAACTTGAATGACACATTTCTTCTTTATGTGCACTCAAACATATGTGCAATTACAGTTTCTACCTGGGCTGACAACATAAACTCAACTTAATCTTCATCGTTCTGACAGACAAGGCGTCTGTGTTGCTGAATGGCCTTTAAGCGAGTTTTCACAAAACCTTGTAATCAGCACTGGAAAAGTAGCGCACAAAAAAAAAAATGCAAACACATGCACAGTCTGCTGCGATTTTAAATTGCAACGTTCAAAGTTGTTAAGCAGTTTGTGTGCCCTTAGTGGCTCAGTGATATATGACATGTGCTAGGTTGAAAACAGCAACAAATATTCTTTGGATTGTTATTTGATTTTTGTAGAGAGATACTGTACAAAGACGTCTTTTTTTCTCAATGCAATGTTTTTCAGTAAAAGATAAGCACCAAAGGCAAATAATTCAGAGGTTTGTCTTTCCACATGGACAAAAACACAGCATGAGTATATCTGAGGAAATAAAAAATCAACGTATAATGAAAATTTATTTTTGTATAGTCAAAACACAAATGTGATACTATTACTGTATTTTATGACACATACATGAGTCAAATGACATGTTACACTCCTTCTTGGATACTTAAAGTGATTATATATCTACCCACAGCTGTCTGTCCTCCATCCCTTCTTGCTGCTGTATTCTAAGATCTCATTTGTCCACTGCTCCTGTCTCTTCCGCTCCAGTCTTGTCAGCGAAAGGTCACTCTGGCCCTCCAAGCACAGTGCCCACTTTCTCCAGGGAAATTAATGGTTTGAGTCTTCAAATGCTGCTTTGCTCTTTCTTTTTTTGCTGGCATTGATTTGGAAGATGCCTTTAAAAGGTAAACGTAGACTCCACCATGGATGGACACAGGAAACAGATAGTAGGGATGTCTTCTGAAATTAGAGGGTGCTTCTTTTTCTGTTTTTTTAAAGGAGCAGGTGGACCAGATTGCCAGTTAATCTGTTTTTGTGTGTGTAAATCTTGTAATATTGCATTTGTGTGAGAGAGAGACTGTGTGTACACAAGCATCAGGAGCAAAGTGTTTCCTTTTGATTCGATTTCATTTCACTGCATCCCGCAAAGGTGTCAGCGGGAGGTTTGTGTAGCCAATGCAACAGCCAGCCACTCGCTTTCTAACGTTACGTTATTGATGATGTTCTCATCCTCCCAGACAATCGCCAGGGATACATGGACAGACGAGGGAAATATGTCTTCATTCTCCTGTCAGGAAGGTTTACGGCAGTTGATGTTCAAACGCCCCGGCACTGCCTCCAGAATGAAGCATCAGAAGAGTGGTGCAGAGTGGGAGTTTGTGATGAGGGCAGGCCAACCTTTATAGAGGCATAAATGTGGTGCTTTATGTTAATCAGCATGTGATAGATTGGGACACAAAATGTCAAGGTGACACTTTTATACCTTAAAACACTCACACATCAGTCAATTACAGTTACATATGTATGTGTATATATATATATACATATATAACTGTAATTGACTGATATGTATATACATTTATATATACTGTACATACACATACATTTATATATATCTCAACTATTAATTGAAAAAATTAAGAAAACAACACCCATCTTGGAGCACGGAGTGGATACACATTGATCTCTTTCTACTGGAGAACGTTGTCTTCTTCTTTTGCATTTTATTATCTGGCTTCCAGCAGATTCTTGTCTGCTTTTCAGCTTAGTCATCTATTATAAAGGGGCTAAATACGGCTTTGACTTTCCAGTTGTTACATTACACCTCAGCTGAAGTCTCCCCGGATCTAATAAATCACACATTTCTTCCGATTGAGGATTATTTCCAAATTAAGAACTCTTGCAACTAAAGGTAAATTTGAGATGGACATTCATGCTTTTATTTCTTCACGCTTGGATTACTGCAACTGCCTTTTTACCTGTTTGAATAAGAAGGAGCTTTACCTTCTCCAGGCGGTTCAGAACTCCGCTGCTAGGCTTTTAACTTACATCAACAAAAGAGCACACATCCCGCCTGGTTAGCAGCACTTCACTGGTTACCAGTCCAGTATAGAATTCAATTCAAAATTCTGGTCAAGTTCCTTCATACATCTCTGACTTGATACATCTTCACACTCCCACCCGTAGTCTGAGGTCATTAAGTCAGAGGCGTTTAGTGGTTCCCAGCACTCATTGTAAAACTACAGGGGATCGATCATTCCAAGCAGTGGCTCCTAAGCTGTGGAATGACTTGCCTCCCTCTCTACGGTGTGTGAATTCTGTCAGATCTTTTAAAACGCAATTGAAGACACTGTTGTTCAAGCATGCTTCAAGTTAGTCCAGGTGTTTTTGTGGTTGTTTGCTGTGTTTTCTCTTTTGTATTTAAATGTTCTTGTATTTTAATTTGTTGTATCAGATTTTATTGTGAAGCACTTTGTGATTTTTTATTTGTGAAAGGAGCTATACAAATACATTTTCCTTACTTACTTACTGGCATGCAGATACTAATGGAGGTCTTCCAACCATTTAGAAGTCATCCACTGGCAGAGGGGGGAAATAAAGGATGATATCTGTTCAGGGAGACTTGTTTTCAGACCTGAAAAAAGAGATTTTAATACAATTGAGAGCAAAGTGGTCAATTAGGCATCGCTCAGGGAGAGCTGGGTTACTGCCAGAAGCAAAGTTTTGTAAAAGGAATGAATCAATCCCAAAAACGGCTCTTTCTGTCCAGGCAGAGCTGAAAGGAAGCAGTGTGTTAACACGCGGAGAAAATTTGGTTTTCACGACGGCTGGATTTTGAGCATTTAACTACATGGTCGGTATCCAAATCTATACCAATAACTTACGTATCAGGAGTTCAAATGTCTGAATAGGTAAGGGGCTGTGAAATGTTTCAATATGACACTGCTACAGTTCACATACTAGTGTTGCTTTTACTTACAATTTTCCAAATGGACCAAAATGTACTTTGATCAAGCTGCCAAGTCAACTCTTTGGTCAGGATGAAGGAAACCAAGCAGAGAGTACCCATAAACAATTACACTAACACTTACAATAAAAGAGATTGAAATGACTCGTTTACAGTTTAAAATAATAAATTCAGGAATTTGAATTTACATACTTCAGGATTCAAGAAGCTCCAAAAGCTTGCCCTAAAAGTTATAGCAGTATCTTGTTCATGTTCCAGCATTGATACATGTTGCTATGGCTTTGCCATATGGCTAAACCCTGCTTTTTTAAACTAGTGTTAATTTTGTCACCTATTAAATGGTGACTAAATTTAGTCTTAGTCTTGTGCCAAATGTCCTTGTTAGTTTTAGTCATATTTATTCATTTACATATGTTTTTTTGTTAGTCAAGTTTTAGTCGACTTAAAGTCTCGTCATTTTAGTATAGTTTTAGTCAAAAGAGAACTCAGGTATCTTTGTAAAGTTTTAGTCAAAACATTGTAGTGTTTTATTTCATTAATTATTTCTGAGATTATTTCTGATAACCATTTCAGCCAAATAGTGTTTCACACATCATAAATATTGGTTGAAATGTCATATTTATCTGACATAATACACTTGTTGAATGCAATTTTGTTAAACGCATCTGGTTTTATTGAGCCTTTTCCATCATGCAAATGCAATTGTACACAGACACAAATTAGATAAGTGCCAGGGCTCATGGGCTCTACAGCACGTTGTTTTCTTGCCAGCAGTTGCACACATTTCTCCATCCGCTCTACAAGCTGTTTAAGAGCAGCTTCGCCAGCACTCTATCCTCGCCCGGGGCCGGAGCACATCTCTACGTGCTGTAGCATCTTCTGCAGCAGGCTAAACCGGGCTTCCTCCCTCCCACCCTCCCCTTGCCTGGGGCTACGCGCTGTAGCAGCTTCTCATGCAGGCAGAACCGGGCTTCCTCCTTCCTCCGCCCGTACCACATTGCTACCTGGATGTGTGATGGCTAGATTAAAAAAAGGGGAAACACCGAATCTCTAGATGAGCCGCAGCCAAGCAAGCCGTGCCTGATTGAACCACTGTTAGTGGGAGGAAAAAAACTTGAAACCAACCGATTGGCCTGTTTGGAACATGTACACGCTCCAAACAGGCACTGCAATAGTTCTATGTTATGATGAAAAAGTAAAGATGATTGTAGTCCTTGTCTCGTCCTCATCATGGAAAAAAATATTTTGTTGACAAACATATTTAGTCTAACGCTATTTTGAAGTAGTGGTGTATTATTGTTTTTCCACACATAAACTTAATCTGACTGCAATCTGAGAAGGCTTCCATGGCCCGTTGATGGGGTCAATACTTGTGAAGTGTGCAGCGAATCCAACATGGTGCTGGACGGAGGGAGACTGTCTCTTTGTGGCTGCAGGCGAGATATGATAGATTGGAGACCAAACCGCAGAACCTCTTAGGTCTCTGCTGGGTGCCTGGGGCATCTACAGTTCAAAGCCCAAAGCACAAAGACATTTGAAGAAGACACAACGCTAGATGACTGAGATGCTATTTAATGTGTGTGAAAGAATCCACAGGGATATAGGGTTGGAAAGGTGAGGAGGAATGGAAGGAATGAGATAAGGATAAAGAAAGTCCATGTCTGTTAGAGAGCAGACTGTCAGACAGCTCAAGAGCCAGTAAAGAAAAAAGAGGCTGACTGAGTATGTGTCATCTTTTCATCAGGGTTTATGAGTTGTGCTGTGTGACAAACACAACATGTACAGTACACTTGAGAGAACATGGAGCCTGTGAGATTACAGTTTGCTCTACTGTGATTATATGGTGGAGAGCAATCCCCTAAAGTGTCCTACTTCTAGGGTAGAGATTAAGGATTTGTAAATAGGAAAATGTGAGTGAAGCTTGTTGATCTGATGCAAAACAGTGGTGTATGTGTAGAGGGCTGTGTACCTCAGTGCATTTCAATGGTGTTGATCTGCTCCTAAGTGGATTTAATATGTGAACCTAACCATCCCATCCTGTAACTTTTCCCACACCAACACACATGAATGCACAGAGTTATTGCAAAGGTTGTGTGTCATGTAGTCTCGCTTTGCCAGACCTTCCTGCATAGCACTGCGGGGGTGGGTCTGGCTAGTCCACACATCAATCCAGGATGAGAGAAAAACGTCCTCGTTTATTGGCATTTCTTTAAACCAAATACAATCGTCTTGGTGCTCGGGAAGGAACTTGTTTTGGTGGAACATGTGTACGTTCAATAGTTGTTTTAGTTGAACCCAGATAAGACAGATAGTCTAGCTAGCTGTCTGTAACCAGTTAACCATAGTCCTCACAAATCAACCGTTTTTAAAATTACAACACAAAGAAAGCATGAGGTAAGGGATATTCATTTAAATAGAGTGACTATGTGTCATGTCAGGTTGTAACCCATCTCCTAATAAACAGTACTTTCCCCCAACATTAATGTCAGTTTCTCTAATCTGCCTCTTTGCAGGTTTTGGAGGCTGCAACCAGCTATTACCAATATGCTCCCACAATCCCTTTCTTTTTCTGCCATTAAAAAGCTGTAATGTAATTAACATTGCTTTAATGTGCTTCTCGGTCACAGTTATATTTCCCGTTGTCTGTATTTTGTGCAATGTACAGCTCTCTCCCATTCATGGCAATCTCAAATGGTCTGTGTGTATCATGTCAGTATTTGTATCATGCACCGGCTGCAAGCCACTAAGCTGATAATCTAACTCGCAGCAGCAAATCCTATTGTAGTCATGCGATTGTAAGGGGCACAAGTGAATATGCAGTGAAAAGTGACCTCTGTGCACTTTGTTTTGATAGTCATGGGGCATCAGTGATCAATAGTAAGCTAATTGTGAGTGCTGTGCCAGTTTTTGTTATTGACTGTGTAATGGAAAAAGTCTATACAAAAAAAGCTGCTCTTGACCTCATTTTGGTGCACTGCAGTACATTTTGATAACTGTAGTCTAATAGGAAAGTTTATATTTAGATTCAGAATGTTGAGCAAAATATTTCTACCGGAGAGGGCATGTGCCTCACCTCTGATACATTCAAAAGTCATTGCTTGTATCAGCATGTTTCATTCTGTACAGTGTATTGTTTAGGACAAGGGAACAGCATACAGCATTTGTCACTGAGGTGTCACTGGTGTGTAACAAGCTGTGCTAACTGAAATCCCTTCAGCTTCAAAGTCTTTGGTGGTTTAAATCTGTTCCACACTTGTCACCTTCTAAACAACAACTCTAATCTCTTTGAATAGAATTTCTAGACATATCTCACTTATGTAACATAAAAGTCTTTCCTTTTTCTTTTCTATCACACGTGTCTGATGCTGAGGTGGCAAGTGTGGACGACTCAGAGTGTGCAGACATTCGTTATTCTTTTTTCGTAATATAATTTAGTTGAAAAGAGAAGGTGCACTGGCGATCAATAGCAGGTCAGCCAATGATGGATGGCTGTGCAATTACTAATTTCACTGTGAGACAAATAACTCCGTGCTCGGCCCTCAGAGCTGAGAAATGGAGAGAGAAAATGGCAGACCAAGCTACACAGGGAGCTTTGGCTCCACAATCCACTTCCCTATTCATACGGCCATTCATCTCTATTGCTTCTGCACTCCCAGCTTTCACTCTCACTCTCTAAAGTATCATAATGACTGCTCGGGTGATCGCATGTGGGAACCTCTGTGTCTACTATTGCTGCACAGACTTTACTGCGACTTCCGCAGCTTCATCTTTAGTAGCTACAGGAAATAAGGTCAGTCCAATAGCATTTAATTTTCACTGTGCTGCGTGTTATTGACGCACAATAATGGGAAAGGTTAACAATGAGGTATCTGCATTACCTGCAATGATGAGACAGCCCTTGATCCAATATTGGAAACCAATAATCCACTTCAGTTTTTGCACTGCTCATACATTTCGATTGGTATTATTTCACTGTTCAATAAAAATCCCCAAAATGGGACATCACAAATTGCAAACCAAAGATAATCTTTATTTCCCTTCAAATCAGTTTGACAGATGTGGGAGAGGATGAGAGGAAGGGTGGGGGACAGGATAGGTCAGGAGAGAAAGAGATGATGGGACCTGTGAAACTTTCCGGGTCTCACAACGCTCAGATGAACTCATTAGAAGTTAATTAATCACAGCTATCGATCCGTTGTCACTCTTCCAAGGCTCCACTACATTACAGGGCTCGGGTTCTGCTCAGGCGGTTTAAATGCTGAGTTTTCTTGTCTCCCTGCCTTCTCCACTGGGCTGTGGTATTCGTCCTGGCGCCGTGCTGTGTGTCAGCGTGTAGCATGAGATGGCAGATCCATGCCTGGGATGTGGGACGACCAATATTACTGAGTTCTGGTTAGGGTGAGACCTTAATTGAGTGTTAATGCAGTATAGATTTCCATAGTGTATCACATCATTTCACACCAAACAGTGCCACAACAACACTGCCAGTTATTCTTTGATGAGCAACAGCCTTTTATAGAAAAAAAGCACCCTCTGGTGACAATAATGGACGTCCTGTAGTCTCTACAAATTTGAATAAACAGTTTATTTCTTATAATTGTTATGAGAACTGATTTTTTTGCTTTGACTAACTGCTTGCTTTTCAGCATTGACAAGTGTACCTTCTCCTGATCAGTTTCTTAGTGTAAATCAAAGTTTAAAATTTAAATTTTACATAATTCCCAACATAAGTCAGATAAATTAATCATTAGCTACATTCTAAAGTGAGGCATTACACTCAGCTACTTAAAAGAAGGGCCGACATTGCATGCATAATAAAGTGCTTACTTCTTTCCTAACTCATTGTAGGTTGTTAAATCTGCATTCTGTACAGGTTATGTATTAGCTGGAAAAAAGATAAATGTGGGCAGCTTCAGTGCAATTTTACAAAAACAGTTGATATGTATAATATAAGAACTGTATCTTCCCTCTAACTGGTAAACAAAAATTAAATTACAATAGCATTGCTCAACATCCTTAGAAATGCAATGGGTCATTGCAAGAGCAGCTGTCTAAAGGACTATGTGTTAGTGTTAGTGACTCAATTAAAACACCATCCAAACAAACATCCCTTTACATAATTCGCAAATGCCTGGCTTGACAAACATTATGAACTCAAACCATATTTGTAAGTCACTGTATTTCTTAGGGGTAATGCAGTCATGTTTGTCTCAGTTCTCTAATTTACATTTCAACATAAACCAAGATTGGAATTGAATATTCAATATGAAAATTTCATTTTTAAACGTAATAGAAAACAGGTACCAGGTTAAACGGTCTTTTTATCCACATAACAGTCATTGATTTAATTAACCAAGGCAACTAACAAGTTCAAACAGGAGTTTGCATTATTCACACCCTGCCGTTTTTTTCATGGGTTATTGTTTAAATTATTTTCTAATATGACGTGAAGAAGATTCACATAATTTACTACTGTCTGAATAATACCTTGGGCCGTGGTTGGTCCAGTTAAGCCGCACCATGCCAAGTCAAACCGTGAAAACATATTGTACTTTTTCACTACAGCTTGACAGCAGGGAATGGCAGGGCCAACCCATGACAGCTTCTTTTAAATATTGCAGGCAGAAATAGTCCAAACAGAAACGACCACAGTGACCTGAAAAAGGCTGCAGGCAACAGGTAGCTATATTTGTGACTGAAACATCTCCAACACACCATCAAGATAAACAACTTTACCTTGCTGTGTGGTGAAGTGAAAAAAAAAACAATGACACTATGACAGCACGGCTGCACTTTTCAAGACCCTGAAAAACCCTTTATCCCTCCACCAGCTCCCTTCTCTTATCTCCTATGGGACTTGCTGATGATAAATCAACCTAAAGGGAGGTTTCACTTCACACTGATTTGCTCATCAGTGGTGAGAGGTAGAAAAGAGACTCAGTTTTCTTTTGTGCCAAATCAACTAAGCAACTTATTTTCCCCAACACTACAGCCTACTGTTTTGTATGTGTTTAGTCCTTCAAGATAATTTGTGGATGCCGCAAACGGTTTCATGTGATTTCTCCGATGCTCCATTGTTTCAACCTCCCAATAACCGTTTTTGTCCTACAGCCCACTAGTCCAAGGTCCTAGTTCCATCACATTCATTTATAATAACTGTTATTATTATTATTATGATGATAGATCACAAAATGGGAGACAATTTATGCCAGATTTAGCTATCAGTTTTTTTTTCTCCATTTGCAATCCCTGGGCAGGTACACCCAGAACAATCACCAGCCACTAAAAAAACAACAAAAGCATTACATAGTCTCTATCACACTTACAATTATACAGACAAATCTTCAAGCAAATATTAAAATATACATAGCTGCACGTTAATCCAACATAACTATTAAACTAATTTAATACATGAATCATGGTCAAATTAATGTGGACCTTGGTTGTTCACCATGGGAAAAGACTGCAAGTGTACAAGTTTTAAGCTCAGCTGGCAGCATATTCCAATGTTTGATAAAAGCAGATTTCCTGCAAAAGTAGTCTGCTGCAGTGGGATGTTTAAGTCTGAGTTGAGAGCAGATCATGTGATTGCAATGGCTGGTTTTCCAATGTTGGAAACAGTATTGTGTGTGTATACACTATGTGTGTTTCTGAAGGGGAAATTGCTTTTGTCTGCAGTCTGACCTCTCCTTAGTCCAATTTGCCTCAAAGATTTGTCATCTTTGTACAGACTGCAAATCTTTGGTGTTTTGTGTTTAACCCTATAGTACTGAACCCAATAGTAAATCCCACATGCACACGGATCATGGATGCACATGGAGCTTGACTGTATGCATCAGTCTGATTAACCATTTATTCAGCGGGGTTTCTTGTCTTGGGAGGCTGAGGTGGGTAGGTGAGGGTCATTGTTCAAGATGTAAACAAACACAATATGTCCAACTGCTTTATTCACTTAATTTGCTTGACAATGTGGCAAAGAGGGATGTACATTTTTGGCTGACATTCTGTTGCACTGGGATAATACTTAGTCTACATCTCAGGAGAGTACATGGGTGAGTGGATGTGGCTAGAAATAGAACTATGTGTGTGCTTGGTGCCATTGGTGTAAGAGACAATAAGTTGAATACATTTTTTCTTTCCTTTTTTATGCCACTGGGAAAAACGGAATGAGAATAAATACTTCATCTAATATGTGGTTTGGTTTATTTGGTTTTGCAACACAAAAAGGGACTAAGGCACCCAGCAGAAGTTAATCTTTTATTCCATTAAAGGTTTTCAATACCTAATTAAAACATCAGGGTATTAATCAAATAGTCGAATAATATATGATCATATTATATATAAATATCAAATAATCAAATAATATATAAATATTGACCACCTTAGTATCATATTTAATCTAGCATGTATATATGAAGATCGGGATCTGTTATCCATTGGGTTAGCCTTTCTCGTACATTTTATTTGTAAAGAGAGTCTGGCCACTCTCCATCGACAAGTCTTAACTTCATTGAAGGAGGTTACTCTGTTGAAGTTTAACCAATCAGCAACGGTTGGTTGTGACGTCAACTTAGCATCGCTAGTGTTGGCCTTAGCCAACTCCTTCAATACAAACGGAGCAAGCAGGAAACCTTTCACAAACCTTTTGAGGGAGAGGGCCACAACATCACGGCCACCAACATTTAGCAAAGATAGCTCTTGCTCGGGCATTAAAGAGCTCAAATTATGCTTTTTGGGTTTTCTCCAGTCATTTATTGTGTTATCAGGACTTAGTCCTGAAGAAAAATGAAAATTGAGCGGAAGTACATAGGAGGGCGGGGCCAGGCTATTATTGGGGTTGTGATAACCATAAAGGCTTAGTTACGTGTGCAAGAGCAGCTGTAGATAATTCAAAATGTACACTTAACATTTACTGAGTGTCTTATTTAACCTGACCAAACTCAAAATCCCTGTAGTAGCAAAGCATGTGGATCATCACATATGGTTGGTGTTCATGACTGTGACTTCTGTTTAAGGTGATACACTAGGTGAATTTCCGCCGTATTTGTAATCCTAACATGTCATATAAATCAGGCCAAGAATGACATATCAACAGATCTTTCTTCAAAAACCTTCAAAATATAGTTAAGAATATGACTGTACAGTTTGGTGTATGTAGATGCTACAGAAGTGGAAAATATTTCCTCGGAGTGTGAGAAAAACTAAATTTGGGCAAAATTCAACTTATTTCTATTGAAACCATGTATATGTGATAAGATATGCCTTTAGGTCTAAGTAAGAGCCATGCATCAAACTGATTAACATCCAAAAGTCATTATTGCTTCATCCATCACTGATCACAACATCCAAAACAGCACATCAATGTGGCCTTTAACTGAAGACCATTACATCACAAACTTCAGACTGATAGAACACAATCGTTATGTAGCCTAGTTCCCCCAAGTTAGTTTAGTCTACATATCCATGCCAGCACTGTGAGTATGGCCCTCTTCCATCTCCTGCTGGTGTCTTTACCCTTTTTAGGCTGAGCTTACACTTTTACGGCTCCGCTTTGCACTGGCAGAATGGACACTATTGGCTTCTGAAATCCTAACCATGTTGTCATGCTACATCGCCAGTCATGACTGTGTTCTGAAGCCACAATATCTCCATCACAGCCAGCATGGCAGAGGCAACCTCATTGCATACAGAAATACCCACACTGTCTGAAGCCTCAACCCTGCTTTTCCCCATACAGACTGTCTTTGGACAACGGGCCCATGTGACCGTTCTGGGTGCCTCCATGCTGCATGCGCCTGACCAGGTTGTCATCTGGTAATACACAGGGATGAATTTTTGAACCACCTCCCCTATATAAAAAATGTCCTGGTGCAGCTTATGGCTCTCTGGCTTTTCTCCCCATTCTGCTGTGCTCTCCTGTACCAAAACCAGGGTGGACTATACCTAGTGTGCGTGGGATTTTCATCACTAGACATGGAGTGGAGGAGGCCTGCCCATATGTCTTCCTTCATTTGATCCATTGACACTTCATTTAAAATAGCCCCCCTGTAGTAATTCCTAGCAGTGAGCTTACCTTGACCTTTGCCCCCAGACTTACGCTCAGCACTCAGTTTCCTAAGCACTGTGCCCATGCGCTTGTGAGATTGATTTATGCTATCAAGATTGACTATTTAATGCCCAGTGTATGGGTTAAGCGCACCCACCTCCTTAAATGCTGCCCTGTCCGCACCTGACATCATCTCAGTGTAGCGCAAATGATGTTGAGACAGAGTAGATGTAAGACAACGTGCTGAGGGATCCTGACTAAATGCAGGCTCAGTAATCACCTACTGGGTCAGACAGAGAAGCCATTCCTCCTCCACTGTAAAAAAAATAAAAGTATCTTCACAAGAGATTTACACCTTGGAAAAATAGCCAAAAAAGTAAAACTTCCCAAAGTTAACACCAGAAAAGAAGCTGGAAGTTCTCCTAGGAAAAGGGGCAGCAGCTTCACTGACAGCTAAATATGGATCTGCCTGCCACAGCCGAAGGGACTCACAATCACTTTAGTATTATAAAGTAAATATATTATACAAAAATGGTAACTGTTGTGTAATGTAATTTCTTTGTAATACAGTTGTATCGCGATCAGTAAGGTATATGTTGTATATATTTATATGTGACACCTATATATTTAGTAGATGACATGTAGGCAGTGAATTGATGTAAACTGCTTTGAGAGAGAGTGTTTCCATACCTGTTAATGTCCTTTAGTTTATCCGATACGTTTTAACATGAAGGCCAAGAATCCCCAACAGTGTTTTTTCAGAGAGTTGAAAATCTCAAGCCTAACTCGTGCACTAACCGCACCATTCACATCACAAGCCACATCGTTCCTGACACGTCTTGAAGAGGCGTAGACACTTTGCCCGTACGTATCTTCATTGCAGTGACTACACTCTAGTAGTAAACTGTTACAGAAGCCAAGAAGTTCTTGCTAATAACACGTTTTTCGTCTTTGAGGATTTTTGACGCACTTTTGTCGACATTTAGAGCTACAGTGGAAATGTCAGAGCACGTCACAGGACTCTTCTGAACAAAAATTACATTCTCAGAAATTTGCATCAGCCAATGAGATTGCACATTTAGAGTTAAATCGCCCCCTTTACTTTCACGATTGATTGCTGACAAAAAGGAAATTACCATATTTCGATCCAACACCATTTTACAGGAGAGAGAGAGCGCTTTCTGGGTATTTGTGATAACAGGGTGATGAGCGCAATTGCAAAGCCGTAGGACAATTTAGACGCCAACTTCAGTTGAATTTAGGAAAAATCTACCGACACAAACAGACAAATTGTAGCAAAATAAAGACCTAATTGTGTATTTTTGACTTTTTACACCACAAGTCTGAAAGAAGACATGTTATTAAAGAAAAATAGCTCAAAATCTCAAAATTGACCAGTGAAAAATGTTTTTGCCTGCCGTGTCGCGCCTTAAGCACCTGTAGAAAGGACTTTCTTAAAAAAAAAAAAAATACATTCTCCTCTACCTTGTGATCTATTTCGAAGTGTTCTCGTTTCCACAGCAGTGGTTATACTTAGTGACTCCCAGAAGTGAGAGTGAGGGTGGAAAAGTGTTGAAAAAGGTAGCCTATAATGTGCGATACATCCCACTTCTCTGAAAATAACACGATGTTTCAACAGCCTCAGCCCTAACTAGTTCATTGTGTAAAGATCATGGCTTATGTCAACTTAAGATTTATATAAATATTGACAGTTGCCCACCATGATTTGCATTTTTCAATTTTGACAGCCCTGACAAACATTTACAAAATTTTGTATAGTCATTACCCCATCATACATTTCCACTTCGATTGCAGAAATCTGACTGCATTTATTGTGAGAGATATGGTGTCCTAACTTGCCCGACACAAGTGTCTTTGCCAGTTTCCTATCCAGCGCCCACGTCATTTAAATGGCAAATGCACCTGCGTCCCTCTTTGCGCCTGTAGGCGTGCTGGTCTTACAGGGAGGTGTGTTCAGGTTAATACTTGGTGTATTGTTATGTTGAGGCAGCGGGAAGTGATCACGCCATGGAACAACAAAAACCTGATCTAAAGTTAATAGGGCAGCATGTTATGACCCTTAAGTTTTACAACGAGGGGATGCCAGGAAGTAACAAATCATAAACTAACAAAAGGAGAGACTAAAACATCAAAGTACCGTAACAAGTCTTTTATTACACAACATAAATAAATGTTTATATTTATCTACACACACACACATATATATATATATATATATATATATGGATGACGTTTAATAAAACAAATAAACAGTAACCCAACCAACAATAGAAGCTGTAAAAAACCTTGGACTCTCCAAGGCCAAAACAACAAACCAAAAACCCATACTACCTGCAAAGAAAATGGCAAATGAGCCACAGCGTCAAACCAAAATACACAGTGCTAATCTCCCTGACTGGCCACAAAACAGGGGGTCAAAAAAAATGGCACAGAACCCATACCAGCTTCAATCATTTCCCAAATTACATGCGTTAGCAGAGAGTGGTTCCACCAACTACTCCCAGCTTGACAGGAAGTTGTGGCAAGAGGAAGGGGTGGGGTCTTGGACCTGGGAGCTATTATGCAGCCTTGCTGATAACATGATTGAAAACACCTGTTGGTGATCAGGCACTCAGGGGTGGCAGACCTTAAACACAAAAACAAAACAGCTCTCTTCCAAAAAGAGGCCAGAGCAGCATTAGAGAACGTAACACAGCATTTCATTGTTATTTTAACAGTGAATTATTAAAATCTGCCCATGGCTGACACACTGTGCTTGTTACACACACACACACACACACACACAGGGAAGCAGAGCAGCACACAAACATGCAATAGATTACAAATAAAAATATTACAGTGCAAATACGCCATCAAAATAGCAATGTGCCAAGGTACAAACACCCCTGGTTTTAAAGAAAATGGAAGAAAACACTCTGATTGGTTTATTCCATGTCACGCCCAAAACCCTTTCAACCCTTCTGAACCATACAAGCCCTTTTCTCCGCTGTCAAACTAGCAAAAGTGAAATTGGACATGCCCTAAACAGACCTGTGTGTGTCTCAGTGGCTGCAAGATGCTCAGAAGGGACAAAAAAGGAGGGAGGTATGGTGGAGCTGGAGCCGGGGCTTGGGGAGGGGCAGCCGTAGTCTGCAGGGCACCATCACCTCGAGCAGACATCTTGATGCCGCTGTTGTGGCCAAGGCGCCGCTCTCCAGGAGGTGTGATTCCACATCACCTACACTACATACAGCTTGTGGCTGTCCAAGGTGCGCTACTAACAACCCACCAGGGGCAATAGGACCGTCTAAGGGCACATATCTGCTATTGGCTGGGAGATGTGACCTGTGCAGGCCTGTGTTCCACTGTGACATGTCCAGCCAGATGTTGATATAACTCCAGGGGACAGCCAAAGGCTTAGCGGTCATGGTGGAAACATCAGAGCAATGTTGTTCTGCGCCGTTGTCACCTAGATGGCACACGTGTGCGCGTGGTCAGTGAAGCGAGCATCGACGTTGTCCCCGGTTGGTTGTCCACGGCTGCCATTGTCTGCCACTTAAGTTCCTACATCAGTAAGCAGGCATAGAACTGCTGGCAACTGGCGGGGTGACATCCCGGCGAATGGGGCCAAGGAACGTCTTGAAGCTCGGGTGGAGATCTGGCGGCAGTGAGTAGCTGGTCCGTCAATCGGTGCAAAGGCCGATATTGCTGTTATCAAACTTCATGTTGCTAAAGAAAAATAGAGAGCAGATCTCTGGTCTCGCAGCAGTAATATACAGTAACTGCGGACGAAAGAGAGGCACGTGCAGGGCCCAAGGGCGCAAAAGAAATCTTCAAAACTGCATCCAATAGCAACACCTCTTAGAGGGCAAAGCCTGTTTGAAATAGAAGCAATAGTTTCAGAACAAGTTTCTCTCGCTTGTCTTCAAATCTGCCAATTTCCTTCTAATTTTAGCTTCCACATCTCTGAATTCAATCATATCTGCCCCATATTTGTGATTGTAAGATAAAGATGACTCAGTCTTGTATCAGAAGCACCACAGGGCAGCAGCTAATATTCTCAAAGTCAAGTATGTCTTTCAGATAGAATAAAGCATAACCACAATGACTTAACATACATTTACTAAAAAGTCTTTTTTCTTTGCAAAACAAACAGGAAATATGAAAGATCAGCTGTAGTTTTACTAAGAACTGTGCTCTGCTCATTTCAACACAGCTGATTGCTGATTCTGCTACTGCTTCAATACTTGTCAGCGACCCATAATCCTCGCCACAGAGCAGGAATGATTACATCACATGCAGCTTGCTGTCACAACTGATTTTAAATTATGTGTAAGAAATCTTATATTGTCTGACACTTTCTTCTCTTACTACTAGCCATGGCAACTACTATAAGGCTAACTAGTTTAATGTATGGGTTGTTATTTACTTTAGGATTAGCAGGCACTGGGTTAGAATAAAAAAAAAAATCTATTTGGGAGATGAAATTGGGTTTCTGGCAATGTACTGTATCTCTCCCTCTAAGCTCTTAGCCTCCAATCACTGTACTTCCCGCGGCTCTATTTTGTTGTCAAGCTAGTTTGTAGTCCACGCTGCGCCAATCCTCTTGTGATTAGGAAATGCACTTCTCTCAAATTACAGGCCTGGATCATGTTATTTCCTCATCTTGTTGATTTCACTAAATTCAAAAAGACTGGGCTCCAGTAGCTCTTCATGCTGTTTACAATGGGCCATTAGATTTGTGCTCTAACCTTGAAAGATGAGGTGGTTGTACCGAGTCTTTGAACCCATTACCTCATTGTCTGCTCTCACTTGACTGATTAATCCTCCTTTGTCTCCAACTCAGGAAACTCTGGTTGCTTATTCCCAGGTATCCAGGGGTGTCTGGCCTTGAGGCAATGCCATTTCCCTGGGTCTAAAGAGCCAATTAGCTTAGACCTTGGAAACCCCAGTAACGCAACCATTAGTAATTAGCCATTGACATTTGGCTGTTGTAGAAATGGAGCAGTAGCCTGATATTCAGACTGAATAGCCATTTGTTTGAATCACTGGGGAAAGAAATTGAGGAGAGGGTGGTGATTCAAAACATTGGAAACAGGTTAGTAGAATAATTAAGGTGTGGCCACTGTGATG
>NC_048411.1:23392445-23428431 GCF_013103735.1 Etheostoma cragini
TCCCAAACCTTTATGGCTACATGACTACACGCTATATCAACAATAACATCAAAAATGAAATGTTACATGCTGAACAAGATATCCCAACAAAACTGTAGACATTCTGTACACCCCTCTGGACTGGCTGACACTTGGGCCATTCCAGATCTTCCCCTCTATAAATTACTCCAGAATCTATCACTTCCTGTTTGCCAATCCAACCCCTGCTTGCAATGAGACAGGTGAATCAAACTAAAATAAATTACTTGAACTGAATTATGTATGTGTTGCTTTTATCCAAACATATTTCTTAGTCGTTTGACAAGTACTGAAATAAAATGACAAACCCATTGCTACTGCTCACAATAACCATTCCCATTTACTGGACATAGAAAGGTTAGCTTAGCATGATACCACATGCTACCCCAGCTTTACATGAAGGCATGGGCTAGCCCCATGACAATCATTCAAGCAATTCAATAGGTATATACTCAATGGATTAAAATAATATATTCCCTTCATCTTTTTTCAAATCATTTTGTAGTCAAAGCTGATGGAAGGCACTAACCATTTTAAACACTGAATATAGTTCAATGTCCATCACGTCTGTTGAGATTACTGTACAAGGAAGCACACAATTATATCTTAAGTACACTGAACAGGGTTAGCACTTTGAGATTTTTGCAAATATAAAGTGCATTATAAATTAAATTTATTATTATTATTGTTATTATTATTATGAACAAAATGTTTGTTTTTGCCCCCATTTTGATGAGCTGAACTCAAAGATCTAAGACTTTTTCTATAAAAACAAAAGTCTTATTTCTCTCATATGTTGTTCACAAAACTGTTGAAATCTGTGTTAGTGAGCACTTCTTCTTTGCCGAGATAATCCATCCACCTCACAGTTGTGGCAAGATGCTGATTAGACAGAATGATGATTGCACAGGTGTGCCACAATAGAAGGCCACTCTAATATGTACAGATTTACTTTATTAGAGGGGTTTTGGGAAGGCTTCAAAAACCAGTCAGTATCTGGTGTTATGGTTAGGTTAGGGTAGCACCCTGGATGGGCACTGCAAGGGGCACAGGCACAAGGGGACCACCGGTGTGAATAAAACACTCAAAACCTCCTTAAAAACCTGGTTTGGTTCTAAAAGGCTGTTTAAAAGAAGGCAAAATGTTCAGAGCAGGTGCAAAGAACCACAGGACAGGACGGACAGCGGGAAAATAACACTTTAAATAAAAGGTCTCCTCCACTAAGGGTTAGGGTTCAGCCATCTCTCTCTCTCTTGACCTGACGTCAGTTTGTCGTCATAATTAAGACTTGAGAGGGCAAATGCTCACATTCGATGGCGTCTGGCACTTTGGAGAGGTGTTCTCTTCACGGATTCAATTCAATTTTATTTATAGTATCAAATCATAACAACAGTTATCTTGAGACAATTTACAGAGCAGATCTAGACCACACTATGAATTTATAAAGTCCCAACAATTCTAGTAATTCTCCCAAGAGTAAGCCAAGTGCGACAGTGCAACAGTGTGACAGTGGCCCGTAAAAACTTCCTTTTAGGAAGAATCCTCGGTCAGACCCAGGCTCTTGGTAGGTGGTGTCTGATGGTGCCGGTTGGTGGTGTGGTGCATAGTGACAGTCACAATAAAGATAATGGAACAGTGAAAATGGTAGTAGTAGTAGTTCATGTCATAGCAGGGCGCTGCAAGGGATTACAGTATGTAGCGTGGCAGAGCAGCGCGTAGCTGGATGTAGCACGACGCAGCAGGGAACCACAGAACGTAGCAGTAGGGCAGCAGATTCACGGCGACAGCTGCAACCAACATCTTGGTGCCATCGTAAAGAAAGGGAGTAAACTCCCCAAAACTAGGGTAGTAAAAGGCCTTTCTGGGACGGGATGCACACAGACGGAAAGAGAAAGGCGAGAGTAGCTGAATGCATTCGTGGATAAATCCTAGCCCTGCCCCTAACCAGGGCAAAGAAGCAGCGTTGTCAAGAAAGCAAAAAGAAACACCAAAATGTTTTCTTAAATTCAGCAATTGCAACAACTGAAAGCCTCAAAATAATATGAGGTTTTGTAGAATTGGCTACTTTTCTCATTAGCCAGTAAATACAGTTGTATTAAAGCCAAGTAAAGGTATAAACACAGCTTAAATATATCAAGTAGTATAGACGCGAGTTTATTGTTGCCATCAGAGTACCTACTTCCTGTATACTCTGCATAGTCCGCAGGAGGAATAGTTATTAATAAATACTAAATTAAGACAAGCAACAGAAACCCTGTCCCATTAGCTTTAATGCAATAATAATGGCTGCAGCTGAGACTAAGAGCCAACCTGTGTTTGTTCTTACAGGGCAACTAGAAGGCAGAAGAAAGAATAGGAATTGCAATTCAAGCTTCATCTCTAAGGATAGGTGTGAACCCAATGTTCAGTAAGTGAGTCAGGAGTTGACACGATGGGTAGCGGTGTGAATCTACCTTTCAGCAGAACATCAACTTCTTACCTCTGACCTACATTCTCAGAGATGGACAATAACAGCAGAGAGAATATTGTGGAATTAGGAGCAAGCATGGCAATTTTATCCGGAAGTCCCGTCTGTGCGTGTATGCTCACAGTTCCTCCAAATCTCCCAGGACAATCACTCATATTACTAGAGGCAGAGGATGATTTTTTCAGGCATTTCATTTCTCAATAATACAGCTATTGTTATTTTTGCTATTCTATGAGCAGAGAGGTTTGGAGGCACAGTCAAATATGTCAAGCTTTTCAAAATCTATTTTTCATGAGCTTCTTGGCCTTCAGAGAAAATTGCTATAAATTTACCGGTCCATATCTGAATGGATTATTTTAGGAAAAAGAAAATCTACATCCAAGTACCTGCAGTTGCCTTTAAAAGCATCAAAAGGAATATGGGCATTTAAGCCTGGGTTAAACAACTCAAGATAGTGTAGAAAACCCCCTCCACTTATACTGTCTAACAATGCAATTGCTACCAATATTTCAGTCCGACCAACAATGATCTATAGTCACTGTAAAGAAAATCACATCCAATTTGGGAATGTATTTGTGGTTTTGTTGAACTGCATGGGCGGAGGGAAGTACTACAAAATAATTAGCCACATAGCCTTAACCTGACAGTACATTCTTTTTTACTGTGATGTTTGACAATCAGTTTGGATTTTGGCAAAAACGTGCTATAAATACACAACACCATACCACAGAGTTTGATTTTCCTCTCAACAAACTGATTTCCAACATGAATATTGCTTGTTATTTCTGAAAGTATACCCAATTTAGATAATGTCAAATGTTGTGCTGTTTCCAGTGGAGCCTGTGTAAGTGGAGTCACAGTGTAGAGAACAAGTAACCAAGGAGGAAAGAAGGATATAGTGGAGGAGGTGCATTCAAAATGCCAACAGCTACAGCCTCATCTGTAAAACACCCAGATGGCATTTACCTGACAGCAGGGCAGTGGACAAGTATAGAGCATTCGCCTCCCATTGACTCTCCATTCCTTGTGTTTTCCTCCTCCTTCTTGTCGTCTTTGTCTTTCCTTTTCTGTCTGCACCAATTGCATCTACCTTCATCCTCTCCTACCTCCCCTAAACCCTTCTCCACCCCTCTGCTACTACTCCAGGGCCAGGCCACAGCGTTTGCTTGTGCAAGACATTTGTGCCTGATAAATGAAGATCTAGACACCTGCCACAGAGGGGGCCCTAGAGCTCATGGGGGGCTAAACCACCACCATTGATTGTGCAGCTTCAACACACTGACAAAAGGCCAAGATCACTCATCTTGTTAAAAGCGGATTATCGTCCTGTTTGTATCTTGTTACACCCATAAAGATTTTTCTTCCTCCCTTTTCTCTCCCATTTTAACACATGAGCTGTTTTTCTTTGGCCTAATTTGCTGAACGGATAATCTTCCACATTGGGTTTTTGTCTCCAGTGGAACTATGGATTTTAATGCTGTTTAGTATTGTCTTCAGCTGAAATGGCTGAGAGTGTGTAGAGGATGCTGATTCATTAAGTGGTTGTTTTGATTTTCTGGCTGGCAAATAAGACTTGTATTGTGGATTTGTTGTTCTGAGATTGGCCTTGACTGCTTTTTTGCGGCAGCAGAGAGATTATCTATTCCGAACCTTGGTGGTTGTTGTAGAAGAGCGTTTTGTTGGATCCAAGAGCTGAATTAAATCCAACCATCCTCAACTCCAATGTGCTGCAAATGTGCCAAACTCATGTAGAGCTTTTGGACATCTAAATTCTTTTACTGCTTGATTTATATGTTAATTCTAGTGTGTGCATTTTCTCAGGACATTTATTTCCTTTTAAAACCTCTGCAATGATTAACATACTGTATGTATTGATAAAGTAATTACTGTTATGGTTTTGGCAAGTTTCTGTTGTAGTTGTTTTCATGGACTTCCTGTTTATTTTGAAATCCCCTTTTTGTCTTCATTCATTTCAGTTGTCTTCCTGCCTTTGTTTGTTTCCCCCCTGTCTGATTACCATCTCCGCCCCTAATTTGATTCACCTGCTGTTTTTCAGCTTCCCCAGTTCCCAGTTCTTAAATACTCACCATTCCCACTCACCATTTCCAGATTGAGTTGTCTGTATGTCACTCTCTCCAGTGTTTTTCCTTTGTGTTTGTTTACCCGTTATTTTTGGACTTTCGCCTGTTTCCTGACCACAGTTATTGCCTGCTCCTGTTGTACCTTTGCCTACCGCAGTGTTACTGGACTTTTGCCTGTTTATTGACAATGATTATTGCCTGCTCCTGCTGTACCTGCATTGTTCTTGGAACAATAAAACTACTTACCTGTGATTTCCTGTGTGAGTTGTGCATTTGAGTCTGCCGTTGTTTGTGATAATTACACTTGAAAGTAAAGAAAAAAATTAGACATGATAGTGAGGTGTTCATGGTGCAGGGTTTTATTTAAAATTAGACGTGAATGGGTATGCTATTCCATATCTGTCATGAAGGATTGTGTCATCTGCATAATGATTGACCAGCTGCCCAAGATAGGATGAAAGCACACATGTAAAAGTGTGTGCATGTTGAGAAGCAGGGGTCTAAATGACATATCACTACCAAATCCCAAACTCTATGGTACAGAGCCCATTTACCTCCTTACGGCTGCTCAATGTGATTACAAGAAGTGGAGGTTAATCTTTGCTTTCATTTATCATTAAAAAATTCAATCAGGAGAGACTTTGTTGCAGATATGCAAAGATTTATTGTATGAATGCATGATATGACATGTACAGTCTTTGGAGATTAGACTCCATCATTCCGAAATAATATTTTTATTTAGGGGGTTAGTAAGCTAGAATCTGATCCCTCTATGGAGTCTGGAAACAGACGGTGGTGTGAGGAACTCAAAGACCAAACCGAGGAGCCAATGGCAGTCATGCCTGAAGAAGACCCAGAATCTGTGCGTGATGAAGACCGGAGGAGCTACGGGGGGAGGAGGGTTGTGCTCTGAACCTGAAATGACAACTGAGCAGCAGAGAGAAAAAAACTTCTGATTGGTTATAAGTGAACGTCTCTAACAGCTGTTCAGTTTAGAAGAGAGAGAATGTGATTAGTTTAGAAGTCTTCCTGTAAGAATTTATGCTAAGCTCCATAAAAATAAAAAGTAAAAATAAAAACTTTGAAGCTTAACTTGGACTAAATTACTTACATGAAATAGCGCAAAATCAAACAAAAGTGGGACATTAGTGGAATAATGTCTAAGCAGTGATGTGAGTTGCCACACGGGTTTCATTCTAAGCAAGGAATACAACAAAGCTCATGAACCCGAAGGCTGTAAAGGCGTCATATAAATATATATCAATAGACATTGTGAACAGATATGAATCTGTAACTGTTTAAACGTGTATACATATGTACATGTTGTGATAGATGGTTTGAGGAAAGACAGAAAATCCGACAGTTAAGTCTGAATCCCCACCCAAAATTCAAATGTTGATTAAATAAGTCTGATTTTGCTCCTAGTGAAAATATGTTTTTCTCTTAAGCTCTGTGAAACAATTCAAATTGGAGTGATAGAGGTGGTTATTACACCACCATTAGCACTCTAATAGGGGACTAGATAATCAAATGAAAGGGTACAATGGGAATTTACAGAGCTTGTGATGATCACCACATGTATGCCTGATGCTATTCTGTTGTTCATCTGCAATGAACATTTTCATTCATTGAACATAATAAAAATGTAATTTACGGAAACTACAGTATGTGAGGTGATGTTCAATGAAGCATAATTGTGTCATTTGTGCCATGACATATGGCGGTCATTCCCAAGAAGGTTGGAAAACACACATGTAACTGTGTGTGGTAGGGGCCTGATGACAGATCAGTGCCACATCCTAAACTTGGCACAGAGCCCAATTACCTCCCTGAGCTCTTTGTCCAAGACAAGCACTCAACACAGACAAATGACAAATTAATCACACAGAAAATGGAGCACCAGCATGTTGAAGTCACTTGCACACAAATCCATTGTGTTGGAGTGGAAGTTGCTGCTTCTAATTACAACCAATGGAGGTTAATCCCTGCTTTCGAGAAAAAAAAAACTCAGCGGCGCTTTCCCTCAGTGTACCTACTGCATCTACAATGTCTGAAAATATGTGCCAACAGAGAGAATATCCAGCCTACCTTTTATCCACAAACCCTCATTCTGCTGCTTAATCCTAATGACATCCAGTAAGAGGCCTCAGCTGGTGCGTCAAAGCAACATTTCATTTTCCGCTGATTGTGATGAGGGTAAAATCATTGAATCAAAATTCCTATCATTCAAAGGGTTATCAGATATTTGGAAATAATCATCATCCTGACCCTAATTGCAATTGAACTGCAATTTGCCTTACAGCGTTTGCCTTTGATTGGCTGCTTTCTTGCTTACTTATTGCCTTTAACAAGCCCTTAACTGGGCTATTCAATGTTACAAAAGTAACACCCACTCTGCCATTCCTAACTACATTCATATTATATTAACAATCTCCTGAGTAATTTGGAGTTAAACATAATTGCGTTTAGACATCTGAATAAATGCCATCTCCAAGTTTACAAATTGCTGAAGATGCTGCCACTAGGGTCTCAGCTATTACCATCTTACAGGAGAGCTTTTGAATGGCAAGTCGAACAAGAAGAGCTCAACAGGATTGCAGTAGTGATGATGTGTTTTCCCTGCAATGTCTTGGGAAATGAAGACCTCTTTGGGGGGTAACATTTAAATTAATTGTACTGACTCGTGGTGTATGGAGTCAACCATGCCAAGAATTATGTGAGCCATAGTGACACCTCTTGAAGTCAGTTTCACAGATACAGATGCTCATCTGTTGTTTCATGTGATCCTGTGACAAGGTTTGTTTTCCACTTTTTTGCAATTTAAGAAATCATTCGCAAGAGTTGAGTTCTTCTATGGTGCAGTAGTCAAGGAAAAAGTATGTTGCAGCAAAGGAGGGCTAACAAACAGAAAAACTAATCCACATTCAAATCCTGTTCACATAGGAAAAATGATCTCCACTACGACGATCAGGGATCATTACATGAATGCCAGTGAATGCCAGATCAGAAATAGAACAATCAACACCTGCAAAGTGTCTTGAAACAGCTAATTTGAGATCAGCATGGCAGCATTTGATACGTGCAAGAAAGCAAACATCATTGTCTACCATGTTTCTGATTCAAACAGTATTGCAAATGGTTATGCAGTTGTACAAGCCTAATTCTTTGAGGGAGCTCTTCAAGAAATCTAGTAGCACAACAATTCTACTGACAAAGTCAAAAATACCAAAGCTAAAATAACACGAGGAAGTTGGAATGGTTCATGCAGTTGCAGCAGCAAGCACATGCTGCCCAAAGGATTCAGTGGGGTAAAAGTAAGAACTCTTTTTTTGAGAGCTGAAGTCCTGGCGTCATGTCCGAGCTGAATGTAACTCAATGCAACCTCTCATGAGCTTTTATTTCATCCATCTAAAAACCAGAAGCATTTTGCTGGCCTTTACTTTCCATATAGTAAGTCAATTTTGGCATGTACTTCAAAACTTGCAATTAAATATTAAAGATGGACTAGCCTCTTTATTGAGCCATGATGAGGGCCATGGTTTATGGGAAATTTTCTTTGTTAAAGGCCACTAAAAACAGAAATAATGAAAAATATTAGATATTATTATTATTGTTATTATTGTTATTATTGTTATTATTATTATTATTATTATTATTATTATTATTATTATTATTATTATTATTATTGCCATCCTTATCTAGACATATGGAATGAGTCATAATGTTCAAGCTGTATTTTCAGTTATTTGCATTCTTTTGAATACAAATGTTAAAGGTGTATTGAACTGAAAGTATGAGGTTCCAGTTTCAAAACAATAGGTGACAAAGTTTGTTCCCCTAAAAAAAACAATGGACTATGGCAAAATGCTGAAACACAATCAACGTATAGAGAAATGCAACCCAATCTCACACTGCGGTGGCCAATCACGCAATCTTCCTGCGAACATAGCAAAGTCCTGTAGTGGGGAAGACAATGGAGACACAAATGGGCTATTGAAGTCCCAGTTTTACACCCCACAACCCTGCGCTAATCACCGTGATGATTGATTTGGTGTGAAAGCAGCCTTAAGCGAGATTTGTTGTTCTGCAGAGGCTTCAACCAGAGCTTTCGCCGTAGCCTACGTAAGTGGCTTGACGTTTATACTTGTGAGGAGGTGTGTGTGTCATACTCTTTCAAGTGTACATATTACGCCCCTTTTCAGGTTCATAATTGTATTTAGAGGTTATATCAGAATAGGTTTACATGGTTTTTGGAAAAATTATTGATAGAGTATTGAGCTTTCCGTTTTAGCTACAGAGTGAGAATTTACGTGTAGTTAAATTTTTTGAGAGGTAGACATCAGGCTACGTTGTAGGGTCTGTGCCTCCGCATATCTCTGTCCATAGCCACAATGTAGATTTAACACAGAAGCATAAATCACGCATTATTGTGAGGGTGTCAGTGGAGATGACAAAATACTTCCTATAACTTCGGTGGGGCGATAGTACTGAGGAGAACGGAGCTTGTCCGACTCATCTAGAAGACTGTATGTGAGGCAGATTAAGTACGAGTACAAAACCACCAGATTAAAAGACTGCTATCCCAGCTATAGCCAAGATCTTATTAAGAACATGGTACTGCTTCTCTTTTTAAAGGGAGGCGGTGATGTTTCAAGCCTCCTGACTTGTTATCAGATATGCAAGTAACAAAGATTAGTGGTTTCAGGAAAGGTTTAGAGTGAGAAAAGGAACCAAGGATTGCCACAATAGTGGGCTTTAAAGCGTAAAATTAAATTAATTTGTGCCCCCCTATCTAGGTCTATGGAAGAGGGTTGTTTGCTGCTTTTGGCAAGCCCAGAAACTGTTCACAGTGGTTGTCAGTGTAGAACACACACAGGGGTTTTGCAAATCACTTCTTGTTTTGCTTAAACACGGTGAGACATATTGAATATGGGTCACAAACTTGATTGAATTAAGCTGCTGTGTCATTTAGATGCTTGCTCAAAGATGCAACACAGTCTTCTGTGCCTGTGCATGAACACTGAAGCCAAGTGGGGAAAATCACTATGTGAATGTGCCTGCAGAACAGAACAGCCAATCAAAAATGTACTTAAATGTAATGCATTGCTGAAATAAAGTAAGAAAATGCATCCTTAATGTTAACTGGCAGTTTGCCCACATTAGGAAAATTTCAGAAAAAAGATGTTGGAAAACAAAACGTCTTACCAGCCATGTGCGCTGTCCATGTGTAATTAAAGAAATTGATGTGTTACAGTTTAATTGCTCAGGATTTGTATCCATGCATGGATAATAGTATCATCCACAATCTAGATTACATACATCACTTTGATGTCAATAGTGCTGTACTGATTCGTATCAAAGCATGCCATCTTTCACAAGTCAGTATCTTCCATCTATATAAGCAGCTTTGAAGTTGCACCACCTGTCCTGTCTCCTCATTGATACCGATCCGACAGAGCTGCTGCTGTTTTTTTGTTACCAGCTGTCATGTTTCTTTTGACCCTGTTTTCTACGACTCCTGAACCATGACTTAAAACATGCCCTATAGTAATGTAGCATATAACAGGTCACTGGAAGTACATTGTGGGACACGCATCATGGTGTGGCTGTTTTTCAAACAGCCGCATGTATATAATACAGACAATGGAATGTTCGAATTATATCATCATTATGTCAATGATCCGTCAATTAAAGTTTCTGTCTCCCCTATGAGGAATTCTAAGTAATAACAAAACTGTCAGCGCATCTACATGATACAAGCCTTCCGTGATTGTGCACCACCCCCACTCCTCCTCCAGGCAGTTTTTTTGTAATCAAGGAGGACAAAACATCATGGACTCTTAAGAAGATATAATTGTCTTCACTTGATTTTCTGTGAGCAAAACTTGCTTTACAACACCAGTTTCTGAACATTGCCATGCTGAGAAATACAGTACACTGGGAGTTTTTTGGAGCTTATTTAGCTTTGTATGAACTCATTTGGCAATGCCTTGCATGTAATGGACAATCATCCACGCACTAAATCTTTAAAGGAGGAATTATCTAAACTATTTTTTTTTTTGTGCATCTCACATGCATTATGATTCATTTTCCCGGTCCAACCTTATTCAACCCCAACCCAAATTATTAAATGTTAAAGCTTTCTTTCAGTTTGACTTCCCAAGCACATATTTAGATAGTAGCATTAATACCAGCTTGCAATGCATGTAAAACCTTCCACTGCCAAGTCTCTGGTAGTGATAATGTGGCTATGGGTACATTGGCTTGCACATATGTAACCAAGCCATCGTTATTTTTAACACGGTCTCACAGCAGTTTGTGAAATGGTCACATTATTTTTAATCTATTGATTTGTTCATCTTGTTTTTTGTGTGTGCCAGGACATGATCTGCGGTCTCTGGGGGACGCAACAACGGGGAAATGGAAGGCCACACGCTGGAGACATGCAACTACGGGACGGTTGTGTTGAGGAAAAGTTCAACGTGGAAATGAATCTGTTACACGCAGGAAACGATCCCCTGCCCCCGGGGTGAAAGTCTTATGATGTTTGACCTATCCACCACATAAACCAACCTCCCTGCGCGGATTTCTGGGTTTAATACTACTCATTACCATAGTTGTGCTTAGATAGATAGATAAAATGTGTGCTCACCACCACAAAACAAATGACATGAACCCGAATCAATAGATCAAATAACATGACCATTTCATGAACTGCGTGAGATTGGGATGATTTTGCATTATTGTTACTACTGTGCAAATAACCTACAAGATTTACCCCCAGACCCCAGAATTTATCCAACCCAATAGTCATCCCAGGTGCGTCAGTTAACCTGCGTCACAGACATCTATCAGTTAATAACTCCCTATCTTTGCTAGAATAAAATAACTCAAAGAGAACAACAGTTGCATTTTAGCCAGAGAGCGCAATTGTGATCGCGCTAACGATATCATAGCAAGACCTTAAAGTGACAGTGTGCTGCATAGCATGAAGAAAACGAATGAAGAAAACGTTACTCCATGAGGGATTTACTGAGGGAATTACACCAAAGTTTGATATTTACTTTTAATGTTACAGAAAAGAGGAACGACATTATGTTCCCTTAAAATCTACTATGAATGCAAACTAAGGTTTTCAATGTCATTATATTATGATGTATAAAAACAAAAACATACCACCAGACAACATAATACACCTAGGGATTGAAACTACATTACCAACAGTATTTTAACAGTGAGAACATGTGTCACATCAAATTGTTCCTTTTTAAACAACCAGAAGGGAGAGCAGATGAGGTATGTGTGTGTGTGTGTGTGTGTGTGTGTGTGTAGCATTTCTTGGCTGGCAGGAGGAGTTGCATAACACCAATATAAGTGGGTGGTGGTGCCAAGCCGCAAGCACATAAGAATTAGGAGAAACTCACCCTACAGAGATCTAGGTTAATTAAAACTGTTTTGGTGAGCTTGGTGACCTACACAGCAAGATAGCAAGAGATGCCGGCTCCATCTGTTTAAGCAACGATAAAACTCCAGTCCACAGTCAATGACTCGGCTGAATGCATCAACGTGCAGTATAAACGCAAGGAGGACTGGCAACAGTTTAACAACATGCAGCCAAGCATTGCTCCTGTATAGTGTAATCAGCATGAGATTATGTGGGGTTGTTGGGGAGGGAGATTTTTTTCTTTCCAAACTAAGGGTTTTTAAAAAGGGACATTTGTGATTTTGGGCCAAATAAATTGAATTGACTTGACATTGTGTATGGACGTTTTTGTAGAATGCACTCGTTGCTTGCACATGGGTGTGGATTTGTGTAATACACAGGTATACCTTGGGAGGGTAAGAATGCACTGACATGCGGAAGTGGAAAATATATTTAGAATCTTTACTTACACATTTATCTTAAACCTGTTAAGAATGACCAATTAATGTTCTAAATTATAATGTAACCATATGTAATCTAATTATAGGGTATTCTTTTAACATATATATGGCCCTGCATGGACTCGCATCACCTTATTAATCCGAGCTTATTCACCATAAACACTGGCACTACCTCCGCTCCCTTGATGCTGGTCTCCAGGTCCTTCCCCTAGTAGTCTATATCCTTCACGTTCCAGTTCCGGGATTGCTCTGTTGCCTTGGCTTCCTTTGCTGGCATTTTTAACTGCGGTCTATTTATGAGGACTAAGGTTAACCTTTTGTCAGATCTCTTCAAGGTAAATCCAGACGGCTAGCTAGACACTCTAGTGCAGGAGGATGAAGACATGTCGTACCAGATCTAATAGAGCATCACATGCCATTAAGCGCGGATAAGAGCGAGTAAATCATGGAGACACATCGCGCAATGAAAGCGGATGAAAAAAGGAACGGAGATGCCCAAGACGCGGTTGAAAAAAACGTCAACCACTGTCATACCTCTGAGGAGGGCCGTGGGAGCTGATAACGTTTGATGACAAACAGCGGCTCCACCTGATGTCTGCCGTGAGTAAAACATACTGAGAAAACACCTGCACTGGGCAGTCTCGGTGAGCCGCTTATTCCGCTTCTCTGGTAGGAGAAAAATCATCTGTTTAGTGTTTGATGGTAATTTATTTGTGCTTCAGAATGTTATCAATGTGAAAAAACTGTAAAAATAAGTTTTTTTCTCTCTGTCTACTGTACAATGACAAACTCAAGTACAAAACATTTGGTGTCAATGGTCTCAACTACTGCCAGAAAACGCTTAGTCATGGGGTAACCTTTGGTTCTCCGAGTGAAGAGACTCTCTCTCCACCATACATATGGAATGCAAAACAGTGTAACTGTTAGTTTTACAGGAGAGAAGCCAGTCAGTTAAGTTTATGGCAAACATTTTCAGTGTTTAGTTTTCATTTTGTGACTTTTGATTGAATAAAGGACTATTTCCCAGTCTTGTCTCACCCCTAATAATTACAAAAAAAAACAGTTAGAGATGTAAGCTGCATCTTAACCTTTTACTATCCCACTCATTGGATGCAAGCACTATGTAGAGATGTACTGTAGATAAAACGTGTCTTTTCAGTAACTGTGGTCACTTTTAAAGGAGAAGGCAATGTCGAAAGGTTATCCTGTAAAAAAATTAAGTATGATACTTCATTTATAGGCTGCTTAGTTACTTCCCACTACTGTTGATAGAAAACTGGGTACAAACTAAGAAGGAAAATGGGTACATTCTTGGGAATAAAAATGTAAATATGCGCTGTGAGGAATATGCGCTGTGAGGTGCATTATTATGGGAGGTATAGGGAAGGAAATGCTGCTGGGTTATGATAAAATGTAGGTTAATTTATCTAAATCTGTCTGTTTGCAACCATCGGGAATGTGATGGATCTTGCATTCTTCCCTGGATGAAGTCAATTTTAGAAGCAGGCATAGGCCTGTACATCTGTTGGATCTCTCTAATGCATAAACACGTTCCCACCTTGCATCAGTTTCCCTGTGTCCTTCAAGTTTGCTTGCTTCTCTTTTTGCAGCTCTGCTGTCTCTCTTTTCTCACATACATCCTGCTCCCTGTCTGTCGGACTCCCTCCCTCTCCCTACGCAGCACTCAGTGTTCTCTCACACACATTCTCTCTGTCTGTCTCTTTCTGATTCTCTCAATGATCTCTATCCTCCTGAGCATGTCTGGGAGGCGGATCGGCTACAGCCAGCCAGGCAGCTGTGTGTTGTTGGTCTTGGGCCATCAGCACGGCGCTTTGGCTAACCCGCTATCTATTTGTTTAGAGGAATTAAAGGATGCACTCTCTCCAGGGTCCTCTGGCCTCCGAGTCGCAAGAAGGGGCCCATATCAGAAATTGCACTCATACACAAACACGCACACGCACACGCACACACACACAAACACACACACACACACACACTCAGAACTAGATAGAGCTGTACTCACAAAGAGGAAAAACTGATAACTAGAGCCAGAGGCGGCTTGTTAAAAGAGGGCACATAAAAATTTCAGAGATATAAATGTTAAAAAAAACATGATTTAAAATTGAAATATAAAATAAAACAGTTTACTCATACGATGTGCCGGCTGGTAGTAGTCTAAGCCTTTAACACCTGTGTGGTATTTGGTCAAATTGACCCGTTTCGAATTTTTGCAAGAAGAAAAATAGTATACATTCTTCCCACCTGAAAATCAATGGGATTACCTTATTTTCTGTGATAAACATGTATAAACAAAAAAAAAAAAATGGCGCACACATACTAATATACCCTACACATTTACATCTTTTATATGGTCTTTGGGTCAGTTTGACCCGCCTACACAGAGACAGACAGAAACATGCCCACGGACACAAACACACACACATGTGCAAGCACACACACACATAAATACAGTACACACACACACACACACACACACACACACACAATGTTGAATATTTGAAATCTGAGCACTGAGAAGCTGTATTTTCTCTCTTTCCCGCACCCTGTCATGTGTCCACCATAACATTTGATACCTCAAACTATTTTCTTTCGAAATGCATTGCACCTGCACATCAAGGGGGGACAAAAGAAATAAATGCCTCTTTATCACAGCAAAGAATCTTCCATCCTTGGTGTTCAGATAGCTTCAGAGCTCATATTTGAAGAGAGTCAGGCAAGCAGCGATGTGGAAGTGGAAGATGTCTCAGAATATGAGGATAGTTTAGATCGCAATTCAGAGTATTCTGATTCTGAAAGTGAATTTGAAGATGGCCTTCATTTGGATTTTGTGCCACAAGGAACACCACAGGCGGCCGTTGCTGGTAGGGGCCGACAGCTAGCCGCTGGAAGAGCCCCATGGCCATATTTGTTTAAGAATGGACAGAATGAATGGTCTTCATCCCCAGTGAGAGGTTAATGAACCACTAAAACGACTTGGAAACATTATTCTAAGGTACAAAACAATCTTTGGGTGGTGGATCGATTGATATTGAAATCAGTCAGTATCAATAAAAAAGGTCTCTGTTGTGTTACTGTGTTGCAAAGTGGCAGGTAATCAATGACAAGACAATGGCATGTTGCAGAAAAACATTTACTGAGTATAACCTCCCCCCCCCTCCTGATCTTTGGAATGATGATCACATTTGATTCCCCACCACTAACCTGCATCACGTCCCAGGACAGGTGTGGGGGTTACAGATGTGTGCCTTTGAGGTAGTTTCACACGGGTGCCAATACACTTACTACTTGACTGCTTTCATTTTTTTTCCTCTGTGCTCGTGGGGGACCACAGGAAGGATCCAATATCCATTCTGACACGCAGTGTGCACTGCACGTTAATGCAATCCATTTTCTATTTTCTCAAAACGCTTTTAGTTACGGTGCAGTGGGGAAATTGGTTTCCCTTCCAGCTGAATCATAGACTATATGCATATGTATAACATGGTGCGACATAAATATGATTTGTGCAAAATTAAGTGGGTGAATAAAAGTAGTTCTTTACCATATCTGTAGCTAAATGAGCAAAATGAAAGTGGCAATCAGATGCCTAATATGCTTTGACGGGCCTATTGGCTTGGAAATTGCCTCACTGACTTGCCCCATCTTAACTTAAATTGGTCTTTTGAAGTCCCTCAATGTTTGTTTGTTATTTGCGATGTATGGACTAATGCTTTCTGCATTCCTGTAACTAGCTCAGTGGGTGGGAAGAACCTCATTTTCTCCTGTCCACTCACCTTGACGATCATAGTCAATGGGCTCAGCATACAGACATGTTATTTTCTGCTCCCACACTGTGAGCCGTGTATGCAGAGCCTGCTCAGCTGCTGGTGGGCAATGAGCTGAAAGCACAGAGGCTGATATCTGCTCGCCTGCCAGCAACTTCTCAGGGAATTGCATCACTTATAAGCTTGCATAGGTGAGATTTAATTCTGACAAAAGACTTGCAGAAACAACAGGTGTATTCTCTTTTAATATTTGGCCAACTGGCGCTACTAAAACACGTTGGGAAATAAAGCAGCGTTTTACATGCAGTGCAGTGTAATAGAAAACACAGCTACGACTAATTAGGTGCTATCTTGTTAATTCCAGAAACTACCCTCAATATGCAATCCCACTGTTCCTTAAATAAACTTGTACCAGTAAAGGCTCCAGTTAAGTAGGCTTATGCTAAACTTTTTCAGCACTCAACAGTTCACTTGAAAGAAATTATGTTGTAAATTGGTGAAAAACAAACAGCCATCTATTTCCATACAGCTGGAGAGAAAGGGTGAGACAGAGTGCTTGGCACTGACTGATCATTATTGATGGAGATTCACTTCCACTTAGCAGCCGGATGACTGGCTGACTGCTGATGCTCGGAAAGGGAGGACTGCACGTGAACCGCCATTGGATGGTTTTTACGGCCTATTGAGCCAATCAAGGTGACTGTGTGAAGGCCTCGGGTGCCACTGAAACCTTTGTGGAGTCTTGGGTGAAATGTGGTCTAGTTCCAATACACTCATATTCCCCAAAACTTCAAGGCAATGGTTTTAGAAAAAGTAGCAAAACTCTGGGTCAAATTAGCATTACACCACTCTTGGGTGAAATGACTGACTGTCACAGCACTGGACATGGCTTATTTCTAGGTCAATTTGAAGGTGTTACTATCATATAGGAAAACTTTATCTTTAGACATCCTAGTATATTTTTCTGCTTTTATTTCACTTGCAAGTTCTGTAAGTGTGTCTCTCCTCTTACAGCTGTGAGGAAAAGCCAATCTCCACTGGGATGCATGAGCATAAATCATGTGGATGTACTGTATTTACAGTGATGTATTCTACTGCTGGTTTTGTCACGCTTCACAGGATTCCAACATGCTGCATTCTCATGAATATTCACAACTCATTCTATATTTGATCTTTATTAACTCTGTAAGCTGCAGATACAGTGCTATAAAATTCACCCTCTTCCTTCTATCTTGCTTACACACAACTGTGCACGCTCGTTTTGTTCATACTGTACACAATTAGTGTCATGCAGAGTACATTTGCATCTGCATGTGCTCCCAGCACACAATGCCTTCTCCACTGACTGAAACTTTCTGTTCACCTGTGTGCATGACCAGTGTGCGTGCTTAGTCGCCATCAGCATGTTGTTGCACATGTGCGTGTGTAAAGCTGTGTGTTCACTGTGCACCAGAGCATTAAAGCATGTACCAGCTCTGGTCATTCGTCAGTCCCAGGAACATCCCCGCTGTGAGTTGTCAACACAGGTGAGAGGCCCAGCTGTGCAGGCTCAGAAGAATGTCATCTGGGACCGTATGGTATGAACGCAAAGTACAGAACTGCACCCTGAATGTTGCACGAAAATAGAATACTTTTATCCACATCACATCCAACCCAGAGTTAGCATGTTCAATGTAATGAGTATGTTAGAAACACATGCCCTCTGGTTTGGTGGTTTTATTTATATTTTACAGGTGTCTGTGATGGCCAAAGGTAGTGAATCTGATGATCACTGAAGTGTGTAAAACTGTATAGCTAGGCAACAAAAGGATATTAAAATGTATCATTTTTTGAAAGGATTATATCATAATGAAAAAGGTCAGTAGAAAGTGCACTTTTGTTGTCAACTGTCAAAAAACGGAAAATGATTATAATGTTTCAAATTTGAACAAAAAAGAAATGACTATGCCCCTAAACTGTAAAACTGCCCCTAAACCCTTCCTCAGACTCGCTAAAGTAATTGTGCTTTTTCAGAATTAAGATTTTGACATTATTTTTTATTTGCTTATTTTTTTTGGTCCTAATGTTTTAAGGTTATTCATAACAAAAGAAATGATTGTTGTTTTGTTTTCAGGTTTTGTTTGTAATCCTGTTTATGCTTAAGCTATAGTCTGTAGTTTCTGTTGGTGAACTACACACTATAGCTTTAACAATTGTATGATACAAGCCTTCGGTGATTGCGCACCGCAACTAAAAGATTAGGTTTATTTTAACTAAAAGTAGCTTTATTGACCGTGCATTTAAAAAAAAAAAGTGTTATGTATATTTATATATAATACGATGTCAAAAGCATCTGAAAAAGCGACAAAAACATCACCGGAAAAAAGTGTCAAAAAAAGGATTGTTTCAATTTTTTCACGGTTGACAGGAAGACAACACAAGGGTTAAGGCAGAACCTCGGAACGTGAAGGAGGGCAATAGTGATTATGATGTTGGGGGGGTCGGGGAACACCCACACCCATGTGCAGCTATGTCATGTCTTTGCTGCGGGGGAACCCTAGCATTTCACACCTTCAAGGATCTTTAATTAGCGTCCCTCACTGCCCCCCCCCCCACACACACACACACACACAGCCACCATCACAACCTGCTACCACCATCTCTGAGTCACAGATACTGACAATCTCAATTTACCTTTCCACTCCTAGCGGGCTAGCTGTTTTTTTGTGCGTTGCCAAATTAAGGACCTGGGAATTACTCTTGGCGCGGAATAATGATGAGGCGGCCCTTATCAGGATATGGAAGTGTGTTTATAATGAGATCGTAAACATATGCTCATGCCAGCGCAACACCTACCCATCAGCTTAATTGGCTCAATGTGGAATCTCGGCTCTCGTTGGTCCTCTCCAGAGGAGGAGGTGTATGTGGAGGAGGAAAATGCGGAGGTGTGTTGTTACATTCTGCAAAGCGGATTTTATGACTGGAAACACACAAATACACTACACCTCCACACAAATGGGATCCTGTATGATCCATACATGTGTGTTTTTACTGACACATACACACACACACGCACACAGCAGGTACAATAATTGGCACCTGCATGGACGATATTTAGGGTAAACAGACCCATTGTGCATTGTACTTGCCTTTGTGAATCAACATAATTGCAAAGCCAAATGGGGTGCAAAATATAATGAATTGGCCCACCAATTGACAAAGTATGTTTCTTAGCGTAATGAGTCTCGCCGAGGCTGTATTTGGTCCAGAAGGGAATAGAATGAGCAGAGGTTAAATTGTAACTAACCTCTGTCTGCTTAGGAGCTCGTGGGAACAATTTGGCAGCCTGAAATAATTTAAATGCCATTAACCATCACTCTGCTCATCACACGTGTGGGGACACGTATGTACACTGGAACGCTGTCATGCAAAAACTATCCATGCATTTATTTACATAACAACGTGCATACATCCATGAATGAGACCAAGACCAAAATAAACAAAAACACATTTATATACTGACTGACTCATTTGAGATGCTCTAGCATCCAACGCTGAGCATGTGTATGCTTACTACATGATATAAATATCAATGTTATCAGGAAAATAAAAAATAATGTTATACACACACTGGTATACTGTGTCTGGCGAGCTTCTGTCCACATAATTTATGAGGATCATGCTGCCAAAAACTAAGAAATGAATTCAATTGTACCTTCAACCTGAGAAATAAAAATTCCAACTTATGCTCTCAGCAGATGGACCCTTTGCATCTTCATTGCTCATCTCTGCCAAGCTGTCCACTCCCTTGCCATGCTTGTTGCACAGGCGTCTGCAGGCCTTCTCTGCACCGTAATCACACATGATGGTGTTCTGTGCATTACCGATTAGACAGATTATACATGCAAGCATGTCATAGCTCCCCTGCGGTGGCACATACAGTATAAGAATTTAGCTTTGCTGTACTTGACTAATACGTGACTTGCAGCCATCCATATAGAATGAAAGCTCATTACAAGACCGAGATGCCACCACCTGCTAGTATCGACAGAGATGTGATGGGCCTACGAGCGTAATCTAAAGTGTTAACTGCCTGCAAATGTGCCATGACGTTTTATTGCACAGAAGCATTGATTTGGTTAATTTATTATTATTCTTCATTGTTTTAATAAACTGGGTTGAAAATGTAATCTATTTGAGCAAATGTGTTTATCAATTACAATTAGTGGCTTATTATTCATCTAAAGATTGCACCAAAGACATTTGTGTGCGAAAGGATTTGCCTTTCTAAATATCCCAAACAGATCTGTGAAATAAGTGTAACATCGCTTTTCTCCACCCTTCAGTATGTAAGCATTACATCGCTAAATGAACTCCTGCAGTAGTTGAAATGTTTAGTCATGAGAGCAGTAAATTCAATCTCGCTGCTGTAGGTGTAACCAACCGTAAAATGTTCCTCCACTTGCTTTTCCAATTCCGACATTACTTGTGACTATTTTCATGTCTATATCATTGTACTGTAAGCAAACACATCATTGAAATCCCCGACAATAAAAAGAGCCTTATGTCACAGTTATGCACCATTGTGCTCCTGCACCCCTCCCGCCACATAACCTATTTTCCCTTCTAGCCTTTCCATTGTTTTACACATTGCAATAATCCCTCTTTGTGTGGATATTAAACCAAGAAGCAACATTCTCTCAAAATGACATATTATTGCTACTTTTAAAAGGAATGCTGAGCATATGAGATGTTACAGCTGCAAGAGACACTGTCAATGTAGAGTTTACGACAGATAATAAAAAGGTGATTGAACGACTGTGTAATGAAAAGGTAAATGAGTGAGGTTGCCAGAGGGTGTGCTTGATGAATGTGAGTGCTGAAAAGAAGAAATTATCACAGAAGGTCTTTTTTTTTCTTTGAAACTACATCGTCATATGGATATGCATGTAAACATTTCTACAGCAACCTAGCAAAATGTATTGCTTTTTGCTCCAACCCGAAGAAACAATCTGCTCGTTGCTACAATGCATTTAGCTTATGTCTAATCACCCTGCTGTGGATACCAACCGGGGACAGCTTCTACAACTAGCTGAAAACTAATCAGACGCGGTCACAACAGGGTGTTGATACAAGCTACCTAACAAGCTGGAGAAGCAGAAATTGATTTGACGCATCAATAGTGAAATGATCAGCTCCATGTCAAAATGAGCGCGTTGATGAAGTGTGTACTCCGTTCAGTTAAGAGAGAGCCACGTCATATATAGGAACACAACCAGCTGTTCCCAGCTGTTGTTACTTGAGAGCTTTGGGCCTAGTGAAATAAGAAGTAAAATCATAATCTGGCATATTATGGCTGCCAGAAAGTTTGTCATATTTATTACCTGAATGAGGTACAGTTTACAGTTGCCACGGAAGTTCTCACACTCAAAAAACATGGAGCGGTCTCAGATGCTTTTAATAAACTGAATCAAACATTTTGCTTAGTGACATTGAAAACACTGTCCAATCCTGTGTTCAGTACCAGCTGGAGACTTGACGGCTACATAAAGGAATAAGAACCTATTTCGCATTTGACTAGGGAGGAAATATAAAGACATGAATGGCTTATTTTGACCACTTTTTTCTTTACTTTGGATGACTAAGATGCATTCACCACCACATCCTCAAAGCCATAGAGGCACTCTTTCTGTATTGAGGTTCATTATGGTCCCTTTGCTGACAAGTGATACAGAAAAAGTAACAGAAAATGGATTAGAAAGCAGAAGAGTAGGAAAGAAAGAAAGAAAGAAAGAAAATGATTACATAAATATACACATGTTGTTTTGGGATTAATTGTTTACACACAGATATTAATGCAGCTTTTTGTAGTTATAGTTGAATGCTGAAATGGTCAACATTGACTTCATGCATGGATTTCTACAATATTTTTCAGTAGCCACTTTCCTCCTCCCAGTCAATTGCATCATAAGAATGTATAACACAAGATTGGATTGTTGAAAACGCCGCCAGTTAAAGTGAGCCAGGCAGCGATTACATTTCCTGAAAGACATATTTTGCAAAACTGTAGAATATAACTGCATACTTTTTGCTTTTTTTGGATCACCATTTCATTTGTCAATCAGAGTTTTCATTGGCCGACCACTGGGGGTGGCTTGGAGGCTTGGAACTCGATCCAACGTGAACATGTCGCTACTCTCATAGCTTCGATCCCCTGGACCACAGGAGCCCTTCTCATAGGTCACAGAGACTCTCATTAGACACGGAGAGACGGATTGTGGAAGTTTGTTAGAGAAAGGAGGGGGGAGCGGATGACGGAGGAGAGTAGAGTTATTTGCAGAAGGATAGAGAGGGATAAAGGGAAGATATGGAGAAATGAAAAAATACAGAAAAAGAAATGGAGAAAGGAGAAGTATAATTATAATGAGACCAAGATGATGAAAAGAAGGAAAGCGACAAATGACCACAGGGTGAGGTTTTGATAGAGCAGGGGAATATTGCAGCAATGGCCACAAGAAATCTGACACACACTGATGCATATCAGATGGTGCTAAAGTGTAATTTAGTGGGTTAATCAGTTTGGTTATTATGTTGTAATTGTGGATTTAATATAGATAAATATTGATCACAATTCCCTGGGTCAATTAAAGAGACATTAAGATTTTGCATGCACCATAGCAAAAGAAATTCATAATTTTTTTACATTGAGGCAGTAGATTGCTTATCAGTACCGACGCTTGATGAAATTACAATTATATTTGAACATCGATAGCTTTCACTTTGCAGCCTCTTTTGTGGTTTGGGAGAAATTAAATCTTTCTCTGAAGCCAGAAAACACACAAAAAAAATCCAAGCAATTACCTCCTTTTGACATGTTGCTGTTGGATCTTTCTCCTAATTACACAGCTGACTCATCTCAGGTTAGAACATAACTTTATTTCTTGGATGTAAAAACACAACGTTTTCTGTGTTCATTACAGGATTATGTAGTTAATTTTTTGTGTGCATGTTGTGCTGTGTAGGTAAAGACTCTGTGACACTAATGTTATTTTCAAAGAATAAATGGTTAATGGTTAAATAATGCATCACAAACTAAAAGAATATATAATACAAAAATAATGTAGCATGCCAATTAATAATTCATTTATTTACTGTACTTTTTAAATCATAATTTAGTTATTTATGCATGATTAATTAAAACATAATTTCTTAAATATTTTCTCTATACTAACTACTTATTTAAAGTTACCCTGTGGAGTTTTCTTGAATACAAACACATTGTGTGTATTCTAAAGGACTAACCCATTTATACCATTTACTTCCTCATAAAACAGTTGCAAAGTATATTAGTTTTTTTTCAAACCTGCATTGTTTACTATCATGTTTGCATCAACTAAAGCTTCTTTTTTCTGCTTTGTCTTTGGCAATAGTTATTGCCACAAACAGAATTGTCAGCCTTGTCAGCAAGTGCTTGTCAGCAAGTGCATGTACAAGTACTTCCTTGTGAATACAATGTGGGTGCCCACTCATATCATAGAAATATTGCTCTACTTTTTTTAATGAGTCAATTGATTTTTCATTTTTAAACTCTGCAACAGTTTATTCTACTGGCACCATACTCCAGATTGTTCTGAAAGATCTGCTGGTCAATATAGGTTAAATGTGACACATTACTAAATGCTACCAGTTGCAATCTAATGGAAGAAGGTCGTATTTGGCAGCCAGTCTGCTACACTTCGATCTTAGCTCAAGTCAGGTGAGCCCGGACTGACTGACTTCTTGATGCCACATCAAGTCTGAGCTGATTACAGGCGCGTATCTGACATACTGAAAATGCCACCACTTATTCAAGAACAGGCCTTAGCAGAATACGGAACATGCAAGTAATGAGGAAATTGGCTCCAGGCTAACCTGCAGGCTGGAAAAACAGGCGCTGCGTCTACAATCCCCAATCTCCATCAACTATTGAGATGGAATAAGGGCAGGATGGAGTCAGGAGAAAGGAGTTGGAGGCATCTGTTGGATCAACAGTGATTGACTGACTCATATGTGACGGATTGCATGGATGGTTAATTCATGGAATAATTGAATAATGGATTTGTGAAGTAATTGTTTCATACCATGTGATTTTTATTTCCCACTGCCATGTAGTCAACAATGTTACTAGGAAAAAAGTGTTTGTTTAGGCGGACATGGAGGAATAGATAGCATTAAGTACAATCACACATATAGCTGTCAGCAGCGTGACACCTCGACACACAACACCTCTTTTAGAAATAGATACAATCTCCCAAACCCTTTTTCTCATCCTACGCCCAACCCCTCTGCTCCGCTCCGCTGTGTGATGAGCAATGCCAGATGATGATGCATCACTTTGACACCTCACAGAATCTAAAGCGGGACTTTCACCAAGCTAAACTTTGACACAACATGTGGCCTGGCAGTGTGCCAATTGAGCTGTTCATATACAAATGTTCAGTTCATCCTGAAGCTGGTAATGAGCTGGTAAGCAGTGAAATCCTCAACGGAGCAGGAGACGGAGATGAATCCCTGGACTTCCACACAGCTGCGGGATAAAGCTGGCCTTGCTGAGACGGAGAACACCCACTCACATCTGCACCATCTGCTTTGTGGCTCAGTGGAAATCCCAACCACCCCTCCACACCAGCACACACACACACACAAACACACACACTCACACCCTTCCTTCGTCCGCCCTCCTTCTCCTCCTCTTCTCACCCACGCTTGCACACCTGCACTCTCCTGACACTCACACACCACTGATTGTGTCAAGCTCTTAAATGCCAAACCGACTTCCACCTACCGGCTGTATCCCACATGCGCAGAGGAAGTGAGAGGAATACAGACATGGCACCCCTAAACACACAAACATGCACAAACTCAGACGGACACGTACAGTAGCCTGCTGTCCTGGAGGAGAGGGATAATCCCTTTCTTTCTCTGCGTCACTGTTGTTCAGATGACCTTAAAGTCTGTTTAACTTTTTTGTCAGGTTACTTCTACATGCCACAGCTTATTTATCAATTTTAGAACCATTGTTAACATTTCAACAGGCCTGTGAAAGGCAATGTTTTGTATTTTTTACAAAGAATTGGGGTGTGTTGTTTTTGATGAGTAATCACTCGATAATTATGGCAGGTTAAAGTCCCAGAAAGCTCTTTACCTTCATCTATAATGGGGAAACGAGGTGTTTCTACTTTTTCTATCCATAGGGGTCACTACTTTTATTTATTTATTTATTTATTACATGTCTATACATTTGTTATGCTAACCCAACAATACACATTCAATTTCTGGATCAATAATCGCTAGTGCCTGAAAACAAGGCAGACTTTCACTGTACAAGAGTGAAAGTTGATTTTCAAAAACTAAACATAATAGTTAATAGTTATGTTTAATACTGAGGATGAGGAAAATATAACATAGGATACACGTATGGAACTATACTCTATGTGTGGTATGAAGTTAGAGCAAACATAATTCAAGAATCAGTATCCTTTTATTCAATCTGGAAGAGACTCATTAAGTGAACAATTATTCAGTAACACGCGCATGGATAAAATGACAAAGTCTTTGGCGATTAGACCCATCAAGACCTTATCGGGACAGAGCGGTAGAAAAGCCATCTCTCGTTTATTGGCTGTGTTACAGGTGTTACCCAATCAGCATAATGTGGCTGTAAACCCATGGTAAAAAAACACTGAGCGCTTGCACACACAACAGGGTGTTCACTGCACCCGTTTCAGTTTCATAGAATGTGTTGTTTCGTCAGGGCTGAATGTGGCCCAGGAGAGAAGGAAATTTATGAACAAGTGACTTACTTAAACTAAATTTAATAAGGCTGAGAAGGATATGTGTGAAGGGTAAGCATGCTGTGTGTAGGCTGTCCTAGGAGTGCTACTTGTAAACATTAGGTTACACCTATGTATTTGGCAAAAGCAACACAGCCCAAGCTGTAATGTAATTAATATGCTCACAGTCTACAACAAGGAAATGCCAAAGTCCATGTTGTAACCTTTCAATATGGCGGCTTCCGTGAATTATGTAAATAACATATTTTTCATCTTAAATGTGTAAGGTTAATATTATGAATTTATGTTGAGTTATTATTGCTTTTGGAACAAAATTGGGTGTCTAATTCCTTTTTTCATTTCTGTCCACAAAGTTTACGTTGCTGCAAGAAAAATCTTGAAGTCCAGTACCCAGTTCTCATGGTACATCCAGACCTGTCAGATGCCAGGGCCTGTTTCAAAAAGCAGGACTAGTCAGAGATGGCAATAGTACTCAATTCTCGTACTTAAGTAGAATTAGACATACTTGTGTTAAAAAAGTACTGATTTAACTTCTTTACTCAAGTAAAAGTAACAAAGTACAGGCTTGGAAATTTACTTAAAGTATAAAAGTAAAAGTAGCCTCCCAAATGACATCCATGTTTATGCAAAGCTACCTGGACCACACAGATGTTACTAGAGAGCTGAACTTCAGTAGACCTGGAAAAAAGGCTCTGTAATTGCATAGATTTTATACGGATGTCTGCCAATAGGCCTAAAACATCGCATATATGATTTTTGTGACAATGACTGAGTGATTCGGACTGACACATATCTTGTTTGGATGACAAGATATGTATTCAGTTGTGATTCTGTGAGAATTCACAGATCCAGTTTCTCTTTTTTAATCTTCCCCTTAACGTTTAAATGAATCTACAAGTATGTGTGTGTTTGTGCTCAGAATTGGCTTCTGGATAGAAAATAAAGGATAAAATATAAATTACTAAACAGACAATTAAGAAGAGTTCCGTAGCACATTGGCCAGGAGTCATTCTTGACGCCTACCCTCTCAAACATCTCTCTCAGATTGGGAATGTCTTGCTGCTTGTCTGCCGAATCTCTGGGATCTTTGTTTTTCTTCATTTTCAATCATGTCGCCATCCATACTACTACATACACATATACATACATATGCTACATGTGCTAACGTTAGCGCCACCAAGCTGCACTGATTTGCTGTGAATCAATGAAGAATGCCACCGTATCTGTTGAGTCGTCATAGTGCTGCGTCAAATGCAACGTACAGTACAGTCCCATCCAATTAGATTGAATGTGGTACTGATTACGAAAACAATAATAACGGTAACTCCAGTGAAATTATTTGAAACTTGTTAGTGAGGACTAGATTAGGACTGCCTTTTAACTTGATTCTGGTTTCCAACTTTGCCCCAGGTGTTAAAACACGGACAGAGACACCTTCTCTCTAGCTAAGTTTCCATCCCCTTGATAATCAAATTATCTGAAGTTCGGTAAAAAACAAATGTAAATAAAGCTGGTGAAACTGTTGATGCTTTAATGAGATCAAGCAATGTGCAACCTAGCTAACAGGTGAAGAAAACAAACAACAAAATCCCTAGCTAACTTACTTTGAATGGGCAAGAACTATAGACCACAACAGAAGGCTTAAATTAACAGACAACGTAAATTATGCAACTTACCGTTCTCAAGGACTCACACACACAATCTCAACTGATTATCCTCCGACAGGACAGCTTGTCTCTTTTTCTTTTCTCTCACTTTTTTCTCCGTGGGGTGCGTCCGTCCGCTTGTGGAGAGAGAGACGTGTCCGCGCTATTCTCCGACATGACGACCTCTTGTACAAAACTGTACTGAGCCAATTTTGTAAAATGTAAGTTGTAGAAAGTACCAATATTTTGGTTAAAATGTACTTGGCTAAATTCACCAGATTACTCACTGGACATGCTTCTTGAGATGGCAATGGTTTACAGAATTTTAATTCCTGAACTGGCCGTAGGTTGAATCACTTTAATGTACAGTACATCATCTGACAATGGAAAGAAGTAAAAGTAATGTTAATTTGCAATCAAGAAACATGTAATATATTGTTGTACATTTGGCAGCTGGTTACGGCAGGGAGGGGCTCATTTCCGCTAGGTGTTACAATTGATGAGATTAGTCGTGAGTGTGTGTGTGTGACGGATTACAGAAAACACTGTATACTATTATGTGAAGCCGGGTTAAGAGAAAGACATTGAAAAACAAGTAGGTGATAGGAAGTGTGTGTGTGCGAAAGTGAGAGGGAAAGAAACCCTTGCTGAGCCAGACAGCTTTTTATATCTCCTTCTTACACCACCGCAAGGTTGGCGGAGGTTGTGACTTCTGAGACTGGAACCTGCGTCGACTACTACCCAGCCAATATCTGCTCTCCTAATATCTGCTATTTTTTTCTATCTGCGCTGTGTCCCACAATCCTCAGCAGTGATTATACAACTGAAAGGGAGCAGGAATCGAGATGATGGGATAGAGAACTCGATGAATTTATGTTTGAGCGTGCGTGTCTGTGAATATTTTGGGGCTGTGTGTGGAAAAAGACACCGAGGCAGATTTGCAGGCAAAGATAGATGAAATTCAATCGTGATGAATTTGTCTGTTTACATTTTGAAATAGTCTCGTTCAACTCAGCCACACCTCATCACTCCTTCTCACTGGAGCTGCACCAGCCTCAGGAGAAATTTCCTGTTCTTCTTTGTCAAGAAGAACTACAGAAATGGGGGGGGGGGGACAACCAGAAAATAACCTAAACAGATTCCATCTATGTCATTGTCAAATGAGCTGAAAACATTGTTGCTGCGTTCTTTGGGTTCTTTTCTATTCTTATGTGCCACATAGCACAGAAAAATGCATTTAAGGAACCAAGGTCTTTCTTTTCTTTTTTTCTGCATTTCAAAGGAGAGCAGGATCAGCTCCAAGAAAGTATCCCCTGAAGCATGTGTTTCTATGCTGATTGAATAAGTGATTGAAGTTCATCCATCAGATTTAGAGCGGTCTAAAAGTTTTATTGGCTACACATCAGGCTGTAAAAACAGTGTGCTCAACAGCTCAAGTTCTCATTAAACTGTGTTGAAATCACATGATAACATGAGTAGTATTTCTCTCTCTTGCTTATGTGGGCTGCTGTGTCTTATTATTCTCTGGGCATGGGGTAAAATAATCAGAGCAACTGTTTGATATGACATTATTCACAACCGACCACTTTTCCTCAGTTGACAATAAAATGCAGGTGAAATGTGATTTGATGTCCCTCATGAATAATAATACGATTGTACTTTTAAGGACAATATTTCAACTTGCCATAAGAACTAGATGACAGCTTTCAGCTTTTCAAGATTACTTTTTGACAAATAGTGAAAAAAGGGGGAAAAAGGTTCATTTTGTTGCTTTGACAAACTCCCAGATTTGCTACTGTGTGGCATACATTTAATGATTTCATAGTGTTTTTCATCTTTCATGCTTCTGATGTGTAATTTACCAATCTAAAACTAAATAGCTGGGGTATTTTTTGTAGAAAAGCTGTGCCTAGAGGGGTTCAAATAAAAACAGGATCCCGATCAACAACAATCACATTAGTCATAGTCAAAATGACATGAGGTTGTGTACACTGTGGCCTCATGAACACTGGATAGATATATATGTATACATATATATATATATATATATATATATATATATATATATATATATATATATATATATATATATATATATATATATATATATATATATATATATATATATATATATATATATATATATATATATATATATATATATACAAATACATACACATACACACACTAGTATGGAGTAAAAGTGTGCAAATGAAATGCGGCATTTACAGTGATAGATCTACTACGCAGCGTTCATCGGAAACACAATGCATTCGATGCAGAAAGTGAGATCAAGGGGTGAGCTGGCCAACATTGGAAACAGAAGACTGAGAACAATGGGCATGAGGGAGGTCTGTGAAAGTGAAATTGTTTTCCAGAGACAGATTTGTAAACTGCTGGAGCAGCTTGTAAGCAGCTTTCACTCAGACAAAACAATACCAACAGCGCAAATGTCTGCCTTCTTTTGAGACGTGTGTAATCTCTATGGACGAACAACTAATACTTTGTGTTATTTTGCATTTTTCCTGATAGAAGCAAATCATCCCTGCTAAAAATACAAATTATATGTACAGTATGTGCCCTTTGCTGCTTGCTGCAACCTACAGCGTGTCCCGGACGAGTGTGGGTTTAGCATTGACTTACTGGAGGGAGATAGTGGACTAATGTGGGGCCGGCAAGGCTATAATGAGGATCTTCACCATGAGTGATAATGAGTGCTAAGGTAATCCTTGCCTGGGACCACGCACAAACACACAAACTAACAAACACACACCACACTCGCAGACAAAATGTCACTAAGAGACTTCACAAACACACATCTAGCCCCTGTGCACTTTGCATGTGTCTTATCAGTCTAGCTACAGAGCATGCAGGGAAATCAGAGTCGCACAATCTTGCCCCGAGGAGCACCACTTGTGGCCCCCCAAAGGCTGTTATGATGATACTCCTTCTCCTCTTCCTCTCCTAACAGCTTCATTCTTTTATCACACAGGTAATCAGACAGATAGTGGTGCTGAAGCCCTTCCTCCAGCTCAGTAATTTGGACTGCGGCCCGAGGACCTCACTAATGCAACCCCTGAGCCTGGGCTTGTAAACTGGAGCCATATCTGAAAGAAAAGAAGGGGAGATAGAAGAAGAGCATGGAGGGAGGGGAGGGAGAAAGGAAAGATGTTTGCTGGAGGGTTGTGGGTTTGTGTGTAGAGCAGAGAGCGAGCAAAGTAGAGAGCAGTTTTTTTTACCAACCGTGTGTGTGCGTGTGCGTGTGCTTGTGTGCGCGCAGAAGAGACACTGTAGTACGTCCACAGATAAAAGGAAGGAAAAGCGAATCTTTCTCCCATGTATCATAAGTCTGTCCCTTTGAATGAGAGTTAAATCCATCAAGTGAAAGTGGAAGAGCTCTCTTTCTCCACCCCCCTCCCCTCCCCTCTGCTTATTCTCTCTCTTTCACCTCCTCTTCCTCTTTGATCTGATTGTTTCTCTCTCTCGCTGGACCAAATCAATCTGCCACCCACAGGTCATGCCATGCCGGAAAGACGGCAAGGGCACGTGTGTTTGAGCAGTCTGTGTGTGTGGGTGTGTGTGTCCCTTCACAAGTGCGACAGCAGTCTTCCCGTTATGCTTATGAATAAAGATGATAATAATCCTTAAAACATGGAGGAGGAGATTACTGTGCTTACTACGATGCATGTCTGTGGAAATAGTGATCTCACCCAGTAATGGTGAAATGTTTAGACTTCCAAGAAGCATAATGAAATGGCAGAAAAGTGAGGGAAAGAGAAAAGAAGAAAGAGAACGAAAGTGTTTGCATGCATGCTGGCTGTGCGTAGCAACCGTATGTTCCTTAAGTAATTCATGGAAAATAAGAGACACATTGGGTATTATGGCTCTATTTTTTTTTATCACCAATGGCCTCAAAGTTATTGCTGGTGCTTCCATGTGTTTAAATTTGCCCAAGCAACTTGCCAATATTCCTTCTTTCTTCTTCTCAAAATCCTCATCACGATAGGAGAATATAGGGTAAGGAGAAAAAAAGAGAAATTCAGAGAAGCAAAGCAACCAATCTCCCAAAATAGGTCAGTTTGAAAGCACAATGAATTTTCATATATTCTTTTAAAGGGGCTTCTTAGGACTAAGCATTGTGGAGGAGAAGATGCTGCTGAGGATCTCTTTTTCCCACATAAACACAACAGGGTCGAGGTTCGTGGAAGGGCCATGAAGACTACTACTGCCCCCTAGTGTTTGTCACTGGGAAAACATGTTTTTTTTCCACTTGGGCTTGCATCCAGACGCTCACTTCTACTGAGCATTTGGCAAGGCAAAGACATGTGGGTTCATCTTCCTCATATGGACATTATGATCGCAGCTTCAATGAAGATGTGGGTGTCCAAAATGCTAAAAAAGAGAACGGATGAGATGTCCATTTGTTTCCCCTTCACACGCCCTCTTTCTGCAGCTTCCAGAATCGGAGCCTACACAAGCACAGGGGAGAGGGAGAAATCATTGACGATGTGCCACATTTGGCTCTCATATCCAGAAAATCAGTGCTCTTACAGGCTGCCGCATCCCGCTAAGCCTGAGGTTGTGTAAGAATAGAGAGCCACTCTCTGACTCATCATCCTGAAATAAAACAAGCAATTATTCATATCCTGTTTGGAGAAGAATCAACTAAGTTAATACTGCTGACACGGCTCTTAGCTTACCTCCAATTGCTCTTCTGTTTAACTCTATGCAATGCTTCTGCTGTACATATCATTTCTCTTAGCATTAAAATCTTCTCATAATGGGAAATCAAACTGCACTTTGAGTGTCAAATCAGTTTCAGTAATTCAGGACGCCCATTTAATTACTTAATATTCAACGTGTTCTGAAAGATTTTTATTCAAGCTATTCTTTTTTTAAGCTATTCTTCTAAAAAGGTGTGTCCAGTTTAGCATTTATATTTAACTCGAAGGCAACAATACCAGAAAAAGAGCAGAAATACTTTTTTGACAATCAACTTTCAGTACAACTGTATCATGCAAAAATAAATGTTTATAAGCAAATTGAAATTAAGGTGGCTGTTATCATTATAGGCTAGTGTAATCTGGTCGTGGAACAATGGACCAGCTCTTCACTCTTGCAAGGATCCTGGAGGGAGCCTGGGAGTATGCCCAACCGGTCTACATGTGTTTTGTGGATCTGGAGAAGTCGTATGACCAGGTCCCCCGATAAATACCGTGGGAGGTACTGCTGGATTAGGGGTGAGGGGGTCTCTTCTCAGAGCCATCCAATCTCAATATGACCATAGCGAGAACTGTGTCTGGGTTCTCGGCAGTGAGTCGGACTCATTCCAGGTGAGGGTTGGCTTCCGCCAGGGCTGCACTTTGTCACCAATCCTGTTTGTATTATTTATGGACAGGATATCGAGGCGTAGTCGGGTGGGGAGGGGTTGCAGTTTGGTGGGCTGGGGATCTCATCGCTGCTTTTTGATGTGGTCTTGATAGCATCATCGGCCTGTGACCTTCAGCACTTTCTGGATCGGTTCACAGCCGAGTGTGAAGCAGCTGGGATGAGGGTCAGCACCTCTAAATCTGAGGCCATGGTTCTCCGCAGGAAACCGATGGAGCGCCTTCTTCAGGTAGGGAATGGGTCCTTACCCCGAGTGAAGGATTTTAAATACCTTGGGGTCTTGTTCACGAGTGAAGGGACAATGGAGCGGGAGATTGGTCAAAGAATTGGCGCAGCGGGTGCGGTATTACATTCAATTTATCACCCTCACCTATGGTCATGAAGGTTGGGTAATTACCCAAAAAACAAGATCCAGGGTACAAGCAGCCAAAATGGGTTTCCTCAGGAGGGTGGTTGGCGTCTCCCTAAGAGATGGGGTAAGAAGCTCAGTCGTCCGAGAGGAGCTCAGAGTAGAGCCACTGCTCCTTCACGTCAAAATGAGCCAGGTGAGGTGGTTCAGGCATCTGGTAAGGACGCCTCCTGGGAGCCTCCCTAGGGAGGGGTTCCAGGCATGTACAGCTGAGAGGAGGCCTCGGGAAAGAACCAGGACTAGGTGGAGAGATTATATCTCCAACCTGGCCTGGGAACGCATCGGGATGCCCCAGTTTGAGCTGGTTAATGTGGCTCGGCAAAGGGAAGTTTGGGGTCCCCTGCTGGAGCTGCTGCCCCCGTGACCCGGCACCGTAGAAATGGACAAAAAATTGATAGAATCATAGTCTAAGGTTGACAGTGGACCACTGTACACAAACATTTTTACAAGGATCCATTCAGAAATAGACCTATAAAACCTCTTTGAGACCTTTCTGTTTACCAGAAACAGCTCTGAATTTGCTAGCGCTCAACCCATTTACCAGAGTCCATTTAAAAAAGCAATTATTTTAGCGTGTATAGAGCCAACATATTTTCACATGTAAATCGGTAAACTATATATGTTTTTAACAAACAATAGAGTTGTGATGGTTGAAAATTGGAAAGAAAATTTTGATTCTGTCGAGGAAGTGTATTTTACAAAGTTATTTTACTGTTTATTTACATGGAGTCTGGTGGGTTAAAAGCTATCTTACTCTTTAACAGAAAGGTCAACCTCCTTAGAAATCCTTGAGTTGTCAGACACATCGGAGTCTGTCACGGGCAAAATGAGCACTTTTGTGACGGTAAATTAAAGCTGGACAATCGCTCCATAACTTATGGTGTAGCTTATTTTGCCGCTGCCATCTGCAGCAATCTTGCTTAATTATTGACAAATTTGAAATATTGTTGTTCCCATCAGTCAATATAGGGAAATAGGGACCAGGTTGAAAAAAGGTTGTTCCCCGCTAAGTTATGAGGACTTGAATTTATTGGATTTTCATTAGTGCCCTTTCTATTAATAAGATTAAAATGAAAGATGTATTTCCTAATACTATTTATACGCACAGAAACACCAATACACTGCCATGCATTCATGTGTGGGCATTTGTGGCTCTCTGTCTGTTTCTCTGCATGTGTGTAATTGGATATGTGTGTGTATGCCTATAGAAAGCAGCGTGCAACCAGGCAAAAGCAGCACGGTGCTCCTTGGTTTGGGAATCCAATTGTCATGCCAGAACAGTAGGAGGAACATTTACTAGACCAGTGATGCTGAGATGATAACAGAGAGACTAGAGCAGCCAGGCTGGTTTTCTCGCTGCTCTGCGGTGCAAACAGACAAACAATTGACTAGATTGGTGTTTAGATTTGTTGTAGATATCACTGAGGAAGGCAGCCAAGCTAAACCAAAGTAAACCATGTTAAACTGAACTTGTACCAGTTCCATCTATTCTTCCCTGTCTATTTCTCACTGATATTTATTTAAAGTGTTGATTTTTCTCTGGGCTATTATATTTTGGGATACACAGTTCTTATTGGTAGATTGATATAATGTATACATTATTATTCCCACAAGGGGAAAGAACAACTTACACTGTCAATTTACACACAGGCCTGAATTACACACAAATGCTCTTTACCTATACATGCACTATGGATAGACAGATGTCAGATTGAGGGGACTGCCCATGAAAAGGTGCTCCGAGCTGTTATAGGGTTCTGGTGCCTTGCTGAAGAGCACCTTGGCAGTGCCCACGAGGTGAACTGGCACCTCTCCAGCTACCAGTCCACCACCATACTTCGGTCCATATGTTGACTAAAACCGTGACCGTCCGGTTCCCAACCCAACTTCCTACTGACTGAGCTACTGCATGTTCTGTATTTTTTAATCAACCTTGAAGCAGTGATTTATAAAATGTTTTTAATGGTTTCAATCCTCAAATGGTACTTTTTTGTTATAAACCAACAGACAACCAATCGCAGTATTAATTATTTTCCTGTGCTAACTCTAGATTTTTTTCTAAGCAAGAATGCTAAACTGGGACATGTCTGACTTACGTGCAGACTTAAAGGGCTACTAAATTATAAATTGTGCTATAAACCCAATTCAGTTATCAAACATTTCTCACCATGGTGCAAAAATGTCCTCCCAGTTGTTACTCTGTGAAAGTAGGAAAACCTGGAGGATATGTGGCAAAGAAATAGCAACTTGCACACTCTCCAACCTGATATATTCATACATATCTACTGTATGTTTTTTGTAGTTCAAAAAGATTAATGTGTTACCTTTATCCTGGCTTTATTGTGCATATACAGTATACCCACAGACATATACATGCAGAATTGAATTCAGATGTATCCGCAGGCAGGCACAAATAAAGACTCAAGCACGCACACACACACACACACACACACACACACACACACACACACACACACACACACACACACACACAAA
>NC_048411.1:23428531-23433721 GCF_013103735.1 Etheostoma cragini
ACACACACACACACACACACACACACACATTTTCATGTCATTGAAGATGACACAGATCAAGAGATCAAAAGGTTTAGGTGTTGGGTAAGAATCGGTCGACTATAAGGAGTTGAGACAAGATTAATTTTGTGTAATCCCCCTTTACTGGTGACTTTGAGGGAGAGGATTGAGAGGCTGCTGCCAAGGCCATTGTGTTTTTAATTCTTCCTGGAGTGGTTTACTTGCCTCCAAATGAAATTACTTAAAACACAAACCAGTCATTGATGATAGACAGAAGAAAATGTGATTAAGTTTAGTGCTCATAGTGCTCATATTATGCTTTTTGGCTTTTCCCCTTTCCTTCATTGTGTTAGTATATATCTTTTTTGTTATAGGTTTACAAAGTGAAAAAGCTGGAAGTCCACCCCAGCCTTTACTTCCGTGACAAATGTCCGTCACTTTGTAACACACATTACATACTGTAAATACATATATTACATGTATAGATTATATAATGCTTGACTAGCTGCTAGTGTGGCATGACCTCAAAGTCTGAAATAGAGGGTGTAATTGGTGCTCCCATCCCATCCCGAGCCCACAAAAATACTCCTGTCAAACCCTGATCAGGTGACTGTCCCCCCCAAAAAAAATCTGCCCTGCAAAATCCCAAGAGAAAGAGTCCCTCTCCCGTTTTGTTTCCTATGTTGTCTAAAGATATCAGACTCTGTTGCTGACACAACGCTTCACACATAGCTGCAGGAATGTATAGTACAACAAACATATGATGTTTTCTGAAAATCAAACCATGAAAACCTATTCTGATATAAACTCAAAATATGAACCTGAAAATTAGCATAATGTGAGCACTTTAAAAATGTGTGATATGATATTTGCATTTTTTCAGCCCTCTCTGTCACAAAACCTGTGATAAGTGACAACGCTCTACCTCACAAGTCCACTCAAAAGATTTGGCAGATTATTTCAGTGAGTTGTGTTTGATAGCACACTGATGACACCGATGGAGGCGGCACGATGTGACGCTTTGGTGTGTGAAAGAAAAGTGTTTTAAGAAAGTTTGTTTTCCATCCTGTATGCTATCAAGTGTAGCAGGACGGAAAACACACACATACACACATACACACATACACACACACGCACAAACACACACACAAACACACTCTGCCTCGGCTTTTGATCATTTGTGCTTCGTTCTGCCACTCTATTTGGGCAGATGACATCAGTCATCGTCTGTCCCATCTGTTGTGTTTACGACTCATTTGTTAACTCGCTGGTTCATATCAGAGTGTACTGCAGCCATGGGGATTCCTTCAGTGCAGGACTGGGTCCAGGCGCTCAAGTCAACTTAGCTCAATGACTCATAACATTTCTCACTAAGTAGCTGTGATGAACCGCACAGATTCCATTCATTTCTGACCATAATGAAAAGCAACGTATTGGGAAAATACCACCTGAGAGAGCCAAAAAGAGAATCACAGACAAAATGCAAGTTTTGACAGTGCTGCTTCGTCACATTAACCAACTTTTTCACTATTTGTTAGGTTGTTACCCAGAATGTGCTAAATTACCAGATGCGCTTTGACAAGCCAAACTGTTTTCTCGTGGTTATTTTCTACTACACGAAAGTTGCAAACATGAACTTGACATGACAGGTGTTGATGTGAAGCAAGCCTGCAACAGTTTCACATTATGTAGATGAGCAGTACAGACACAGCTGGAGTAATTCACAGTCAAATAAAACTCTGAAACCCGAAACCAAAAGTTATCCACCATGATGCATTAATGTCTGCCAGATGGGAAATTTCTCTTTCGCCAACGCTGTTTTCCACAGTCTCATGATTTGTCCATCCATCCCTGCATCCATGTTTTATTCCCCACTTGCACTAAGTCTGGATTGCAGGATGCTTATAATAACCATTCATTTTGTTATATGAGACCATCTTGCTTTTACAAGTTTTATAGCCTGAAATATCAACAGTAAAGTGCTAATCCTCGGTCAAAGGTAACATTCTGAGCAAAAGGTCAAAGCTTATACGGCGTCAACAGCTAACAGCCCTTCTGTACACAAAAAAAGAGTAAGAGAAAAAAATAGTATGCATGCACAAGTAATGTTGAAGACTTATATAAATGCATAAACAATCTTATGTTGGTGTGACGCCCCTGCCACTGCTGTTTGGTTTAGCACCTTCAACACCTCCACAGCAAACTGGACACACATGCATGCACAGCTTTCATTACTGACTTTGCGGATGTACACACTTGTTAGTTCTGTGTGAACTTAAGTTTGTAAATTAGAGTAAATGTCTAAAGTACATGTTGGTGAGTGTAAATTGGAGCAAGCTGGCAAAGCTCAAATCTTTGACCTACCCCCATGTCCTGAACAGTGAATACAAATTGTTAAGCTGGGCCTGAGCACCTCAAAAACACATCAGCAGTCTTGCACTGGACTGCAACAACACTCCCAATATGTACAACACCTATACACAAATGTATAACTAGGAAACTTTTAAATCTCCAAGACATTTTTATATCTCATTTACTTTTTGCTTCATATTTATTGTACAGACATTAAAGTATGGATCTAGCTTTATTTGACTATGACTATTTGAGGTATATTCAATAATTAGCACACATTGCCTGGTTTGTTCCTCGTTTGTTTGGATTAAATGGGATTTTTTGTGTTCTTTATAGTAAGGTGCTGCCAATAAGGCCTATCTTACTGGGAAAATGTAAGTGTCTTAAAAAGAAAAATAACAACCTCCATTCTCCTTGGTTCTCCTTGGTTCACCTCAGATGTTGTTATAAAATATTGACATCTCTTGCAGCATTTTCACTGATGCCAATATACTGAGCTATACTGTGCCTGTCATTCTGACTGGTCATGTAGAAATGATGTTGTCATTATGTTGCAATGTTGGGACATACAGTCTACTGCTAGTTGTCTATTGTATTTTCCCTTCATCTCCAATGTATTAAAGTCAAATTTGTACAGATGAGCCAAATGACTCAAACATCTCAGCCAACCTGTCATCACACAGAATACTTGAAAAGCAAGCACTTAATGAGTGAGTATTACTACAGTCATTTTTTAGAAGTACACTGATGGACTATCACTGATAATTCATCTGTGCTGAAGTGAGAAGATAAACTTGCTGATGTAAATATTAAGGTGGGGTTACAGGTTATTTTGCTGACAGATAAAAACTCCCTCCCCACTTTTGCAAGATTTATTTTTACTATTACAGTGCCCGTTGAAAATGTGCCTGTTGGGAACGGGCCGATTGCTTGGCCTGTGGTACGGCTCGGCCTGTGGTATTGCTTGTAGAATTCTTCAAAACCAAACTGTACCCCACAATTACTTACAGAAGGACCCCAAACCACTTAATATGAAACTCCCCTGTACCCTACTTCTGAATTACAGTGTAGGCTACTTCTACATCAGAGGAACACATTGTCCCATTATATTTACCTGACAGAGAACGGAGGAGGCCTCAGGGAAGACCTAGGACTATGTGGAGAGATTAAATCTCCAAACTGGCCTGGGAACGCCTCGGGATCCCCCAGTCAGAGCTGGTTGATGTGGCTCGGAAAAGGGAAGTTTGGGGTCCCCTGCTGGAGCTGCTGCCCCCGCGACCCAATACCGGATAAGCGATGAAGATAGATAGATGTATGGATGGATAGATGGATGGATGGAGGAAAGAGAACACTGCAGATTCAGAATGTAATCAAAAAATATAACAATGACAATGTGGAATAATCAGACATTAGGCTTACTCATGGCAGTGTGTTACCCACCCGGCCTGTTATGAGAGCTAATCAGCACATATCTGCGTTAATCAGATTAGAGAGAGAGAGAGAGAGAGAGAGAGAGAGAGAGAGAGAGAGAGAGAGAGACTATCTTACGTTAACGAATTTAATACTTCAGCATGTCATAATATTATTAGTGTTGTAAGTTAGCAGTAAACTTAATTAACCCTGGGTGAGTCTGATGAAAATTGCCCGGTTCAGCTCTGAAATGTTCTTGCATTGCGCGGCGCTGTGAAGGAATAATCTCAAATGTTATTTCATAGTCTGCCTCTGTTTAGAAGTGGGGATTGTAGGCTTCAGCTCAAAGCAACTTAATACTATACAATGGCTGGTGTTTGGTTGATATTTAGTGTTGGCAAGACGGTAACTCACCCCTCCAAAAATGTGCATCTGAGGTGTATTTCACATTTTAGCTGCCAAAGTTCTCACTCAGTGTGCAGCGTGAGAGGGTGAGTGGCAAGGGCAAAAAAAGCCAATTTGCGCTTCTTTTACCAATATATGATATGATATATTTGCATTTGTAATGCAAACTACGTCAAACTTGGCACTGCACTTACCCGTGCCGGTAGCAAGAAGTCTGTCAAACTTGAATTCCATCGGACTAACAGTTTGAGAGATATGCACATAACAGACACACAGACAGACAGACGTTCCTGCAATTATGAATCAGGCTTCTACTGTATTGCAAAGATAATTCCACAACCTTTCTCAGCCCTTCAGGAGGTAAATTATGTTTAAACATCATCTAATTACTGAGGGTATGATTACAGCTATTGCATTGAATAAGCATGGGCACAGTTTTCTGTTTTGTGCACTGTGAGCTAGTAATCTCTGTTTGATACAAATACCCGATACTCCGGGGCAGCTCAAAGCCATAGGACTCCTTTCAGTTTGGCACACAAATGCTTAAAGAATAAAGAACTGGTGTGTAGAAGTTTTGGGGGATCCATTGGTGTTTTCATTAGCCATCTGGAACTAAGATTTATTGTGTTTTCATAAGCTTAGAATCAGCCCATCATATATACAAATAAGAAGTGGGCACTGTTCCACGGAACCCGCAAACTCACCAGTGTGAGTTTGCTGCATTTCACATGCTCTCTTAGCTCTTTTAGTCTAATAAATAAATGAAAAAAACAAATCTGTTAGTTGCCAAAATAACATAAACACATGCAAAACAGCCAAACAATCGCCTACAAAGCAGCCAATTTACTGCTCACTGATGTGGGTGTGTGCTTTGTGCTGAAGTATGTTACTGGGTTAGCTGATAACAGTAACTTGTTCATAGGTTCATGGGCTGTGTGCTGTGCTACCATAGGCAAGGCAAGGCAGCTTTATTTGTATAGCACATTTCAGCAACAGGGCAATTCAAAGTGCTTTACACAAAAT
>NC_048411.1:23433821-23444303 GCF_013103735.1 Etheostoma cragini
AGTGATGTGATCCAGTCTCTTGGTCTTTGTGAGGACTCGAGCAGCAGCGTTCTGAATCAGCTGCAGCTGTCTGATTGACTCAATCCTGTTGACACATAAGTCCTTTAACCCTTGATATATTCTTAAGGTGATAATAGGCCGACTTTGTAATTGTCTTAATGTGGCTGTTAAAGTTCAGGTCTGAGTCCATGACTACACCAAGATTTCTGGCTTTGTCTGTTGTTTTTAACATTGTTGTTTGAAGCTGAGCGCAGACTTTTAATCGTTCCTCTTTTTTTCCAAAAACAACTACCTCAGTTTTTCCTTCATTTAATTTCAGAAAGTTCTGGCACATCCAGTTGTTAATTTGTTTGATGCAGTTAGTCAGTTTTTGTTTTCTATGGTGTGTACCATAGACTGTGTGCTACCTGGTTAGCTGCTACTAGATTCTGTTGCATTGCGGCTCGCAGTGCAGACCTCATTTTAAATACTGTTTTAATTATTCAAATCTGGCTGGTTGGTTAAAAACACATTTTTCTGTGGTGTGAGAAACTCAGAACACATTTTTAATTTGCTATACCCAGGCAGAAGCACGCTAATCCATCCATTGCGCTACAGAAAAGCAAAACCTTATCAAATGTCTAGACCGAAAAAAACAATGCTCAGTATGTTTTCAAATCAGGGCCTGTCACTGCATTTGTAGCTGTGCTTCAAAAAGCCATGGAACACCTGAGGCACGCCTCGCAGCTTGGGTGGAGATCTGGTGGCAGGATGTAGCCGTTCCTTCAATCCGTACAAAGGCGAACACCGCTGTTCTTCGAAGTTTTCAAACTGCTTGCTGAAGAAAAATAGGGAGCAAATCTCTGGTCTCGCAGCTGTAATATACAGCAACTGCGCACATAAGAGAGGCCCGTGCAGGGTACAAGGTTGAGAAAAATCTTCACGACTGCAAATGTGCGAGGGATAAACCCAGTAGCAACAGCTCTTAGAGGGCGAAGCCTATGCAAAATAGAAAACTGTGTGGACCCATCTAAACCACAAAAGCCAAGGGCACAGCCACACAAACAATCCAAGACGTCAGACCATGGGGGACCAATGGCAGAGGAGCCCAAAGAATCGGTTATGTAATGCCGTCCTTAACATCTTGCATAATCTAATGTCAACATTCATTACGTAAAGTAAATTTGCCCTGATTGATTCTATTACGTCTGTGTGCTTTAAAGTAGGGAGATGTAATGATAAGTCCTAAATAATATGCTGAGTCCATGCTTGTTTTGATTGACTTGGAACTGTGTGTAGGAACTATAACGTTTCCTCTAAATCATCTTTGCAACTGTAGCTAACCAGGACAAACTCCAGTGTCCTGTAAGAAAGGATATGTTGGCAAATGTATGCCCCAAAGTCACATCTTGCATCAAAACAAGACTTGATTATTAATAAAACCGACAGAATACAGCAGCAGTGACAGCTCCGCAGCGCTTTGCCTCAAGCCACTAAAGTTTCTTCTGAGTTATGATTAATGCATCCAATTTAATTGATCTGTATTGAGCGCAGCATCAAGGGTAATTCAATTTTGGTCTACAGAGCACTGACTGCTCACATGAAATGACAAGGCCATGGCAACCATTAAGCTTGGTTCCCCTCTGACTGAGAAATACTAATTGTGTATCAATAACCAAGTGGAAGATGCCAGAATTAAAACCCAAAACAACTCAAGTTGTGCAAGTTGCTCAAAGCTACAACACAGCAGTCAATAACATCCAGTTCTCCCTTTAAAACAAATTTGAAGTAGAATTTTGCTATTCACACAGTGCATATTTATTAATTTTGGAAATTCACGGGTCCATAAAGTGAGACATGTCGAACCAACAATCGGAATTACATGCTTCAGACAGACCAACTATACATTGTCAAAGATAAAAACTGCTGATTTGATCTTAATCCTTCATAATGCGATAACACCAAAAGGAAACTTACTTAACTTATTATTCCCATGCATATTATTGAGTCATAAAAAAATAAGACCAGCCAGTCAGACACACAGGTGTCTCTATTAAAAGGAAATTCACTCGCTGAATACTGAACTGAACTGTATGTTCTCTTGTAACACCTCAGTGACCCAGAATATAGCTTCCTCCAATAAATACAACAACAAAAGCATTGCACTCTCAGAAGAAGAAGGATGCGATGTGAGGAGGTATTTATACTTCCTCATTGATTCATAAACAGGCATCATTTTCAAACAAGCAATACAACCTCAAATACAGCACACACATATACAGTACAAAGACCCCTCCCCGGGGGATTGCGTGGCTGTCCAAGAGTTAAAAAAACAAAAAAATATTATAGGAGGGCAATATTGATATTTCCTTTACTACCATTTAAATCTAAGCTGTTTTGTTTTATTATTGTTGTCCCTCTCCAAGATTAATAGGGTGATAAAAAGAGATGCCCGACATTTTAGGGAGTCCTTTTGGAGCAGTAAAGATGCACACTTGATGGATACCAGAGCTCTATAGACAACGGGAAGACAAAATGAGGAATGCTTAAGGATGCGGAGGCAGATAAGGAAAAGAAAAAGAGAGAGCATGAGCAGTACACAAAAGAAAGGATGGAGGGGAAGGTGGGTTACATCAGCAAGGAACAGAATGGAGAAAAACAGCAATGCAAGGACAGAATAACAGAAAAGTGACATGCCAAACCAGTCCATCAGCATTAAAACTCCAGGACAGGGTAGAACAGGAGATGTACATCCAGGGAGAGCTTTAAAGAGGGAGAGACAGAACAGACAGCCACAGCAGCAGCCTTCAACTAGAGAAGATACAAAATAAAATAAATAAAAAACACGACACATTGACACACTCTTTGTCTCTTCTTCTCTTCTCAGTACAATGGTCTGTAGAGAAGCTCCCCAGAGGCAAGTCTACGTTTCAGCTCCTTCCACAGCAGCTCCCTCTCCTTTTGGGCACCCTTCATGAAGCCTCGGTTCTCCAGGGCTCTCCGAGACAGGTAGGGCATTACCTCATTCACCGGCCCATAGGGGACGTACTTATAGACGGGGAAGCCTGCCTGGCCTGGGGTTGAAGTGGGATCGGAGAAAACAAAAGAAAAAGGGGATATGTAACATTAATATGGATGGAGATGATGAATGTAGATATTTAGAATTAGAATATGTATCTGTTCATGTGCAAATACTGTCTGTGATACTACTATTGTGAGTATCTGTGATCTTAAAATATGATGTTTGATTGACTACCGACATGTTCAGCTGTTACAATTTCAGGTGAACATCATTTGTAAAGGGTACTTTTGACAAGCCCCAGAGAACACATCCCAAACGAACGTCATCTCAACTGGCTTCCTTCACTGAAAGATTGCAACAATCCTTCTAACCGGGCCGGTTTGCAGCATTTGCATAGGCACCCTCAGTTGGCTGCATTTGAATTAGAAGAGCTGCGGTTTCTGCCAGTCAGGCTCACATACTGTAACTGTTTCGCCAGGGCTTACTCAATTAAAAAACTGTCCATTTCATCTAATCCACATGTACTAGCAAAGCATCCAAACATGATACAATAATACAAAGTCATCAACATAACATTCTGAGTCACAGCCAGTGGTGGAATGCAACTAAGTACATTTACTCATGTACTTTACTTAAGTAAAAATTTGAGGTACTTGTACTTTACTTTTTCTATTCATGCCACTTTCTACTTCTACTCCACTACATTTCAGAGGGAAAAATTGTACTTTTTACTCCACTCCAAATTTCTACAATGTGAGATTTTTTCTGCATTAAGTACTTTTATTTGTAATACTTTACAAACATTTTCCTAATGATACTAACGTACTTTTACCTAACTTAATCTAAGTACCATGACAAATGCATGACTTTTATTGTAACTGAGTGTTTTTAGTGTGAAATTTGTACTTTTACTTAAAGTGCATATATTATGTTTTTTCCTTTTCCCCTTCCCTATACTGTGTTATATATCTTTTTTGTGCATGTTATAGATTTACAAAGTAAAAAAGCCCAAAGTCCCCCCTGAAAGGATTACCATCTGAGATGTCCCACTCTGTAGCTAAAACAGAGAGCTCAACACACAGGGTGAAAAGAGGAGCTGCAGCAATGTGCAGTACAACAAAAATACGGTGTTTTTTAAAATGAAACCATGTAAACCTATTCTGATTTAACCTCTAAATACAATTATGAACCTGAAATCTGCATAAAATGAGCTCTTTAAGAAAAGAATGTAAATAATTTCCCACCAAAACTAAAGTTAGTGATTGTAAATAATAAAGATCTCAACTCCAATCTGCTTACTTTCATAAAACAACTTCTTTGTTGTTTCAAGATTCAAAGACACAGCCCTGACTGCTCTATCCCTCGAGAAAACAGCAAAGAAACATGTGTGTCTGTTTACATCAATACCGGTCAAGAGCGTTTCTAGTTGAGCCTCACACTGACAGACAACTCCCTGCCACAGCTCTGTCTGTCTTTGACTGACAAACGGAGTGGTGCGAGGCGGCACCAGCACTTTGTTAAGACAGCTTGTCAATACTGAGGTGTCTCAGTTCATATGTCACCTTATGGGCTGCAGACTGACTTTACATGTGCTGTGCACTTCATGGACTCCAAGTGGCCTGTGGTCGTTTCTATGTTTATGTGTAGCTAGGGCTGCACGATTATGGCCAAAATGATAATCACAATTGATTTGATCAATATTGAGATCTCGATTAATTATCACGATTATTTGTTGATTTTAACCAAAACAAATTTTATTGTCACATAGGCTATTTATAACTGCTTTCACATTCTTATTGTGCTAAATTCCTCTTATGTTGAAGTTGTATGTTGTATATACATACAGCTGCAACACATGTAAATGAAAATTATCTGAAATAAATAGCCTAGGATATATTTTAAACAACTGTATCTTTGTGAAAGCTCCTTCACTTGTTTTCAACAATAACTGATTAAAAGAGCAAGGGAGAGAGAGGGAGTGCGATGAACATGCTACTCACAGAGTGACGGCTGACTCATTTTGAATGGGTCCGGCAAGGGTCAGCAGAGTTACACGTGTGTGTATGAAATGTCTGTATTGTCACTGCGCTGCATTTTTATGAACTATGATATTTTGTCCATGGGTCTCATGTCTCACCCAGGTCCAGCAGGCTCTGTTTCACATGCTATTTCTCTACAAACTGAAGTTAGTTGCATTCAATAACTTACTTTGTGTTTTTCGCAGTGGTGGCCGCAATAACAGAGTTACCATTTGAAACACTGGTACAAATACAGGTTTGACTCTCATGCTTATTTACATACAGCTGTGCTAATAACAATTAAAACTGTGGACAAATGTCAGCAGTGTGAACCGGCGCTGTGGGTCTTCGTGTTGCTGGGAGCCGTGTGTGAGTTAATGGGGGCGGGGCTGCGTGGAGAGTAAGAGGAGAGAGAGTAGAGGAGAGATAGGCCTACCAACACACACAGCTAAGGGGAGTAGGAAATATCATGCCTCGGCATTGTTGGTTTTGTGAGAGAGTGTGTTTTGTGTGAGTTTTTCTCACCCAGTGGGAAGCTGATCTGATCGCACATGCCCAGTAGTTGACCGAAGTACACCTTGTTCTCTGTGGGTAGGAGGCCCAACTCGTTCATTCTGAATGAAAGAAAGATAAAGACACTTGCTAAAATAACTTGTGTTTGCACAGATGCAAAGCAGCTTTCTTTGTGCAAATAAAGAAAATATATCGTAAAAGTGTTTTTTCAACAGTGTGTTTGGATCTAATTGTGACTGTACCTCCCCAAGGTGTGTTTCACCGTGTCCTCATTATGGGAAGCCACCATAACGTTGGCATTTCTGTTAAGCGCAATCTCATCCAGCACATAGTCCAGACACCTTCCACAAATACAGACACAGACATATTTAACAAGGAGAGCTTAACTTTTCAGCAGCTACACTAGCAGGAAATTCTGCTTTCCTAATACTATAGCTGTGTTAATATGCATGTGCTTTATCAACATCTGTATCTGTTGAATCCCACCCCATGCTGAGCTGTAGCCCATCAGCTAAACTTTGTGTCTCTAACATGTTGATGTTTACCTCAAAATCCAATTGAGTGCTTGAGGGTAGCCTTTGCTCTTTTTGTGCAAAACAAATTGATCTCTACAGGGTGAGTTTTCTGAGCATGCCTTAATCCAGGAATGTCAGAAAATTGTTACACAGCACCCTTGGAGCTGGATGGTATTCTGTAACTTGCACAAGGACAACTCAACAGGGTGGAAGCTTGCTGACACAAGATGTTAAACCCAGAAACTTCAATTGAAGGACCACTTCCTTTAAAATGAAATCCCTGTGCTGTCCATTGCAGCAGATTTGTGCCTTGAAGGTGGCCATTTTAAATCTGTGAATCACATGGGAAAAGCAGGGGAGCAAAAGTAAAAAAAAGTTTTTTATCCTGTGGTGTATTTGTGAAAGACACCTCAACTCAAAACTGTCTGCTATCTAATAGCAAAAGGCTATAGTAGCAGACAGCTTCTCTGTGTAAATATGAAGAAATTAATGCTTGGCTAAAACAGATCAAACCTTGCAGATGCAGATTTGGGCAGCTGTCAACAGCTAATAAACAAAAAACAAGCCTTGGTTCTTACCTGTGGTACATTATATTGGTAGACTCATAGTCAGGATTAATAGGGTCCTCATAACCAATGTCTTTGGCCCTCTCTCGCTCCTGATACATATAGGCCCCACGCACCAGCTTGGAAGCAAAATGCCAACCCTCACGTCGAGACAATTCTACATCCATAGTTACATTGTCGTAGGCCTCCTGCAGAACAAAAGAAGAGAATGTGTAATAATTATTATTTATATTACTGCAGATCTAACTAGTCAGCTTTTACAGAGCCAAATGATTTGTTCGCTTACAGCACAATACAGTTAGATTATTATATATCACCTGTGGGTCTACCTATTCTACCTGACATGGCATAGGCCACCTAGCATAACTAACCAGACACCATCAATGCTACTTGCAAGCAAAATCAAAGAAGCTATGAATGACAAAACCAGAGATGAGATGAAACAGGATGTTAATCACATGAATGAAACTGCAACTGTGACTTAAACAGCTTTTTGTTTGAAATGTTGTATTTAAAGAAAATCTAAATAAGGCCTCCAAATTCCCTCCAACATTATCCTCTTCTTGGCCATGTCACTGTTTCATCCTCAACCCAGCTGATTCAGTAATCTCTTCACAAGTTGACATTTGGAGTTAAAAGATTTGTCACAGCTTGTTCTTCTATTATTAGAATTAGAACTGCTGTGTCTGCATGCTTTGTGTGCAAATAAATAGTTTACACATTCCAATCTCTGTTTTTCCGCCAATTGTGGACTCTAACCTTGAGATAACACTGGTAGGTGTTGAAGATGACGGGCTTTTCTTTGTTGTAGAGCCTCTGCATCTCTAACGTCAGTCTGCTGATAGCCGGCTGGAAGTAGGTTTGCTCTGCATCCACCATCAAGCGAACACCGTTTTCAATTGCATGCTGGAATAAAAAAATATGTTTATTAATGATATTAATCTATTGAGTATAACACCTAACCATATCCATTATGCTCTAATGTGATTAAAATAGTTTCATTAATGAATCATTAAATGAATGTCATTACTGTCTAAAACATACTCTGCGACTTTTAATACAATACCCTAGATTTGTTATTGCCTTCATTGTATGTTTACAATAGTCAGCAGCACTGCAGTGGCCTTGGTCATATTAAAAACGGGCCTGTTGTACAAGACGGTTTAACCCATAAAGATGCCACAATGCTACTACACATTTGGTTAAACTATAAGTGTTTGCTCCTTTCATATTAACAACAAGTGAATACTAAGTGTGTGTATATCTGCATTCAGTGATCAGCGTTAGAAGTTTAAGTGAGTTTACCTTGACTAAGATGTCCAGGCGCAGTAACATCCTCTTCATTTGTTTCTCCTCCTCTGTAGTGAATTTCTCCAGCAGAGGCTCCAGTGTACCTAGCTGGACAAACAACCCAGCAGAGTGTGCACCTGGAGATGCTAATGTACCAAATATCACACAGCATGACCCCTATTAGGGCTTCTTACTTAATCCATCCTCCAATTGTCTTTATTCAAAGCTCAACTGATATGTCGAGGGTAACATGCCCAGATTTTGTAAACATACAATTAAACCTTTCCTTAAATTATAGCAAAGTGACTCACGCTTGAAATCTGTTATCACAGTTTTAAAACAGAGACTTTTTACTTTAAATGTACTCCCAATTGGGTGTGACCATATTTATGAAACAGTTTTATATACATTGTTTTAAAGCTATGGGTTAACCCCTACAACAATCTCAAATGGCAAATGTGGGGGCTAATAAAAGTAATAAATACCTGTGGTCTGCCTAGAACTGACACTGACCTAATTAGGTTTAAGGTGTGGTTAAGGAAAAAAGAGCTCAAATAAACAACTGAATTACAAAAAAAATGAAAAACTAAAATGTAAGGACCAAACATTGACAACGATGTATAAATTAGTGCAATTTTTAAATAACATCTACTTTTTACTTTAGTCAGATTTTTCTGAAATGTATTTGTCAAGAATGTGTCACAAGCTTGTTCACATAAGCGAAACAAAAACATTGTCACATTAATACATTTAGGTACAATCCCCATACAACTCAGATGTAGACAGCGTGTATTATGGCTGTGAATTTCACTGAATTGCTTACATTTCAAAACTAGTTTAAGTCTCCTGCCTGCCGTATACACATTACCTTTGGAAAAGCAAGAAGTCCCTCAATTATTGTGTCCAGTGAGTTTGGGTCTTGAATTATACTGAAACATTCAGGGATATTATTTTAACTACATTTATTGACGGTACAATGCTTGTTTTACGCTACTGACCTCTACATTGGGGACAACCAGCAGGTCCGATATCTTTGTTCTGTCGTCTATTAGGCTGTTCCAGTCCAGCATGTCAATGGTTCTGTCAAGGCAGAAGATACAGGTGCAGTGTTATGGCAACAGTGTATTAGTGAGTGTAAAATATTACCAGTATCTTTGTCATTTCTTTTATTATGTTCATCACTGCAACTGAGCATGGCCTTAAAGTAAAAAATAAATAAAATGTTTCTCACTTTTTTCCCAAAGTGGTGTGTGTGTGACCACTTATTCACTTTGTAATGTCATTGTCACAAATAATTTGTGGAACAAGAAATAGACATATTGTGCATGTAACTGTAAAGTGATTTGAATATATGTATTTTTCATGTTGGTGAATTAGTGGTGATTGTTTTGTGATTTAATATTGTGAGTGGATACAATTAAAGAGTTTGGGAAGCTACGCAATTGCAAAAAAATGCAAAGCAACACTGACGTTGTTTTACAGATTTGTCAGGGATATTTACGGTTTATATCAGTGATCTGCATGTGCTCATGCTTACCCTAAAGATTTCTCTTTACTTCCAGTAAACCAGCCATACAAGTCACCTTTTGCACCCAGTTTGGTCAGGAATTCCTAGATGGACATAAAGACATAAAGTACTGCAGGGCATAGTGTAGCTATATCCTCATATTGTGTATGAAATACATTCACCAGGCGAAAAGAGGAGGAAACATTCAACCTGCAGTTTTGTCAGCTCCAACCTCTGCTCTAATGCCTCCATGCCATCTTTCCCCTGCTGTGATGCCAGGAAGGTGAAAAATCGCCTCCATTTAACCAGGACCTCTGAGAACTGGAGCTTAGAACATTTTAAAAAAAATGCCTGATGTCAGTCCATTTACACAAGAGTATCAGTTAAAGGAGTGCATTGACCGCTCAATCACAACTTACTGCCTACCAGAAACTGAGGTCGTCCTAGAGCAGTCATTTTGATGGCAGAAAAACCATCCATTGAACTCCCACCTAAAAGTCCAACATACTTCAAGTCTTTAAATAAATCAAAAAGAGAAAAGTATTAACATGACGGTAGTTTAATTTACTTACCAGATGCTTTGATACATCTGATGAAGGTCTCCATATGCTGGTCACATTTGGCCTCATCGGCGTAAAAATACGTGCGTGCTCCGGTTACTCCCTCGCGACGATCCCCAAACTGTTTGTGTGCTTTGTATTTTTTCTCTCTGTGGTCCTCGCCTGGGGGAGAAAACAAATTTGCATGTCTATTACTTCTAATTACATCATAAACTGTTTCCACAAATGAGAGCAAAACAAGGCATCTTACCTATGCTCTCTTTTTCTGCAGCGGATACACATGAACTAAATTAGAAGAAATACAAGTAAAAATGACAAATATTAGTTTGTAATCAGAAATACATTAAATGTTTTTTTGTTTAATTTGGGAACTGAGTGCTCTCTATGTGAACATTTTGGCCTTGTGGCATTGGCATGCCAGAGGCTGACATTGTGCTTAGTGACCCTCTACATACTGAACTGTGGTGTGTTGTCAGCCTGCTGGCCCTCCAGATAGGGCAGTTGTAGCGTCA
>NC_048411.1:23444313-23488384 GCF_013103735.1 Etheostoma cragini
CCACCACCCCCTTCCCCATAGGGAACTGGGGAGCTAATTTTACAAAATGGACAACTAAACACGAAGCACTCTAGACATCAGGGACGTCAATAGGATTCAAAGCCAGGAAACTGAAGGGAGTTATATTATTTTAACATGGCATGACACCTAGCAGGCCCTTCTATTCTAGAAATCTACATTTGGCTACAATGTATGCATTTAACACTGACTTTGACTCTGAAATTGTATTGTCTCACACACGTTTATTACTATTTTCTTGATATTAAAAAGAGTAGTGCAGAAACCATCAGTCAAATAATGGATTAGTCTATCAAAGGAAAAATGTATTAAGTTTTGATAACTGAATAATTGTTTGTCATTTATTAAGGACAAATATCCCTCACAATGTGAAGATTTGCTGTTTTTCTCTGTTTTGTATAGTTAGATGAGTATAGTAGTAGTAGTAGTAATATTAGTATTATTATTATTATTATTATGTTTAGGTAATTGAAATCTTTTGGGGTTGTGGACCATTGATCAGAACTTGGGAACACTGAGAACTAGTGATGGTCATTTTCCACTAGATTCTGACATATTTTAGAATAAATAATCATTGCATTGTAAAAATAAATAAAAGACAAATGTTTCTATATTAAAGTAATTGTTCCATACAGCCCTAAAAATAAATCTACTCTCAGAGTTTTAAGTAGCACTGATCATATTGGGTAAGCAATCATGTTGTCAGTACTCGTTCCAGTGGAGATTTATAAATACTGTTTCAAATGCTTTCTGTGTAATACTGCCAAAAATTCAAATTGTGCTAGAAGCACAGATTATTGGTAATCTTTTGGCATGAAACAGGACATTTGATAAAATTTCATTACTGTCACAACTTATTAGTTTTAGCCAGCTTCATTAGAAACATTCTGGCCTTCATAACCATGCATTGATAAAATCCTGACTGTAAAAACAGGAATGTATTTTAAGTTCAAATAGCCCACACAACATAAGCCTGGCACTGCTTCAAACATAAAGCCAGGCCTCTGTTCCTTACATCTTCTTTCTGTTGCAATGAACTAATGTTGTTTCTACAGTATCTTGACAGATCATTGGAGTGCCTGTGAAACCCTGCTGTCTGAGATCAAGCTGGCTTAAAGTACCTTGTCCTCTTTCTTTACAGTTCGAGATGTATGTTAACTAAACAAAAGCTTTCCAGGCTGAGGTTTTATACTTTCTCTGATGGTTTCATGCTTATATTCCCAACAGAAAAAAGATATAAAGATATAAATATATATATGGTGTGTACAAAAACCTACACTGACAAATATAAAGGGGTAGAAAAAGTCCTAGCAAAGCGTTTGCCTGGGAGCTTTATCGCCTTAGAATGTGATAACACAATAAATCTATAAAGAACATTGTATCTGGCACAAGCTGACATTACAGTTAGCATGTAAAGTAACCGGTGTTTAAGTCTGTTGACGTAGAATATCAGCTACATACTTACAACCCTTTTCACTATGCCTGATCTTTGAAAACAGATGTTGTGTGAGATAAAAAAAAAGCTAATTCTTAAAAAAGTTCAGTCATGTTTGAGTATTATGTTCATGCTAAGCAAATCTGACAATTGTGTTTGTGTTGTTCCCTTCAATGAAACAAGCATTAAATATTATTCATTCATTATTGATTTGATGTTACAGCAATTCCTAAATGTGTCAAAAAGTCCACATTTTGCATGAATGCCTAGAGCTACAACTTAAGTAACATTGCTGCTGTCTCTGCCCAGAGGGACTTCTTACATAAGGTCTGTAATGTCATCCAAGTTAGTTCACAGATCAAATAGCCACTGCCTTGTGCTACCCATGTGACAGAATTCCTAATGAGTGAGAAATTCTCTTAAGCCAGCCAATCCAGAACGAGGGGCAATGTCTGAGCCAGCAAATCATGCTGTAAAGTGTGTTTACTTCCTGTTTGTGAGGCATACCAAAATACACCTATTTTTAACATCAAGTGGAAAATACTCTGTGAGGTAACATACTCTGTGTAGATGTCAGTTTACTTTGGGAATTAAAACAGGACATTATCTGGGCAGTTATTTGTAAAATATTGATCCATAACTGACTGCAAACAAAATATAATTTTTGTATGCACTATCTACTGAAATGTGTGTTAATACTGCAACTTTTATACTCCATCTCTTTCTGCTCAGCCTCCTCTTGGCTGATGTCTTCCTCCACGCTGTAGTCCAGGACAGAGCCGACGCCGAAGGCCTGATTCTTCTGGATCAGCGGCCGGATAGCCATGTGGTCCTCACCGGCGACAAACTGGCCATAAAACGTCATCTTCATGAACTGGTTGAAGCCTCTCTGGCCCAGGATCTTCTTACCTATGTCCATTATCTGAGTAGGAATGGAGAAGACGTGGTACATAACCGCAGGCATATTGTATAATGTGCCTATAATTTATTCTACATGTCATTTATCATATTTTATGTGAATCATACTATCCCAGAAAAGACAGGGTGTGGGCAGGTTTTGAAGGCTAAATGTTTACCTGACAGACTACAAAAGTAGCATGTTGATCTTTCACGAACAAAATAACTCAAATTATGGTCTTACCCTCAAGCTAACAACTGCATGAAATACTAAAACAGGGAAAAAGTATGAAACATTGCAGGTTCACTGAAAAATCAAGAGTTACACTAGATTGTATTACTGTTTTACATTTGGTGTAACTTGCTTTTATCACCTGAGCTAAGCTTTCAGTTGATCCCAATGAAGGTATGAGTGTGAAAGGAATACACTTGCAGTGAGTCTATTAAGGCACTATACCACCATGCATTACAACATGGGCTGAAAAAGGCCTTGTTTGAAGGGAAAGTTTGTCTTGTGAAAGTGTGTGAAGTGTGTCTTGTGGCAAATTCGTTTACACTGTATTGGCATGACCAGATGGGTATAAAATTATCTGACATTCAGCTTAGCCTACAGCTAGCAAGGAGAGGTTGCATGCTTGGAAAAACAAGTTGTAATTTAAGAAGAGGGGGTTATATAGCCTAAGCCTGGGGGTTATAAGCATAAGGGGCAGACAGATAGGTCTATAGGTTCAAATTTGACATCCAGCCAAGTTTGGTTTTAATTTGAACACAATTTAAAGCCTTTCATAACATTACAGTATTATAGTGTTTGCTTACCACCAAAAGTCTCACAAATAGGCTATATGAGGGCCAATGTCCAAGGAGTTTAACCTCTTTGCATATGAAATAAGACAGGTTTAAGTACTTAATGACATTTTTTCTGGCGTTTTGTGCCTTTTGTAGGCTACTCGTACCTGTTTTGATGGGGGACTAATTTTTCCCGCCTAAACGCTAAACATAAAGTAAATGCTAACCTTTTTATTGTCGTCATTAAGTCACCTAAACAACATTCATCGTTATTGGCCGGGTTGCAAGGTAAGCTATAGCGTCTGCTTAACGTTACCTCTTTATTCTTTTCAACCAGGAAGTCATAGGAGCAAAGTTTGAAAACCACCAAACTTCTGAGAAGCTCTAATGAGTCTTTGCTCTTGTAAGCCCCCTGTGCCTGGTCAAAGTCTACGGAGACCTCATTAGCAGCAGCGGTGGTGCTGGTGGTTCGGTCTACTCTTCTCCTCGGCTGTCCGGGAAACTCCGTCTTGACAGAGTCATGTTGAAAACCGTCGTCCTGAGACTCCGTCTGGGTCGCAGGGGGTCGAGGATCGGAGTCTTCGACTGGAGAGTAATCGCTTAAAGGGAATGCCCGCCCCTGCCCGTTTCAGGGCTGGCACGGTTTTTACATGAAACATCACCGTGGAGGAGGGAGATGTCAGCGGAGCGGTGTTACGCAGACCATATGCCCGTGTGAGGCCAGCTGCACACGCTACAGTGTGAAAAGATAGGAAGCCAAGCGGTCACATTAGCATCACTTGGTTGGTGGAACGCATGTGACGCAAGAGTTGTTTACATCTGCGTAGGTAAAGCACGCCAGTTTTTCCTCTTCCCAGTTTCCGCAGATTGCAGCGGTGGTTGTAAGTAGGTCTACTCCTCGTTATAAACAATTGTTTATTGGTGTAGCCTACTTTTTTCGTGTCTACATTATAAACACGCATCCCGTTGCTCAGCTTCCTTATGGCTCAGTTTTAGGCTAAAGTTAGGCCTTTAATTGGATGGATGTGGGAAATTGCACTGTAGGCCTACATTCCCACATCCATGGCTACAGCAGTGCAAATCACAAAAACAAACGAGATTAAGCATCGTTAAAAAGCCATAGACTGTATATTAGTTTAATAATAAACAGCTGTATATTAGTTTAATACCGAGATGTAAATAGCCTAATCAATTAATTTATATAGGATAACATTACTATGAGAATATAGACTGAATACTGTAGGCTACAATCTAAGCCTTAACAAACTGTATCAGTGCAGAAGTTGGCCTTTGTTCTATAAACTACACTGTATTATATAATCTAATGATATATTATACAAATGGGGTGTTTTGTATAAAACTGAGTAGCCTACTTTACCTTTCATTGTAATTCGCAAGACAAATAATCTCACGCTGTAAGTAATTGTAGGACCAACAATTCACCCCAGGTTTATGCAGGCCTACATGGATTACGTAACTTAAAAACATAACTGGCCCTGTGAATTACAATCAAAACATACCAGAAAGCATTATTCATTATAAATTAGTAGTTGTCTAATGTTTAGCCATTTACAAAAGACCTGTCAAAATATTTGAAGTCATAGCACTTTTCTGTTTTGGAATGTTGGCATGGGTCTGTTGACATGGATAAGGGATCATGTTTGTAGAACTGAAGTACAAACATGTCATAACAGTTTGTAGAGTACAACTTTATTTTGGTCCTGACCTGACCCTGATAATCCACAATGTGATGTGAGAAAAAAAGGAGACCCACTAACGCACATGCATTGTGCAACCATTCATGTATATAGGTGGACTGCATGTTACAATGCATCTGATGTCATGATGTAATAATGGCTTCGCTTTCAATGGTACGCCATAATCAATTCGTTGATGTTAACAGATGGGGGAGCTATTGTCTAACGGAGTTGTTACACTGCCGCCCCCTCCACCCCCACACGATCACGCACTTTCCCTGTGCATCAATTAAAAAACTACCTTAATTAGTGTTTTCTAAGGAGGTTACTGCAAATACAAACCATTTCTACAATGTGTCATTTTAAATCGGACGATTGAAAGATGCTTCCAATACGCAACTTTGAATGATAATAATGATACAAGTGGCTATTTTAATTATTAAAAAGCAATGCCTTTTTGTCCTAATCGCACACATTAACTTGTGTTTGTTAAAATGACGAAATGGGCCACAGCATTGTTTTAACCTGTAGCAGACCCTGTTGCACACAGGCCTGTGGAGATTTGGTGGCGCACGCATGGCACACACGTACAGCCAAAGATAGAGTAACAAATCAGGAATTTCCCTCCTACCACTACTGAGAGCGCAAGAGAGGACAAAAGTTATAATCGCTTGTCCTCAGAGAGGAAACCGCCAAAGGCACCTAAGTCGCCTTCATTTTTTGCAAGGCTATCAACACATCTACACGTTTCGACGCGCGCGGAGGACATCACGTTGGGGAAAAAAAGTTTTAATTTCATTATGACTCCGGACCTACGAGCTTTTGCATGATGGCCCATTTCAGAATGTTGACGGAATCAAGAGCGCACTGCAGGAAAACAGCGTTAGTCAAGAATAGCCTACTGTGATTTGCAAGTTTGGGTTTTTATGACTTTGTTTCAGCTGTTCGGTTGGGATTGCTGTCGCATGGGCACTTTTTTGCTGCTGAGTTTCTCGATGGCGTAGGTGGTTGCGAGAGTTTTAAAAACACCTTTTTGGACAAGGATTTGATATCTACCAAGCAGATACCTATGGATTATATGCGTTAAACAAATCGGAGGTGTTATCAAAAACAGTGGAAAGCAGTCAATCATATTTTGGAGAAGGGAAATGCGGTGTGAAAACGGCGTCTAGAAGGATGCTGCTGCTTGTACGATGGAAGTGAAGAACTCTTTAGCTGTTGCTGCGGTGGTTTGTCTCTTCTTTTGCTCCAGTTTCAGCCACGAACTCAACCCAAAAGGCAGGAATGTATGCAAAGCACCCGGGTAAGCAACAGTGCAGAAGAAAACAGGTTACCATATGCAGCCTGTAGTTTTTGTTCCCAATGGTTGTTAATGTATCAGCTTGCGACACAGTTTGCCTCATTCTCCCATCAGCATTCGGTAGTTATAGTTACTTTCTTCAAAACAGTGCAGTCAGAGTATTCAATGCACTAAAACATGTGGAATCATCACGTTCCTCAAGTCTTTTTTATTTGCTAGGAGAATAATTGGGTGTTCAACACAGCACAATAAATTCATAACTTAATGTTGGCCTTGCAGGGATAACGGTTCTCATTAAATTAGAAAAGTCACTAGCCTGTATCTGAACTCCACCACTGACTTTATTCTTTAAACGTTTATTTTACTTTTATATCAAGAATTAGTATTTACACTGAATAGATTATTTCCCATTCTTTTCCACATATAACGTGTTCGCAGCCCGCTGGATAGAAGGAGGAGGAGTCCATTGAAGAAAGCAGCTAAACAGATGTGTACATCTGGAACAGTGTTTTCATTGCTCTTTAGGGGGTGCTGTCGATGACCTTCACAGGATGCGTGGCTCGGACACATTGTGGTTGATAATGCACTTTTAGAGAAAAAAGTTTTAAGTTTAGATTAAGTTTATACAAGATTAAGATTAAGTTTATGCAGTTTAAAGGAACACATTTTGGTTGACAATTGTTATTGTAAGAATACGAATCAATTATGTGAAAAGTAATCGAATACTATTCTTGGAATATAAAGACCTAGACAGCTCCTTCTCAAAAGAAAAAGTATCCAAAAATCATTCATTGTTGGCCCCTAAGATTATAGCTGAGCCTGTAAAGTGTAGAAGAAAAATCAAACCCAGGTCCACAATTGCTGACTACATCATCCAAACTGTCTATGAATTTTAAAATTGTAGCAGAGAAACAGCAAATAGGCTACAGTCCAGGGATCACTCTCCGATCTATCATCAAAGATCTGTGATAAGAAATAATGTGCTTTGTAGCTTTTATTTCTTGTATCATAAGTTGTTGGGGCAAAACTGAAAATAGCTTATCTAAAAAGCCATACGCTGCATATTTCCGTGCAGTCACAATGAAATGTGAAGTAATCAACAGCTGCTCTTCAAAAGTTTAAGTTGTGCTGTCATTTCATAGATTGTTCTTTGCTTCATGGGCAACAAACCGCAGCCTATTTTAGTGCTTTCTGAAATTCTTAGTGGGATATATATAGTACTCACATTTACTGCTCTACAAGTTTAACACTTTGCCCCCCTTCCAGCATTCAACGTTCATTGTAGTAAACTCACCACTCACTTGTTTTTCTTATTTTGTTCTTTGTTTTTATTTTTTTCTGACTTGAATGCAAATCTTTTGGCACTGATGCAGAAAAATGTTTTTTTGAATCAGTTAAAGAGCATCTAGTCAGTGGATTTCTCAGCAAAGCTAGTTGATGCATTCCTTCTGAAATACAGGCAAACAGGAGTGCAGCTATGCTCCTAAACACCTAATTGATTCTACACAGTGGATTTAATTTCTTTCTTTTCAGTGCTGACATAGATTGGCTGTGTGTTGTTAACAATTCGTCAAAATTTAGAGCTGCATAAAGCAAAAAAGTTAATTCTAGTGTCATATTAATGCACATAAAATGGCAAAAGGCTCATTAAGTAATCATCTTCCTTCTATTAAGTGTTAGCATACAGATCGTCGACCTGTGATCCCAACCACGCGCCTATTTTGGCAGCAACAAAATCAACGTGGCTCCCTGCTCAGTGATTGAAAGTAAACTGCCATCTTCAAACACTTTAGGGGAAGCTGACGTGTTGCAGGGGGCCCCGCAGAGGTCACAGGCTTGGGAGGAAGAGGAGACACATCCGCACTTTCCTCACAAAAATGTCGTTGCACTATTTATAGATATTTTACACTGATGTTTTTGACCTTGTTTTCATGATCTTACCTGTAGCACTTTGAGATTTGTTTAAATGTAAAGTGCATTACAAAGAAAATGTGTTATTATTATTATTATTATTATTAATATTATTATTACAGGCCTAAAACTTGGCTGCAAACTATGGTCTCTGAATATTTACACTTCCCCAAAGGCTTAGGAAACCTAAAGCAACTGATAAACTGCAGATTCAGAGGTTAAGGGCTTTTGAGTGTACGTACAGTACTGTAGATGGGAATGACCCACATTCAGATAATTACACAACCATGTTCTAAGCATGTGCTAAGAACATGGTTGTCAATGCCCTGCATACGTTTGCAGAAATTGGCATCAGCCACATCAATAAGAACAAAGATCAAAGAAGAATGCGTTGGGTGTGGATGCTGCTGCTTTGTGAAGTCTTTGTTTCACTGTATTTAAGCCCAGTTCTTTGCCATTCATCCCTCCTTTCTCAATCTCAAAACTTCTTTTCCAGATCATCAGGATTTGTGTGCTGCAGTGGATGGGGGCAGCTAGAGGATGAATGCCTGACACGTATGTACCAAACAGTGATCATTTATCAGTACTTGTCATATAGCTCATTGTTCAAGGTAGTTGAATAATACGGCCTGTTCTTGTTCACCCAAGCTCTCTGTGAAGGCAACTTCACCTGCAACGAAAATGAGGTGTGTGTCAGGCCGAATGAATGTCGCTGTCGTCATGGATACTTTGGAGCTAGCTGTGACACTAGTAAGGGATTGCTTATATTTTTTTATCATCTACACCTTTTTCTTCTCGTCTACCATTTTTAAAGGTCAAATAGAAATATTGCACCTGTTCAGTACCAAGTTTTAGCTCTCATTTAAAATCTAAAACAGCAGCATGATTTCAAATTATGGCACTTTGTCTTTTTTTTAGCCATTCTACTTGGTGACGACAATGTTCTATCTGCAGGTCCACCTCTCTGTTTATAATTATTAGATACATTTTATGCAATTAGCAGATGTTAGCTGACATACGGTGAGCACTGTAAACATTGTACCTGCAAAACATCAGCTGTTGTGATTATGTTGCCATGCTGGCGTTTAGCACAAAGCACTGCTGTGCAGCCTCAGAGAGCCACTAGCATGGCTGTAGAGACTCTTAGTTCTGTTGAAGGACATTTGACAAGTCAGAAGAAATTTGCCCATTCCCTGATTACTGCACTGTCTTTTAACAGAGTGCCCTGCCCAGTTCTGGGGTCCTGACTGCAAAGGGAAATGTAATTGTTACCCCAACGGCCAGTGTGATGACTTGACCGGGAAGTGTACCTGCAACCACAATCGTTGGGGACCGAACTGCGAGAATGCTTGCTTATGCCAAAAGGGCAAGTGTGACCAAGAGACGGGCAAATGCACATGCCACCCTGGCGTCTGGGGTCCCCAGTGCAACAACAACTGCTACTGCAGCATCAACTCTATCTGCGATGCAACGACAGGGCGATGTATGTGCAACCCTGGGTGGACGGGGAGGAACTGTGCAATCCAGTGTAACTGTAACAATTCACCATGCGAACAGTTCACTGGACGCTGCCTGTGCCGGGAGAGGCTGTGGGGCCCACGGTGTGACCGTTACTGCCAGTGCATCCACGGCAAGTGCAATCAGGCGGACGGCTCATGTACCTGCACACCAGGGTACCGTGGGAAGTTTTGCCGGGAACCATGTCCTGCCGGGTTCTATGGTCAAAACTGCAGAAACAGGTGGGGAAAAATACTGGCAGAGAGCAGATGCACCATATAAAAAACACAGAAATATGCAGTTTTACAGATGCCTAATGTTCAGTTCCCTTGTCTGATTCATGACGCTGAATGGTGGAATGGAAATGGAAAGATGGTGCGGTTTTGTGGTTTTATTAGGAAATAAGATTTGATATAGGCTGCAGCTGATAACCCTTAAAATATCTGACCGCGTTACTTAATGAAGCAATAATAAAGTGAGATTTGGGAGTTGGTATTCACATTATACCATTATCATCAGCCAACATGTAAAAGCAATTCCGGTTAAGTGCTTTACCTTCCATGCACTGTGACATGGTCACACAATACAGTTGCTATAAACTGAAAAGAACACGGTTAGAGTTCAATGTTGTGTATCCGTCTCTTTAAATGATCCCTAAAGCAACAATTTAAAACATACAAATACAGATTATTATAGGATCCAGTTCCTTAAACTCTTTTTCTACAATTAGATGAGATGGAGGAGTTTTTGTGCAAACAAGACATAATGCATATTCCTTTTTTCATGTTTTCATCCATAGGTGTGGACACTGCAAGGGCCAGCAGCCCTGTAAAGTGACAGAGGGACGCTGCATCACCTGTGACAGAGGCTGGAATGGAACACGGTGTGACCAGCTCTGCTCCAAAGGCTTCTTTGGTGAAAATTGCCAGGACGTGTGTCCCAGCTGTAAAGACGGCCACCACTGCGACCCCATTCATGGCAAATGCTCTCACTGTAACCCTGGCTGGATTGGGGACAGGTAAGACAACATAACACGCACAGTACAATTTAAAAAAGGTGTAAAATAATAAGAAGAAAACATGTTAAATGTAATATGCATATGTTACAAAGATACAGTATATGTTCTTCCACACTGTGATAAAGTTTTTGACTCATACTGCTAAGCTTGAAAATGACTGTAATCATGGTATTCCTTTTGTGTGTGTTAGGTGCGAGGTGCGCTGCCCCAACGGCACATATGGCGAGAATTGTGAGAACAACTGCAGTCACTGTTTTAACGGCATTTGTCATGTTGTCACTGGAGAGTGCTTATGTGACCCGGGATTTTATGGCACCTAGTAAGTCATAAGACACTTCATACCCCCAAAAAGAGTCATGTTCATGCTTAACTGGTTGATGGCTTTCTCACACACACTTATATATCTTGGGAATTTGAACGAGTGAACATGTGTTTTGAGGCATATTTTTTTTACAGATACTGATAAGGAACACTTTTTAAATAGAAGAGTTAAAACTCCTACTAACTTCCATCACATACGATTTTGCCTGAAACAAAACACTGCTCCCATTTATGCAGTTTCTCTTTTTCTGTGTCCTATTTCATGCATCTGTCACTTGGAATGAGCATTAAACAGATGTTGTTTTTGTCTGTACCCAAGCTGCAATATGACTTGTACACCTGGCCAGTACGGAGTGAATTGCAACCAAACCTGCTCTTGCAATGACAAGAACTGTGATCCTGTGTCTGGTGCCTGCTATCTCCGTAAGAAAATCTTTTTTTAAGAGCAACCATATGCTTTGAAGTCATGGTTTGAAATGGGTTAAACAGCAGTAGTCAAAAACTAGCGTTTTTCTAAATAATGTACTTTTTCTAGATTAGCAACAGCTATTTTTTTACTTGAACTGCACATACACAAAGAACTATAACCTTCTGAACTGTTTGTTCAAAGAGCCAGATGCCAGTGCTGCCTGTGTATTAAATGTCTAATAGTTGGCTGTACACACTGAGTACCAACAAACACATCTATTCAGGTCAGTTTGTGTAGTGGGAGAGTTAACATAGCGAGGCCTTGATTTCGTTTCCAGACCCAGACCGGTGTCCTTTTTATGGCTGTGTTTGTTGGCTCTGTTCCTGTTCAGCCAGAGAAAGAGAGACAGAGAGAGAAAGAAGAAAGAGGAAGATATGAGAGAAAAAAGACAACTTAGAAGGGCGTAAGAGAGGAAAAAGAGGAAAAGAGGATTGCAGGCAGACAGGCAGGAAGAATATTGTTGTTCGGGACACAAAGTTAGCAGGGATTTTGGCAAATGGATGTGATGGGCGGCAATTGTTGGCCTGTGATATCATAAGACCTTGTCACTTTTACCTTACCCCCCACCAAAACCATTTTTCATTCTTCATCCATCTGTGAGTACAGAGGAAATGACAACATGCCACGCCCAGACTGCCCAGCAATCCATCTCAGCCTTATGTGACAGTGTAAACCCCTGAGGGCCGCCGCTACTTACCCCTTAACTGATGGTTTGCTTCTCTTTTGGTGTCATCTGTCCTTGCTAGCGCCAAAGCCGTCCATTCTTATGCAATACAGCACTTATTTTGTTTGGGGTGTATCCCACTTGAGGAGGGAGGGGTGACAATAAATCATAGAAGAGTTTTGGTGACGTTTAGTAAAAAGCAGGTGAGGACAGGAAGTTGCATGCTGGAAATTAGCAATGAAAGCTTAAGTGGTTCCTTGTCTTGAGGGACACAAGATTAATAGTGAATTATTTGTAGTGCATTTCAGCTTTTTGCAGTATTCCTCAGGGATGCTTTATGTCAAACAGCTTTTGAAAATCAGTTGTTTTTCCACAAAGCTAACCATCACATTAATAAAGATTATAGACAGTTAGGTAAACCCTCTACTCAAGTCATATGCTTTCAAGTGTACAGTAAATCATAATAATTTGCTATGCACTAAGCTCTCTAGTGTTAGTGATGACAGAGAGAGAGGTTTGTTGAAACTGGCATTCAGTTTTGCTGCGCCAATGTGGCACACCCAGAATTCCCTGCATCTCTTCTTTCAGAGCCCAACCAGCGGATGGGTGTGATCGCGGCTGGAACCCTGGTCTCCTTTTTACTGATTGTCCTGCTCTCGCTGCTGTGCTGCTGCTGCCTGTGTCGACACAAAGATGACCACAAGTGAGTGACAGATAGGTGTCTTCACCTCTATGGTCCACGATTGGGCTTGAGTTCCTAGTAGGAGGCTTGGCCCCGGTCATCAAAATAGAGATAAATATTGTAATTCTACTCTCTCTCACAGGTACCAGGTTGTTAAATGAATAAATGCATTTAAATTGTATTTTAAGTACTTTCATATATTAATATTATTACAGTGCAAGTTGCAATGTGAGCAGCCCCTGAGCCCTCAAAAGAGGCATGAGGCCAGGTTTAATATGCCTCTCTTGAATGATTCATTTGGATTTCCATGGCGTCATCCCTTTTCAATCCTAACCAAGACAACTCTACCAACAGCAAAAAAGCCAAACGGATCCTGTGTGGACGATTCAGCCGAATCAGCACAAAACTTCCCCGTATTCCACTGAGGCGACAGAAACTGCCCAAAGTAGTCGGTAAGCCCCAAAACTCTTTCTCATATCCCACCGCAGTGCTGCCAGAAGCTGCTGTGTTTTATGTAATCATTGTCTCCGCTGCTCGTACAACACATTCTGCTAAAGCCGCATCACTCAGAGCATCACAAATACCCGATGCATAATTAGCAGAGGTCATTAATGTAATGATATTCAGATTTTTGACATGGAGCTGTCAAATAATATGAAAACTGTGGTTTCACTTGTGATCAGTGCTTTTATACATCTTTAGCTTAACACAGCACTGACAATGACAACCGTGCATGGAAGTCAGAGTAAGCATTTTACTGTACCTTCAGGGCTACCTCAATCCTCCTCTTAGTTGATGAATAGGGTTAAAAAGTGTATGGTGGCTGCCAGGCGAGTATGGGGTTTCATTTGAAAGGAATGCACTGGTTTTAGAGCCCCTTGTTATTCTTGGCACCCTCAAATGCCATGTGTTCATATTATTACAGCCCTAAACTGGGCTTTTTTTTTTCTTCCCGTTTTCTTTACTCGTTTCCATCGTCTTTTTCCCCAAGATTTTTTTTTTTTCTTGGACTGAGGAGGAGGCTGTGTTATTAAAAGAAGGCCAGTGGTTGTCGGGGGGCCCGGGTGGTGGTGAGTGACATGCTATCAAAGGCCTCTCTGTTTGGGTTGATGCTGCAGCTCTGCTGCTCCATGCGGAGGTCTCGTGGTCTGTGACAGATCTGTCTGTGACCCCAGTCTTTTTTTTATGGTAGACAGAGGAGATATGATGATCTCTTAAACCCTTGTTGTGTTGTCCCCCTCTCTTCCTCCATACGCTATGTTATATCACTGTACAAATGATTGTTCTTTCTTATGACAACACATGCAGATGCAGCGGATGTTTTGTCAAGTACTGCAGTATTTCAATATATCATAATAGCAATATTTTTCTGCATTTCACAATATATGGAATTTCCAATTTTCAAGACAAGGACATATTCTCCTTACTGTACAGACCTTTATAGGAGCCCATTTGTATTAATTGTGCAATAGTTTTATTTATTTGTTGAAGTAGGAGATTAATAATATCTGGCACATAACATTGACCGTATATAGGGGTGACATTTGCAGTAGTGCTAAAGCAATTAGTCAATTTATGTACAAGTCCACTGACAGAAAGTTAATGTACAGCAATGTTCATAATCGGTTTAGTGTTAAAAGTCATTCATCAAGAAAAAAAGGCCAAACATTGCCTGGCGGCAGCTTTTCACATTTGCCTGGCGGCAGCTTTTCACATTTGCCTGTTTGTCATTGTGAATCTTTCGACTGTTGGTCTATCAAAACAAGCCATGGAAGTGGGCTCTGGGGAAAGTGTAATGGGAATCTTTTTCGATTTCTTGATCAAATGATTGATTGGTTGGGGCTGGGTTGGGTTCAGTGTTGCACAGCAGTTTCTTAACTTTGCCTCAGCTTAAGCATACTTATGAAGCACTGTAATTTGATTCTTTAAAAAGGCTCTACTGAACTCAGCGTGCTGTGGAAGGAGTTGATGACCTGGTTTCTTTTCCATGTCTGAGCAGCATGTGCCTCCTCAGTTATCCAGTTTCTTTAAGCTGGAATCTGTCTCTATTATGCCTCGGTCAAAATACAACACTGGGACAGAGATGCCTTTGTCATCACATTGGGGAACATTAATAAGGATGTTTGTAAATAGCTTGACCATGTGAAGCAATGTGCCAGAGGCTTATAAAAAGCAACGTGTTCAATGCTGTGTGTTCGTAGCCAAATGCCTTTTCAAACAACAGATGTTCTCACATTTTTACTATACATAAAGATACTGTGATGTGTTTACACTGTAAGCAAAGGGAAAAAGATCAATTTGTAGGCTTTTCATTTTAAGGGCCTACACGGTTGAAAACAGACAAGGCTACCATGTACCAATTTTAGAACAGACCTCAATACCCAGTCAAATCTATTACAGAGAGTATGCATCTCTCGTGTCCTTCCTGGTGTGTCCTATCCAAATGTGTGCTACTCTGCTTTCTGTTGGCCTACCCACAGAAGCGTGGTCGGCCAACATTTAGAAACTCAAACTCTGACTGGGGCTACACAGTCCTGCACACACACACACATTCCAGAGGGGCCCAACAGGGCTGGAAACAGGAAGTGGTCAAATTTACCCCAGCCCGTGTCAGAACTGTGATTTATCCACACCAGGGTCAGTGGCAACAGATGTGGCAAGACCAAATGAAAAAGGAAAAGGAGGAAGTAAGTAGGAAGACAACAACCTCCATTAGCATGGTTAGCCTCAGAGAAATAGCAACACGAACACACTGACACCTATTCACCTCTTGGCAAAAGTAAGGCTATCTGCTTGTAGTTTGGCATTCCATTCTAGGCATATTTACTCCACGCCCAACAGATTCACGTCTGTCCGGCATTCCTTGCATCCTCTGTGTGCAAATGCTTCCCCACGGGTAAGGGCTGAGAGCAGCTCCACCTTTCTTTATTTATCATGGGAAAGTTGGCCGGGATTGTAAATTTGTTTGCAACAACACTCAACTTCACATTCATGCTAGTGTGACGTAACAAAAGAAAACTTTCTCACACCATAAATTTGTTCTTGAGTGCATGAATTAAGATGGAACAAAGGAGAATACGTCAGCTTGAGTTTGAGCAGTATTTGTAGATACAAGTGATCACTAATTGATTTAAAAGCTCTGAGTTTGCCATGTTGGACGTCACTTAGTTTACTGTATTTGTTTTAGACTCTGCAGGCAATACTGTAAACCTGACACAGGCTATTTCAGGCTGAAGCCTTGGTTCTTGTTATTATTGGCTAGTAATCCCCGTTCTATGCCCACATTTCCACAGCTGGACCAGGCATTTGAACTACCAACCTTGACCTGTCTCAGGTCTCTTAACACATCCCCCCACTGAGCAACTGTGGTGGCGGAGCTCTGCAGCTGGGATGTGTCAATAATGCCCCGTTGTGCGTTGGCCTCCATGGAGGCAGGGATCACAGTGGCGTCCAGTCTGCAGAACAATCTTCCCCACCAGACCCACAGTCTGGTGGGAGCAGCTTTCAAGGGCAGCAGTTGTTCATCACTGCATCCAGATAATGTCGCAAAATACCCATGTGTTAGCATGTTGACTAACTCAACTGAAGTCTTTAAATAGGTTAGATGCTCTACATTCCTAAGTCCCTTATAGTCTCCCAATCTGCCTGCAGGGTCTTTCCCTGCAGGGTCTTTACACAGCAAAGACCCTGCACAAGGTCAGAAGACAGAGCAAATACCCTGTCTTATTCATTCAGCATTCATAATAGTTTGCCCAAATTCAACAAGAGGAATACTCTTGTTGAATTTGGGCAAACTATTATTAGTCATCCACACTTCTGTATAATACTTTTGCTGGGTTCTGTATACATCATATGATTATTACTCTACCACATCCACACATAGCTGATTTTGTTTCAGTCAATCTACTCAGAATAGTAGCGGCATGAAAAACTTTGGAGTCATTTTTTTAACAACAAAAGTCCAGTATTAACTACACATGTAGAGAGTGCAGGGTGGCATTATTCTAGTAAACATGATATCTTTAAATTATCACTTAAATGCGTTCTCTCGGATGGAAGTCCCCTTAAAGCAGTAACACTTGTGTTTTGTCTTTTTTTCCTCCTTTTTACACACATCTGTACTTGTGGATTGCAGACATGTTGCACCTGTGTTGACATTATCCACCCTACAAGTAACACAAAGACATCAGCCTTCCAAACTCAAACATAGAGTTCAGACGTTTAGATGACTTGTTTTGGATAAATGTAAAAAATGATTTAGCTGATAACAATGTTTATAGATGAATGCATCATTAAAGATTTAGCTAGCCTCTAAACAGATATGAGGTAGTTACTTACATTAAAACTACAATAACTGTAATTTGGAAAACTAGATAAAACTTGACTTTACCAGGACTAAATCTGGTTGAGAAAATGTTGAACAACAGAAAGTCACAAGGCATGTGAGGAAAACGGATGGACACAGGAAGCAAGAGAATAAACATCAGACCAGTTTACAATGAAAACTAAACCAGACATGTTCAGTCTACACATTATTGTGACAGGAACCTCTAAACAGACCATCTGCTAAAGTTATATGAATTAGAATGTTATTAGGATCAAAATTGTCTTCTATATCAAAAACCACCAAGGAGCGACGCAGTGAGAATGTAAACAAATATGTGTGAAATATTTTCTCAAACTCTAATAATACAAATAAAAGAAAATGCGGTTTTTCCTCTAATAGGGTCTCTATAAGTTACCAAGTCTGTACAAATCTGTACAAAGGCAGCAGATCACTTTTTTAGCTGTTAATCAATCAATTTAATGTAACAAAGTACAAATACTTGTTTACTGTACTGAATTGTTACATATCTGTACACTGTACTACTTTCACTTTCACTCCACTACTTCTCCTAAATGAAATGTATACTTTTACTTCACTACATTCCCCCCAAGCATCTTCGTTACTCGTTACTTGCAATAAATGATTTTGTACTTTTTAGTGAACAATTCTTCCTCACAAAAAATGAAATTCCTGTTTCTATTTTGTCGGACTTTGAATTTAATGTTTAAGAAGGTGTGAACCCCCTGAATTTTAAACTTTAATATAAGGAACCCACAATAATAATAATCAACATGTTTCTTTACTTTTACTTCTAGAAATTAAATACAATAAATATCAGAAAATTACTTTCGATACTAAAGTACAGTAAATACCAGATACTTTAAGATTTTTACTCAAGTTATATTCTAAAAGCTGACTTTAACTTGTACCAAAGTCATTTTCTTGTAAGATAATTGTACTTTTTTATCAAGTATTGCTTTCAAGTACTTTAAACAAGACTGCAGTCAATCAACCAACCCTAAGGAGCTAGGATTTGTTTCCTGGCCGGGGTCCTGGTACAGTTAGGGGATTTCTTCCACCTAGGGTTTATCTGAGGCCTAAACAACTGGATGGACCCATGTGTCATCGGGCATGTAAACAGGCGCATCTGATGTGGCCGTCATGTCGAGTTAACGCCCAGTATAGTTGAAGCCAAAACTCACGCAAGTATACCTCAGACACCACAGCTGTCCTGAGACTGAAGGGTCAGCAGAATGCTGCAGTGTCTAGGGAAACTTAGACACAGAGAGAGAGAGAGAGAGAGAGAGAGAGAGAGAAAGATTGTTAAGGTAATGGATTCTCTGGAAGATGGGGAAAGAATTTGTTCAACAACTAAAAGACCAGAATAAGGGCCAGCATGACATCATTTTCACTACAGTTTAAGGGTCAATACATTATCTTTTGTTGTTGTTGTAATTACAGATTCCTAATTATCACTCCATACATGTTAAAGGAATAGTTCCGATTTTGGGAGTACATTTATTGTGTACAGGCTAACAGTGTCCAGACTACCTGTTTCTCCTTGTTTCAAGTCTTTATGCTAAGCTAGGTGAGGCATGTACTGTACTTCGTAATTAATTCAATGAGAGTAGTATCACTATTTTCATCCCACTCTCAGAGAAAGATTAGTATTTTCCAAAATGCTGAATAATCCCTAGAATTGTATCTTTTTAAGCGTTTTGTTTTTGCTTTATTCTAACTTCTGTTTCATTGAATTACAATGCATGTAATAGCTCACTTACTCCTAAATAATGTAGTCATCATAAATTAATGACTCAATTGTTTGGGTCACTAAGGAGGTGCAGACCCACCAAAAACTATGCCAGTAGTCTCATATGATGGTCAGAATGCTGTTTCTTCTTTGCCTTTCTAACCTGCTGAGAATAACACTTAAATCACTTTAGCTTTTGACAACAAAATGTACAAATACCTAACAGGTTACAAACATATCTACACTTCCTTCCAAAACCCATAATGTTGGAGCCTTTTTTAACTCCAATTCCAAACCAAAGCCAATAGAAAATCAGTTTTTCCGTAGACTCACTTAAACCAACACTTTCTACTATACTCACTGCAGCAGTTGTGAGAGAGAGTGAGAACAGACTGTTGTTCTTGTAACACGGTACAATACCCTCTGGCTGACCTTTTGGCTTCTGCGTTTGTTTTCTGTTCTCAGTAGCCCACCACGACCCAGAGAACACCTTTAACTGCAGCTTCATCGAGCCCCCCTCAGTGGCCGAGCAGCCCTCCCCCTCCTCCTGGTCGTCCCAGGAGTCTTTCTCTTCCTTTGAGAGCGGAGACGAGGGGCCTGTTTACTGTGTGCCCCACGAAGGTGAGTCATTGTAAGAATAAATAAACAGTTTAGTTATCTTGAATGACACACATAAATCCCTAATTCGTCTTTGACGTGTAGGAGACTTTACACAGAAACACGCTGATAGGTTTCTAAAGAAGTCAAGATCCCCAGTGTGACCGTTTAGTGACTCACCCACTTCTGTAAATCTCATTAGGGAGATAGTTTCTTTATCATATGCCATCTAGGCCCAGGTTTTGCGTCGAGACGAGGAGAGTATAAACAGGAAATGGAACGGCCAAGTCAGCACATGGCACACATCCAAACAGTGACTAACTCCTTGAAGTTTGAGTGAAAACACCCATTTCATCAGTTTCTATTCTAGAGGTCTGACCGTATGAGTGGGGTTGTGTTTTGGGGGACTATTCAGTGTGCTTATTGATTAATGGGTTTTCAGTGCTCTCTTAATACCTTTGTGTAGTTCTCATTCTTTTAATAAATGGTTCAAGGGTTTTGAAACAATTAATTTTTAGTTAAAAGTCTCTGGCACAAAATAATTGCTGCAAAGATCACAAAAGAATTAGAGTTGCCCGATACAATCTGTTGCATTGTAGTCACTCCGGTCTCAAGTATGTGTATACAAATGAGCAAATGAAGTGGTACAGATATCTTTAAATTACCTGTGTTCATGCTTTTATGGTGGGAAGAAAAGAAAATTATCCAGCAGTGAATTGCTGCTATTTGTAAAGGTCACAGATAAAGCACATTGTTAACAAGTTTCAGATTTACAAGATGTGTAGCCTGTTTTCTACAAACAATGCCTCATATTTGATTGATTGTCCTGTATTGCCAAAATTATTTACATAGCTCAAAATAACATGTTTGCCTCAAAGGGCTTTACAGTCTGTATAGCATATATGACATCCTTTATCATTAGACCCTTGATTCAAATGAGAAAAGTTGTCCATCATCAGCAAAGATAAGCTTTCATTAGCCAGATGTCATAACATATAATGTGTAATGTGTATGAATATTAAAATAATCTCATCTATTTAACAAGTCATTTGTATTGGTTTAGAAAGAAGTTAAAATTTACTTTAATTTTAAATATTGGATAGCTAATTTTGACTAAAACCTGTTGATCTTCCAATGATCCACAGAATCCGTCAACGAAAGCAAAGAGAAGCGCAGCCCCAGCCCAGCAGCAGAAAAGCCAGAAGCTGTCCCTAATGAGGATGATGCAGGAGAGTATACCTCCTTGAAAGACACCAGTGTCACAAAACCAGAAGGCAGTGAGCAGCCCCTGCTGAAGTCCTCTGACAGTGAAGGCTCCAACAGTGGCTCTGAGTCCACTACTGCAAACCTCTACGCTCGCATCGCCCGCCTCTCCAAGCAGTCCAAGGAGGATGATGGCAGCGGCAAGGATGGCGATGGCACTCCTACACCAGAGGCAAAGCGCAATGGAAAGCCACCACCTTCACCTGGCAAGCCCAAACCACGACCACCAGACCCATCTACTAAGCCCAAAGTATCTTGGATACACGGAAATACTACCGGGTCTCCCCAGCCAGAGCAACAGGGGCATGGGGTTATTAAGGCACTTGCAGTGCCAAAGGAGAAAAATAGAAGCTCCAGCGATGGTTCAGCCAAGAGCGAGGAGCGGCAAAAAATGAAGGAGAGGAGCCGTGAGCAACAGAAGAAACAAGAGGGGAAGGAAGCAGACGCCAATGGCTCCCCCAGCAAACACAAACCTCTGCGAGGTAAGAGGTCAGGGGACGAGAACAGCAGTCCCAGTCACATGGAGCACATCAATGGTGTGGTTCAGAATGCCCTCAAGAAGATAAGTAATTTCCACAGCTCCTCACCTGAGAAAAAGAGTTCTGACAGTCCAAAGGAGACCCCCAAGGAGCCACCCAAGAGCCCCAAAGTGATCCACCATCATATGAACTCTGAGGCTGCCACACTCCTGGCTGCTCAGCTCAAGGAAAAAACCCAAAGCATCAACAGGAATGAGGGGACAGGTCTGACAAAGACCAATGGTCTTTCCACACCCAAGGGAAATCGTGAGAAGCCAACACCTCCACAAAAAGCCAAGAGGACCCCCTCTAGTGGATTTAGCCAGCCGGGTTCCACCAAGCCCCTGCTGCCCACTTCGAGCAGCCTCCAGAAGATGGTGGCCCCCATTGCCACCGACCTTGGGAACCCTGAAGCCAAGAGCCCGGAGAAGCAGGACTTAAACGGCTCAAGGCCTGGGGACCAGATATTGGATCCTACACCAAAGAAGACTCCCATAAAAAAGCCACCCAGGAAGAAAGGCAAGGAGGGCACGTTGGATACATCAGAAAGTAAAACACCCCAGCAAAAGACAGCCATAATGCCACCACAAGTAGTGAAATAAGTATTTTTATAGACAAATGACCAATGTTGGTGATGGATTTCAAAGAGACTAAAATGCGTTTGTTGAAAGGTGAATCACAGAGATTTTTTAAATGAAGGAATTTTAACAGGTTTAGTGTGCGTGTGCTTTGACTCCATGACCAGTCAAGAGTGAGAAATGCATTTAAATTGAGCGCACATTTGAGTCGTATATGTGAGTTTCTATTATAATGATGTCTATACACCATTGTATTTCATTTCAAGAATTCTATGTTTTGTAACGACTATGTCTCAATCTTGTACCACAACCTGTGGCGAAGCCAGACACAACTGTGAGAACAGTGGTGCACAGACATAATCCATAGTTCATTCATCTCTGTTCTTCTGCAGTATGTCCAACACTATATTTATATTCGGATTGCTTTTGAGGTTGCATAACTGTAATTTGCTATGCAGGTGTCAGAAACATAGCTATTTTTTATGTGCACTCTCCAAAGGTACTAAGGGTACTAAAAAATAACAAGAAAATTAGATCTTCTGAGGATGGCAAGTTAATTTGTTTGTGTTTGTTTTATTCATGGACCAACGTGCATAAATACAGTTCAATACCTGAATCCACCCACTTAATTTTGTATGTCTAGGCACACTTTTACAATTTCAGTGGGAAATTTCAGGAGAAATTGATTGGCAAAGAAAGCAGCTTTTTAAGTTCCCATTAGAGCAGTTTTCAGGTTAATATACCATGTTACAAGGAAAGCCTTTCTTTAAACAACCACATCTCACACCTCAAAGCACAAAGGTTATGCTACATTTAGGACTTAATTGTCTATGTGCTTGTAAGTCACCTTCAATTCTTTGCTGAGCTTTAGCATTGGTCTCAAGGCTCTTACCTACAGAAATGTTGCATTTTTTTATTTAAAGACTTAGCTCTCTATTTGTCCAACTCAGTCAGACATGGTTTGCTGAAACCCAAACAAGCTCTTTGATGTTTCTGCGAAAGGGCTGTTTTAAACCCCTTTCATACTTCGGCTAACACCAAATCACCAGAATGTGCTCTTACTGTAGGTTTTATACAGTCAGCTAAACCACTAAACCAAAAAGGAAATCCCAAGCTGTCCTTTATGTCATGCTCATAAATCACTTTAAACTCACTCCCTTTCTCAGCAACATCTATAGTTTCCCTTTGCTGTATTTAAGAAAATATACTGCAGGACAATACCCCCTCTTTAAACCAGAGACATAAGATGATAGAGTGTTTTAATGCCCGTAAAAAGTAGCAATGACCGTTACTAGTATTCTCTACAGATCAGAATACAGAAGGAGACTGCAATGTGTCTTTATCTGCTCTTTCAGTTTAATTGAGAAACTAGGTCAATATTTTGACTTAAATGAGCTACTTCCATTTCTTATGAATTATTTTATGCCATTGAGGTATTGTGTGGAAAAAATCTCGTCAGAGATGTTTTGTCCCTTAAGAAACATATTATCTTAAGCTAGTAGACTCATGCTGAAGTAAAATGGTGTTTACTTTCATTTGTTTTGAGGTAAGACTGTAAGGCTAAATGGTACCGTGCTTTGGGTGTTACATTGTGCCTCAACTGTGGATCAGTTTAAGCAAAAAAAGCCATGTTTGCCTTAATGTTGTTGCCAACTTTTATTTTGAGTGTTGCTCCTAACAAGTTAACCAAAAAGGTGGTGAGGTGGTAAACTTAAACTGGACTAATTCGGTTTGAAGAGGAAAAGCTTTATACTAAAATTATTTGTGAATAGCTATTTTGAAAGTAGCATTAAAAAAAAGAGCTATGAACAATGCATGATATGTATGTATGTATGTATGTATATTAATGTGCCATTGGTATGTTTCGGGCTGAAGAATACTTCACATTTAAAGCTAATATGAAAAAGTGTCTTTTTTATCAAGGTACAACGTATTTCTTTGGTTATTTTTCCAACATTTTCTACAGTATACATAGTGTACTTTTCGTTATCTTTGTAAGCTGTGCTTATATGACCTTTTTTAAGTTCTTTTCTTTTCGTTGGTGTCAATGAACTGGCTTTCATGTTGTATTTGCTTTTTTTTTGGTATGTTGCTTATTTTGAGCTCTGAAGCAAACCTACGGTATGAGTACTTTCCATCTTGTAAAGTTTACATTGGCTTTGGAATTGTTCTCTGTTGATGTTATTGTTTGTGTAACACTTAACTGCATGACGCAGAGTGTAATTATATGGCATTAATAGCTGCACCGGATATCTGTAACCTTCTTGTTCCCTCCAGTTGTTATTATTGCCTCCCATAAGATAAGAAAAGATAAGATAAGACTAACTCATACAGAAAGGATTGTACAATACTACTCTGATACCACTGTTGAAACAAGTGCATATACTTAAAACCATAACATTGTGTAATTATGAAGTGGCAATGTTTATCTGACTGGCCCGTGCCTGTTTTTATAGGTGTACAGTGCATTTTTGTAAAGAAGGGCCTGAAAAAGCTGCAAAAACATTACCAACTGTAAGGTATATTTAGACTTTTGTGGTTTTGTTTTTTAGCAACATTGATTTACATTTGTGTACGGTCATTGAATTGTTATTTCTTCATTTACTTCTTTGGAATAAAAAAGCAATACATGTAGCTCTAGTCAAGCAACAACGTAAAAATCCATCCTTATTTAATTGCTTTACATGACAGTCATCATATACTTATTCACTAACACCCCATTTCTTCTCATGGGGGCGTGGCCTCTTCTTGGCATCTTCAATAAATGTCTTATTCCAGTGTACAATCAAGTACAACCATAATATGGTGAAAAAAGGATGTGTTGGGTAATAAACCACATGAATCTCTTATTGTATTCTTCAAACAGTTATTTGAATGCCGATTGATATCTGACCCTTTCCTGTGACTCTGGGCTACTGGGCTGCAGAGTCCCAGGAATGGGGCAGGAGTTCTCCAGAGTCACTCGGTCACAGCGGCTCTTCAAAGAGCCTGAGGGAACCAGGGAACTGTTCATTTGGCTTCTTTAGGATGGGGGGACAAGGGTGCCTTTCATGAGGGGAAAAACAGTGAAAACTCTGTGCTAAGGAGTTAATCACGCGCTGCATATGTCTTCTTTTGCCGGGGAGAAGAGGAATATAGCAGGACTGGGCCTCAAGGCAATGAAGGAGCATGAATGGATAGATATAAGGATGGATGGATAGGTCGTGTCGTGTGATAGGTAATTGGAACCAGAAGGCGAAAGCGATTTGTTTTAGGTTCTACACTTTTGCCATGGTGTTTTACTTACTGTGTGTAATTCATACAAAAATGTTGTATTAGGATGTTATAGTTCTGTCTGCAAGTCTGAAATTTGATTCACTTTTGGACCCATCAGGCTTGATGCTTGTCTTGATGCTGACAACAAATCAGTGTGGATCTGACTTTTATCTAAGAATATAAACACTATTGAAAAGTGTGCTTAAGAAGGACTGTCTTTTCCTGTTTTCTCTAAAGCAGTACAACCAATTTAATCAACAATTTCCATATTTTGAAAGACATACACTACTTTGTTTCTGTTAACTATGGCCCATTCCTAGCACCTTAGGTCAAGGGGTGGCAATGTCAGTTGGGCTACCATTGTGGTCGAGACCGAAGTATTTTAATAGCTATGGGTTGTGGAATGGATTGTCTTGAAATGTTATAGATATTCAAGAACCCCTGGTTATATATCATTAGGACTTTTATGATTTTCTGACTATGTCATGAAATGTCTCAACTTCTATTGAATGAATTACCATGAAATTTGATTTACATGTTTATGGTTCTCACAGGCCGAATTGTAATAACTTGGTTGATCCCTTAACTTTTCATGTAGCCCATCATCAGGTTGGTATTTAGTGTAAGCTGATTTATTGAGTTTCCCCTTAGCGAAATGCACTAAGCGAATTTAAGTTACGGTTTTATTGTGAATGGTAAACTTGGTAAAGAAGAAGTTATAGCTGTAGCGTTATTCTCTTCCGTTGTGTTATGGGTGTTAATAAAAGTGTGGACTGAACCTCCTAGTTTTCGATAAATTATACTTGCCTATAGTAGTTAGCACACATTAGCATGGAGGACTAACTTTGCTTGTTAACTTTTCTGAACGTCTTTGTTACTCTGAACGTCCTACCAAACCATAGTACACAGTGGCCTCCATGTTTATTTCCGTACGTCAGCGTGCTGCGTGTGACGTCTTTTCTTTTGTTCATGTGGGTCGGACATTTAGAGGGCCACTGGACCAACATAGAATCAGGCCTTTTAACAGATGGATTTTAGAAAAGGCAGACTTCTCTATGGCGGATAGCTACAACACTAAACTCACACCAAAACAACCTACTGGTAGATTAATAAATAGCACTACAGGTAAGAGGAAAAATATGGATTTCAGATTTTGAGGTAAACTGTCCCTTACGTCTCACTCAATGCACCACAACCTTAATGTCTCCAAATCAATCTTCCGTAAAACCCCCATACAGACTGTCAGCAAAAATCCCCATAAACCCCCAAATCATTTTTTTTTTCATATGACAATGGCTCGAAGTCTGATTCTTTGCCAGGATGGAAAGGAATGTTGACACAACTGCCTCCATCTGCTCGTCCTCAGCTCGCAGATGGAAAAGATTCTCAGCTGAGCATACTAACACATGGTCTCTCGGTATCCATCCTAAACATGTTGTGGGAAAGTCACAGCATTTCAGTTGATTGAGCATGTGTACGACTTTTGATGGATTTCTGTGCCTGCTGCTTTTATATGGATTTAAATGGGAGAGGCCTGTGTATGATTATGAAACGTTGCCTTTTCATATCCCCTCTGCAGTTAGCTAAGCGTAATATTTTTTATTTTTTATTGACTTTCTATTGAAGGAGACTCGCAAAAATATAAATTCGCTTTGGCTCTGCAATACAAAGGAACACAAAGGGGCGACTATACAGGATAACGTGAAGCTTGGTCAAAAAGTCTGGGTTAGGAGTGTGGGAAGAGGGTTCAATGACATGCCGGCTTCCAGTCTAAACATGACTTGGAGCGGGAGCGTCCTCAGTGTGCCAAGTCTATAGAAACAGCGAGGCTTTAAAACTCATGCCCTATGAGTCAGCCAAAGCCCTGGACTCAGAAAACCTATTCCAGTCCCTGTGTTCCATGGCAACAGGAACAGATTGGAGCCACATCTGGTAGCCATTTCAGTCCCTGCAAGGAAAGGAAGAAAGAAATTTATGAGTGAGGGGGAAAAAGACAAATATTTTCTGCAATGCAAAGCAGAAAGCAAGCGGAGTCAAGTTACACTTGAAAAGGGCTTGAAAATATTAATTCTTCCGAGGTTTCAGTCACAAGCAGTTTTTCATGCCCATGTAAGTTCAGGATAAAGGATTAAGCTTTACTCCATTTCAGTTGAAATCTTGTAAGAGGCATTCAGTGGAAAGTAACTTCTAGCAGCATGCATGGATAGATATATTCAAGACTTCATGGGGTCATAGAAAGCCCTTTTACTGTGACGATCCCCTTATTTGTTTTGAAAAGCCATTGCTGAAATACTTGCGTTGTTCATGAACGTTCAAGTTAATTCTTAAAAAACCTCAATGTAACAGAAAGTCTGAGTTTTTGACGTTTACGATCAAAAAGTACCTTTTTGTTCTAGTGTTCAAACCACGGATTGTTTCACTGTCTGACATAGATATGTATCTGTTGCAGCACGGTTTCCTAAAGCACAGTAATATCCTTGGCTGATTCATTGCATCAGACACGGCCAGAGGAGATTTAAAAATGCTGTTTCCGTCTCTTATCCCTGTCGGCGCGCTGTCTGCGAGAAACCCTGTCTAATTGCAGTCCTCCTCACACGTTAAATGTTGTTTCTCAGCCCTGTGGAAATGCAGTAACTATGAAACGACATTTACTGGAAATGGAGCTATTGCTTTTCTTGAGCCAAAACCACTGAGAACTGAGGTCAGCGCACAACCACAATGGGCAAGAGGAACAGCACCCGCATTAACTGTGTGTTTATAGATTTCCAGTGACATCCAATCACTGTGCGATTTATGACCATCATTATAATAGACCCAAAACTCCCTTGTAATCCCACTGAGCAAAAAAAGGCAACTCTTAATGCACAAAGTAAGAGCAACCACACAACAAGCCGACCTCCCAAACACAAGCTCAAACAATCTGGTGATGTTGTTTAACTAGTTAAGTTAACTAGTCAGTTAAGTTGAAAATGAAGGAGTCTCAGTTTAGGATGGATGAACTTGTCAATATTGTGCTTAAAATCAATGTGTAAGACTGAAAACTGATATTTACTTTAGTTAAACCCACCTTGCCTTATCCATCACATGTCAAACTACTTGGAGCTGGACCCATAGATTGTTATTCTAGCAGTGTTTGGACAGAGAGCATCTGGAAGACACATATACTAGTTCTGTAAATGTGGAAATACAAATGAATACGAGTAGCCAGAAATGCAATTAATCCACAGTTGCTCTTTCTATAGCTGGACAGAGATTTGTCGTTCTCTTTTTTTCCCCTTTTCTTTCACATGGAGGGGTGTGCAAAAAGTTGCCTTGGAGCTTCAAATTGCCCTGGATTTTTTTCCCCTTTGTCAGCATAATTCATTGGAATGAGTGTATTAGTGGAGACTATTTGGATGTCTAATAGAAAGCAGATCAGTCAGCTGCTCTTCCTTTCTTTTCCTTTCTTTCTCATTCTCTTTCTTTTTTTAAAACCTTCTCTCTTTCCCTCATGTTTGTCTCTGTAGCCTATTTTCCTTCTCTCTCATTCACTAATTCCTCCCTCCGTCCTATATTCTCTCACACACCCATCCATCCACTATCTGTGCAGTTAAGTGGGACTTCAGATTCCATAATGTGGCTTGAGGTTTCAGCTTTCACATAATTCCAAAGGCTGATCCAAAGTTGTTGTTTTTCCTCTCTACTTCTTACTCACTCCAACCTGGAGAGGCAGAGAGAGAGAGAGAGAAAGAGAGAGAAAGTTGTAGTCTTATTCCAGATATTGGAATAGAAAAAGATCACAAGACAAAATGTGTCTGCCCAAACCCGAGGAAAATAAGCAGATGGCTTATGTTTTTATGCACTGAACCCCAACTGTCCTGACAATCAGTCCTGTCTACAGCTGACTGACTGCAACAGCTTTGTTGTTTGAGAGGCAAATTTTTCACCCCAAATTTGTAACAGAAGTTACGATGCAGAGTTACTTCCTTTTAGCCTGCAGAAACATTTCCCCGTCTTTCAAACCGCATAAGATTTGCTTTATCACGTCTGTGTGACTCAGAGGCCAGGTCAGGATTATTCACAGCTTTCCTGTCCACGTCCTATTTGGTTAGACACACTGATAACAGCCTTAAAAAGGCAGAGCGTACGTACTGTATGTGGTTGCAGTGCACTGGCGTGTGAAGGGAAGTGTTGGCTGTAAATTTACCGTCACCGTGGCTGTGTGCTGGTGTGTACCCGACCCTTACAGCCCTGTTCTACTTCACAGAACAACACTGGAGCCATTATAGAGAGCCATGTGTTTCTGATTACCCAGACACAGATTAGAGGGAGGGGAGCAGTCTGCTTGCCCCCCGGCTCCACTGATGTGGCCACCAACTCGACATCCATCAGTACAAATCCCTCCGCCACCCTCGCCCTCTTCCCACCTCTGCGCCAAACCTTCACATCTGGCACAATGTCATCACCAGGCCTAACTATGGTCTTAGTCTGTTCACCATTTAAATATGCAAACACTGGAATTGTTATCAATCAAAGCATGCCTACTTGACCTACATATTGAGCCAAAAGCACTATGCTGTCAATGCTGTATTCCTAAGAAAAAGTGCACTCATTGCTAAATCATAAACACTGTTTTGGCTCTGGTGCGTGACCAAGATATGTATTGTGTTTGTTGATGCTTCAGCATGTGATACTTTTTTGAACTCCAAAAGGAAATTCTCTTTTAATTTCTAAAGAGTCAGAGGTCAAGGTCAGTGACAGAACAGCATCACAGAGAGTGTGAAGAATCAATGATTTGCAGGACACTTGCGGAGAGTGACTATATGTTGGCCTGAAGGGACACTTAACCTGCGGTCAACCGGCCACCCGAAAACACCTAAGCTTTCTTCACATTCATCAGTGTCCTACAATTGTCAAAATGTGCTAATCCTTACTGTACTGTAGGCCTAGTACATGTACTTTTTAGAAGTGGTCCTAATCATTGTCAACACAGACAGTTTTTGAACCCTTCACAACAAGCCAGATGGTGTTTAAAACAACTGTGTAAAAGCTGTATCGCTTCATTCCTGTGGATGCCAATTACAATTATAATTATTGGGATAGTGAGTTTGTGCCAACTGTTCACCGTGGTGGAACTTTCACTACTGTATGGGGTGGTGAAAGAAGTTTAGATCTTTAGATAGGAATAGTTCAACATGTTTATAGATAGATAGATAGATAGATAGATAGATAGATAGATAGATGTTTATTGATCCCAAGAAAAATTGGAAATTAGGGTGTTACAGCAGCAAAATCGGTCGCAAAGCACAAATATAAAATATAAAATATATACTTTCTTGCTTAGGGTTAGATGAGAAGACCAATTCCACCCTTATAACTGTTATGTATGAGATGGATGTAAACATGGCAATTCATAGTTTTTATGTAGGATCATGTGCAGATCTTTTTCATGTCCAGTGCAGTGAATTCCTATTGGTTTTTATATTAATATTCTCATCTAACTCTTGGCAAGAAAGCTAATATTGCATTTTCCCAAAGGTTCTTCTGCAAGTATCACAGTATAAAATGTCAAAATGTGTACTTATTAGGGTTAAAATGTATTAATGTTGTTGTAGCTGGTTAGGGTGGAGATATTTGTAACTATAGCCTCATAGGCCGTAATCTCAGTAAAAGCAGCAGCATTTTCTCACATTTACCATTGACATAACAAAAACCCTGCAAACAAGTCCCTGGCAGCAAACCATCCTGGTCATCTGTTCCTGCACAACGCAGATTCTCCACCAAGGCCAGCATTGTCTCGCTGCCTTCTGTGGCCTCCCTGTGTGAGGAAAATTGGAGCCACTTATTTTAGGTCTTAGGTTCAAGTCAACCGCAAGCTAAATCTAACTCTCATTTACTGCAGGAGCTGTAAATTTGTTCACCGTTAAAGTCACACATAGACATTTCACTCCTATCCTCTGTTTCTTTTGCTTCATTCAATTGGCTAAGCTCTCCATAAGAGAATAGCACAATGAAAACACAGTCACTTGTTGTTTTCTTAACCAGATGCAATGTTGTTTTATGTACTGTGGTGAGGTTATGGCCACTTACTGTACAGTATACAGCGCAGCACACTCATTAGCATTATTTTTCCATTGAATGAAGCCCTCCACATGGCCCTTGCTTCTTTCAACACTACTCTTCTTTATAAGCAGCAGGCAGACAGGCAGACAGGCAGCAGGCTTCTCCCCAGTTGCCCCGAGGCTCCAGACAGATGAGCACACACACACACACACACGCACGCACGCACGCGCACACACACACACACACACACACACACACACACACACACACACACACACAGATAACTGTTTATACCCAAAGTTACATTTTTTATTCATCTCCCTTGGTCATCCTTAAACATATAAATACATCTACCCTCTAAGGCACAGAGAAATAGACACCAAACATTTCTCACAAATGGCCATGCAGACACACAAACTAGTGTCCCACTGGCTGGCAGGCAGCATCCGGTGCTGTGGAGAAACAGGAAGTGTGTGTGTCTTTATAACAAGCTCTCCAAGGGAGACATGATTACAGTGAGGTGTTTGAGGCGTTTGATCTTTAGCCAGCTGCAAGTGTTGCAGTTTGCAAAATCCTACTGGAAAAAGTTGCTCAGTACAAATTTTGTAAAGGTCTTCATCGTTTACGTCTCTGTTCCGTAACCTTAATAAATGACTGCGTTTTCCCCTTTGTCAGCACATTATTAATAACAACATCCCCTATTTGGCATGCACCACATGATGTAAGCTGACACATGCTGAATGTGAACACATATGGTGTGCATCCATACATATAAACTAAGGAATCAGCTACAGCGAGCTCACCCCACCCCCACTGTTCAATGTTTTCCCTCCTCTCTCTTCACCTCTTTCTTTCTCTCAATCAACTTTTTAGGTTCTATCAGGCCGAACATACATTGTGAGAAACAGGAATGGGATTTTAAAACTCAAAGATGCACACGTAAAACCCCAGCAAGAGGAGTGTACAAGCCCATGGATTTACATGGCTGCCTAGAGGAGGAAACCCTGTTAAAAAAGGGGACTGTTTTACTGCCATTTGACACATAATCTCAAACAGTACATGCAGAATGCAGGGCTGAGCTGCAGAGCTCTGTGTCTGGAAAAGATAGAGACAGAGAGAGGGTTTTGCTTCAGCATTCCAGGCAGGAATGGTTTATTTTTGTTGGAAACATAATTGTCTGTGGCTTAGATTTTGGAAGTACATTTTACCCGCCAAATTGCCACAAAGTGTTCATGTGGGTGTTGCCGCCCTCTTGTGGTGACCTGACGCAGAACTTGAGTTAACTTGGAGGCGAGAGATGTTTTCCCCTTCAGGGTGTTAACACAGTGCAAATGTGCTGTGCTGTCATAAGGTCTGATTTCACACATGAGTACACAATGGAATTAAACGTTACTTCTAATGCAACTAAACAGTGAGAAAGAAATACACTGAAGGGTTTGGCATACTGTTTCATTGTATCTGTTGCTGATTCTGTCTGCAACACTACTTTAGAAAATTGAGAATGCAATTATGAAAATGTAACAGCTGTATTGTAAGATAAACATTTTGGACAAAAATATGACGAAAGGGGTGTCACTGAATTAGGTTCTGCATACAGAGTTTAGAGTTAAAGACGCAGGCTACTTACATTATGTAACTTCCCGTGAAAAGATGTATTTTGTTCCCCTGTTGTTTGTGTGTGAATTAAATAAACAAGATTTGAATGTTAATTAGAAATTTAGAGGTGTTGGCATATTTTTGAACTGAGCCTGGCTGGTTCATCCCCATGTTTCCAGCTTTTATGTCAAGCTAACGGCCTTAACAGAACTGAGAGTAGTATCAATCTTTTCATCTAACTCTCAAAAATAAACTTATTTAAATATACTAATGAACACATAATGTTCTCATGTGTTTCAGTCTTCAAAATGAGTGGCCATTTTTGGTACTTTGCTGATACAAAAAGAACAAAAAATGGTTCTATTGAGAATTACTTCTTTCAAAGACATACATAAAGTGATATGCTACTTTCACCCTGTGAAATCGTTTATGATGTTCTCTTTACCACTGGTTCAAAACAGATCTAAGAGTCTAACCTCGAGAAGGTAATTTGTCCCCCTAACACGGATACTCTCCGACCTGAAACTTCAAATGAGTTTCTAAACATTTTTTTTTAATGCAAGTCCTTTTTTCTTTTGGACAACTGCACAAAACCAGTATAGATAAAATGAGCTTTTCAGCAGCTATGAGAGTGTGGCTGGTTCTTAGTGGCCCTCAACCACCTGCAAGTTACACTATGGGAAAAGGTGATAAGAGAACAGATGTTCTGTGGACCCCCAATGACTACTGACGTGGAAGAAACTAAAAACTATAAAGCCAGGGGCCTCTTCATGGCCTTTAACAAATAAAAAATAAAATGCCTTATAAAGAAGATCTAACAGCAAAAGAACAATATGTCTAACCATTGACCTACTTTTCAGATTACAAATAATTTGTGAAAGAAAAACACAAAAGAAAAAGTACAATCTAACATAGGAGGGCACTGCCCCCCTAGAGGAAGGTGCCATGGTCTTGTCCACCTTGAGAAACTGTCCAAGTGGATTAAAGGGTTAGATATTGTCAGTAATTACTTAGGCAAAGGCACTCAAGGGTACTAATTTGTCAGAAAAAATATGTGGGCCTTCTTGGTGCTCACAATTGCCCTCAGTGTTAGGGCATCAGACACTAACAACGACACAGCGGTTGAAGAAAAGCTTGATATAGCCAGAGGTAAACTGCTGGTGAGTACAGATAGAAATCATTTATGTACTTTAACTTTAAACTTCCAACATGCATATCTTGAGATGTCCTTAAAATGTTTAGGAATGTGTGGTATTGGTTCAGAGACAATAAAGGCTGAGATGGCAAGAAAAAGAGAACACTTTAACCTAAATTTACTAAGCAAATGGGTAAGATGGGAGGATAAGCCATGGGCTGTCATGTCAGTATGCATTATGTTGAGATCCAAAACCTATTTCTGGCACCTTTGATCAAACAAATAACAAAGCGTGCACAATGCTATCTGTCATGCTGTTTTAACTGTCTGTTGTTTTCACTGCAGGCTCCCAGTGTGGTAGGATGAGGCATAAAGAAAATGCCCGAGCTCCATCATTTTCTTCTGGAGCGCTGGGCTTTATAGTATCCTTTTAATCTTCTGTTCCTCAGGCTGAATGTTAAGACCTGACCTTTACAGCAAAACTTTCTCACAACCTCCTTTAAACACAAAACAATGTTTTAAGCAAGTTGCCAGGTCCAGTGCCAACTCTATGAGCTTTCCAAAAAGCTGTGCTCTTCCAAGTTGAAATCATGTTAAGTGAGCCTAAAAATAGCAATGTGCTTTGTTCCTTACTGCCTACCTGTTGTTTTCCTTGATCCGTTCTTTCCTGTGTAGCCACAACTTGGAATATGATTCATCGGAGGAGAAGAATCCCCGTCTGATACTCTATAATGAAAAGGACGAGGTTGTAAAGGTAAGATGTGAGTTCAGGGATCTTTTACACATCTGCCTTGTGATGGGGCTTATCTAGGGAGCTCCAGGATGTCAAGACGGATTCATGTATGGAAGTTTTATGACTGCTGCATCTGATATCGGATCATCTGTCAGATTTCAAGTCACACAGACCGAGTGTGTTTAAAAGAGCGAGACAGAGTTACAAAAAAAACAGATGGCAAGAAAGAGTGAGAGTAAGGAAGTATATAAATTAGGGTTTCTGACAACTGAGCAATGTGTTCTGTACTGAAATATGACAGTTGGCATGAATAATGATGTGAATTTGAACTATGACTTTTCATGCCCTGAAATTACAATTGCTCAGTGTTTCTCACTGACTTTTATTTTAGTCGGAGTAGAATCTGCAATCAAGACAGTAGGAGACAATTCAACCCTCCACTGAGACCAACACTAATGAATTAATTTAGCGTTAACCTCTTCTAAATGCACAAAGAGCCCTTGCTGTGATCTAAAAGTAAACTTTTCACATCTTTTACTGCTTTCTGGGGGTTTCCTCCTTTAATTTGCCTCATAATGTTTATGTAGGAGTTTTTCTTTTGTCACGTTCAAAGTCTATTTTTTCTTGTTTCCATTTATTTTATAATGTGGGCGGCCTTTGAGAGAGTAATTTGACTTCATAAGAAGATGTATTTCAGAGACTAAATTACTGAATAATAAATGAAAATAAATGTGCAAGGAGGGACCTCAATATCCGTGACTGAACATGTTGGAATAAAAATCCAATTTTCGTCAACCAAATTAATGTGTCAGAATTAACTAACCTGAAAAAACCCACACGTCTCTGCCTACCTCTAACTGACACGGCAATGCTGCCTTTAAACCTTTATCCATTTGTCTAAATGCATGTGTGTTTCCTTCCCAACACGTCAGACAGTTCCCGTGAAGAAAATGAAGGCAGACGAGATCAGCAGCCTGTTGGACTCACTAGGTTTCTACAAGAGGTCCCAAAAAGGGGAAGAGGTGCCAGAGGAGTTCCAGCATTTCCCCCTGCGCACCCCTAGGGACGAACTGTGATGACACCTTGTGGCGGAACTCTGCCGCTGCACCCCGGTCAAATTAATGACGAGTGGGGCCCCAAGGCCAAATTGATAAGCCAGGCACCATTCTGAGGACTCGCTGGCCGGGTGCGGTGTGCAGTGTGTTAGTCATTGCTGTGTAACTCAGTTTTATGTCCTTTAAATAAAAAAGTCCATAAAACACCACAATGAATGGATCGATGCATTTGATGACCCTGATGTCTCCATTTAATGTAAGCTACTTGTCACTTGGAATGATGTACATTAAAACATAATGCATAGAATGTGCTCACACTGAAAACAGACATTTGAATGAGTTTTATGTGCATTTTGGACAACAAACAGGGAAGATTTGTATTGTCCTAAATTAACATGGATTGTTCTGGGTTTCGTTTTAGACCCTTTATTTCTGCAAAGCTTAAACAAATGTTACATTCTCCAATTAGATGAACAATTTTACTGGGCATCATGAACAGCCGCTTGCTTACTTACTAACAAACTGCCATGCGGCTGTCTCAGGCTAATCCTCAGCCCGCCTACCTCACTGTAATCTGATTAGCAGTGGAGTCTGCCAGCATGCGCCTGAGTCTGTCCATTTATTTCCAGACCTTCATGCATTTGTGTACTTATGTGACTTAAGACAACAAGGTTTGGCAGGAAAACAAACACTCCCTGACTCCTTGGCTCCGTCATGGTCACCAGCCCTACCCACAATGCCTGTGTTTTACTCACCTGTTCCCGAGAACCTGCAGATGGGTCTGGCCTATATGGGAGGCTCTGTGTTCACCAACAACAGGACAGCAGACAGTGACTTCACCAGGGAGCAGGAGGACGCGTCTGGTTGGTTACTGCTTCCACGGACTGTTTACAACTATAGTTCACTAGAACATAGGCTCACATTTTATTATACATTAGAGTATGATAGTATAACATGAAAAACATGTAAGTATATGGAACTGAAACCAGTTCTGACATCATATAACTCATGTGAGGGGTAGACAACAACTATGTTTAACTTCAAGGTAGATCACCATTGTAAACATTGTTAATACTGTTTCTATTGCCATATTATGTTACATTTTTATAAAATGATGCTCCTGCAATTTTTTACTTGTGTTATGCCACTAAAAGTCACACGGCAAGGTTTGGCTGTCCAGACCTCCTTTGTAGCTCACAAATGCTGCGTACTGGCATTGAACCTATGATCAACCTTTGCAGTGCCCCTTATATTGATTAAGTTTGATTTGTGGCTGAGTTCCTTTTCCTGTGTACATTATTGTGTCTACCTTCTGTACACAGACAAAGCCTGATATCTAAATTGTGGGACATTGTGTTAGATGCAACTGTCTGTATTGTGCAAAAGAAACCATTATTTTTGTGTGTGCTCATCCTAGCAAAACTTTGGATGCAAAGAACATGAGTGTTTACAGACTTTTGTTATTCATCTTGCAGTGGTCAACGAGCTGGTTTCTCACCTTCCCCTGCAGATGCTTCTTTACTTCAACATGTTTTATTTTCCATGTTGGTGGTTTTCTGCTGTTTTCATGTTGGAAGTCAAGGTTAGTTGGGTGGGAGGGACGCTTTACCATTCATGAGACAAACGTTAGATAAATCCTTTTAAAAAGAGGAGTCATGTAATCAACTCACAGTCTCTTGGTCCATAGCAAGGTTAGTATTTCCAAGATTGATCGATAATTCCTTGGACAGTGTTGATGACCTGCATGTTGCATTACTAACAAAATCATTATTAAATGTATCCAAAGCTGTGTTAAATTTATTCAACTTCCACTGTGTCAAATTGGAACTAGTGACTTTGGCGCTGTCTAGTGGTAGCAGCAAAAAAGACTCCATGGCCAAACTTATGCTTTCAAAATCGTTTGAAGATGTTTTGAAGATGTTATAATCACATCATACTTTCATGAGTGTTTTTATGTATGTTTGCCCCCTAAATAGCATACTGTTTAAAGTCTTTTGAACTGCAAGTCATATCTTCTTGACAGTCCAGCTCTGCTTTATTTCCAGTTCTATTATCTTCCCGGGTACTACCAGGCTCTGCTTATAACCGGGATGATCCTCCTCACAGTCATTGAAGCGGTCCGACTTTATCTGGGCTACATTGGCAACCTTAAAGAAAAAGTAATTCAAACCAACATCCTCTTTCAACTACAATGCAGAGCACTTTTATAGACTTGTCTCCCTAATAACACAGCAGAGGAAAGGGCTGCTTAAGAATTCTGTCTGCATGGTTCTGTGTGTGTATGTGTGTTTGTGAGTGTGTGTGTGTGTGTGTATGTTTGTGTGTGTGCATGTCTTTGCTTTCATGTGGATACAAGCAAAGCACTTGATGCCTGACTGCTCTATCTTTGCATCGCCTGCACCCACTAACCAAAAATTCTCCTCCCTTCCCTGTCATCAGGTGCCAGAGCTGGCAGCCTTCTGGCTCCTGTCTTTCATGTTTCAGCTGCCAGTGCTGCTGTTCTTCTTGACCGATGAAGGAATTATCATCCTGCCTCTGGAGAGAGCTGTGCATTCCCTTTACCTCCTCTTCCTGCTCGCCCAGATCCTGGCCTCATTCCTGGCTCTCAGGACCATGACCCGAAAGCTCACACTGCTCTTCTATCTGCGCCAGTTTGGCAAGGTGGAGAGTATCCGCCACGAAGGGCTGAGCCCGGTCTACGGGCTGCCTCACCACCGCAGTGTGCTGCCCATGTCACCCACCCATAATATGTACCATTAAAGTCAAAATGTCCTTTTCCAATTAACCTTACACTTGTCTCTCTAATTTGCAGTACTGTTTGTCTACTCACTCTTCCAAAAACAGCATTATGTGCTTCCCCAAATGCCTCTGTGCAGTCGCTAGAAATAAATGTGTTTGTTACTTGAAATTGTGAGCATTTAAATACAACTATGCAACTACTTTGGGAACACTGAGTTCTGTCAATCTATATGTGATTGCATTACACACTGGTCTTATGAGCCCACTGTGCAGAAATGTACTGTATGTGTGCAATATCTTCCTGTATGACTTCTGATCACATGTGAAAAATGACAGCTCTAATGTCAGCCAAATGGTCTTGTAGCAACATACAAAGCACAGCAAAACACACCATCAAAAAAAACTATGACCTCGGAAATATGAAGGCAGTACATTACCAGTAACTGTTTTTATTCAACAGTGTTACAAAGGGTTACATTTTTTTGTCTTCTTTAATGATAATGGATATTGGAGGCTGGAGTGTTGGTAGAACAGAATTGTTTTACCGAGGTAGATTACATTTTCTTCAGCCGATGATACAAGATTAGTGTTTCCCAGGTATAGAGTAACCTGTTGATCCTGAACAATGTGAGACTTGTTTTAAATTCCTCCAATTTAACTTTGAGTTGTTCCTACAGTAGGGTATATAATACAGTTTGATGAGTGGGATGCACAAATCCAATTTCTTAAAGCTTGCAGGTGAAGCCTGACTGCAGCCGAATTGTGTAAAATATGTGTCACCACACAGTGGCAGTCAGCGACCAAAAGAAGAGTGGCGAGCATTCGACCGTGCTGCAAAGTCCAATGAGAACAGATTATAATGCTACACATGTCCTGATCAGGAAAGCTTCTGGCAGTAGAATAAAGGTTACGCCTGTCCGCACTTGAACATGATGATGTATTATTTGATGATCTATAACTCCTGGTCGTGTCAACATGGTAATTGATTTCACATTGTGTTGTCTATCTTTTCCCTCTGTTTGGATAGAATTCAATCCACTATAGATGTCACACTTGTTTTCACAGCAAGCTTACAGCTAATGTTTGGTGCTCTATCATTCCCTTGCTGGTGAGAAATGGTTTTACGTGTGGTGCACTTTTAATAGTCAACAAGCTGTGAGAGTCACAGTTTCTGTGATCCAACATGCTTATTCCGCTCTACTTTACATTCAGAAAACAACAAGCTGCAGTGGCTGCTGCACTGTTCATGGAGAACAGAAAATGGAGAGAAAAAAACCTCAGTAGAGGATGTAATACGGGGCTATGCATACCACTTTATGTGGAGGTATGTGCTCAAATGGAACATGAGGTCACATATTGAAACAGAAAAGAAGCGCACTGATTTTCCGTAGAGTTAAAACCTGAACACTGAAGGGGTTGAAACAGGTGTACCTCAATCAAAGTGGCACCAAACACAAAAGGTCTTACATGATGCCATTACCCTTCAACCTCAATTTACAATGCTCTATCTATCTTGAATTTGATCTGTATGACCTTGTGTAGTAACTGGTGATGAGGAAGCTTGGTTAAGTGCTTAGCACAAAGATAAAATAACAGAATAAAAACGCCTTCAAAGGAGACAAGATAACAGTTTACTAAGTGGTTTTAAACAGGAGGAACTGCATCAGGAAGTACATCAGACATGAATAGGAAAGATGTATTTCCTTAGCCTGCACATGACTCTTTTGAAAAGCATGCAGATACACACCACACATATTTAAATGTAAAGTTGTGCCCCTAAATATATCTACAGATTAAGTTAAATATCTGGGCAGACACATCATACACTTATTATTTAATTTGGTCCTGCATCTGCGACCAGACAGAAGTAAGGTAAATAGGTAACTGTGTGTGTGATGTAAAAAAAAACACAACATTACTTAGCTAGGCTAGCTATGGTTTTGCCCTCTTAGAGGTTTCTTCCTCAGTTAATCACCTGATTGTGTTCACCTGCCTGCCCGGCTGGCCCTTGTCCCTCATTACCTGGTCCCAGTTTATATATGGAGGGTGGTTATCAATTACTCTTTTCCCAGTCTGTTGTCAGTGTGTGTGATGCCTTTCCTTTGTTGCCAGCGTTGGTCACTTTTCATGTCTTTACTAATTATCCCCATCATTTAATATGTTATAAATCATGGAACCATTTGCAGGGTTTGATTGAAAGATCACAGTGCAGTTCTTGTTTAGGTTTGGCTTCTCCAACGTTTAGGAAATGCTGTTTTTTTTAAAATCAGATTTTAAAGATTACTTTACAATGCATGAAATGGGTTTTACAGCACACTACAGGAAAGAGTACGAAGTGACGGTTTGTCTTCTTTACTGGTCTTCTTGTGCAAACAGAGGTAAAGCTGTCCCATAATGGCACATGTTGAGACAAACAAAGTGCTCATGGAAAAGTCACTTTCTACTTGTTTATCCTCTCCAGTAAAGCCAAAGGGAAAACAAACACATTCAAACAGGCTTGCAAAATGAGGCGATTTAGAGAAACACGAGCTCTACTAAAGCTGTGAACATTAAAGTTAGAGATGTGAAGTATACTTTGTGACTTTACTTGAGATTTCTGATATTGTTTCCTTCTTACATTTTAACACATATCTGTACTTTGTACTTCTTACAATTTACAAAATTGGCTCGTTACTTTAGTTTTGTACAAGAGGTTGTCATGTTGGAGAATAGCACAGACACGCGCCTCACACTGTAGAAGAAAAAACTGAGAAAAGAAAAAAAGACTAGCTGTTTGGAGGATAATCCGTTGAGATCGCGCGTGTGTGTCTTTCCAAAGCTGGTAATAGAGCGACTATAGTTCTTGCACATTCAAAGTAAATTAGTTAACTAGTGATTTTTTTGTTTGCGTTCCTCAGCTGTTAGCTAGGTTGCATGTTGCATCAAAAAAGAGAAGTTGTCTCCGTTCGTGTTTTAACAGACACCTGGTGCAAAGTTGGAAATCAGAAGCAGCTCTAAATACAGTCCTAATCTGATCCTCACTAACAAGTTTCAAGTAATTTCACTGGAGTTATCGTTATTATTGTTTGCGTCATCAATACCAAATTCATGCTAAGTGGATGGGACTATTTATACACACATATTTAAGCACTTATTCTTTTTCTTTCTTCGTTGATTGTCTTTTTTTATTCAGTTGCTTGTTTTATGTGTTATGCGTTTGACTATGTAAAGTTGTACAGTATGTTTATCTCTTTTTAATTTGGTTGCTTGTTCTATGTGTCATGTGTTTGACTATGTAAAGTTGTACAGTATTTTCCTATTTATTTCTGTAGCCTCTTGGCCAGGTCATGTTTGTAAATGAGAAGTGGTTCTCAAACAGTTTACCTGGATAAATAAAGGTTAAATAAAATAAATAAAAATGCTGTACGTTACACTTGATGCACCACCAAGACGACTCGACAGATTAGAAGGCATTCTGCATTCATTTGCAGCAAATTAGTGCAGCTTGATTGCGCTGACGTTAGTGCATGTAGTATGGATGGTGACATGATTGAAAATGAAGAAAACAAAGATCATAGAGATTGGGCAGACAAGCAGCAAGACATTCCCAATCATCCTCGACCTTATCTGAGAGAGAGGTTCAAGATAACAGGCATCAAGAATGACTCCTGGCCAATGTGCTATGGAACTTCTTAATTAATGTCCGTTAAGTAATTCATATTTCATCCTTTATTTTACATCAAAACGCCATATTTGAGCACACACACACACATACATGTTGATTCCTTTAAATGTTAAGGGCAAGATTAAAAAAGAGAAACTGGATCTGTGAATTCTTACAGAATCATAATTGAATTTATATCTTTCTACTCAGTCTTAATCTTATTAACCTGGAGGTCCCAGTCTTTCTCACAATAATCACACACAATATATGATGTTTTAGGCATATTGGCAGACATCCATTTAAAATATAGCCAATGGCATATATAGAGCCTTTTTTCGTGTCTCAGTGAGCTCTCTGGTAACATGTGTGTGGTCCAGGTAGCTTTGCATAAAAAATGGTTCGCAGGGCTACTTTTACTTTTATACTTTTATATTTCCAAGCCTGTACTTTGTTACTTTTACTTGAGTAAAGAAGTTAAATCAGTACTTCTACCATTACCAGAGTATCTTTTAACACAAGTATCTGATCTTCAACTTACTTAGTACGAGAAGTGAGTACTTTTGCCATCCCTGAATAAAGTGATGATCCTCTCAACCTTGTTTGCATTAGTTAGCAGTAATCATACTTAGGAATCCTAAATAATGTTATTCCTATTGTAGTGATTTGCTTTAAATGCTATTCAGAGATTTGTTCAATACATCATCTCTTCTCTCTTACAACTCTACATGTGTGATATTATTTAAGGTCAACAGATATGGTGATAATATATCAAAAGACAAACAGCATTCTTGATGCCAAGCTTATAGGTCTTTTAAAGTGACACTAGTCTGATGTTCTGTATGTATTGCTTTTACACTTCCCAAGCTCTCCACTGCATGTTCACCAAGATGCTCTGATTCATTCAGCTTCTCCTGTGTCCTGTTTTAATAAGTATGAACTCTATTGTAGGAGAAGAAGAAGGTTAACCAGCTTGTGGTGAAAAATGGAACAGAAATGCCTTCTGGAGACACAGCGGTCACATCTGAAGCAGCTTCTTGCACCTTTCGCCTCATCAAATTGTCTTTCTTTGGGGGAGTGTGTTGGATAATAGCCATGGATAGTCTGGGGACACGATGTTCTCTATCTCACCAAACACATTTGTTTCCCTCAGGCTTTTTTAGCATCTTTTGAAAATGCCCTCCTGTAGCTTCTGATCAAGTTTTATTCTTCACGTCTTTTCCAAAATACAGCAGTGTGGAGTGTCGTCAGCCCGTGTCAGGTAGTCACCTTAATTATGATTTGGTGCAGCTCAGTGGTTATCACAAAAGTTGACCAACAAGCATGTGCTAAGCACTGGCTGGGAAAAATACAAAAGACATTACAGCGACATCCCCATCCCTTGTTTCAGTAATCTCCCATGGTGACTGAAAATGTTCCCGTCCCCTCAATCCCAGGTGGCTAAACAATGAGCTTTAACCCTCACCAATGTAGTTGTAGTTCAGCTTTATTCAGAAACTGTGATGACAAGTTGCTAATACACACCATGATTGTTTAAAGGACTGGTTCACTCAAGAAAACATGTTCTCCCTTAAAGTACAAGGCTGGGGATATTCTATATTTTTCTTCTGAATTGATCCTACAAAGTATCGCCTGTAAATAGCCAAAGCCTTACATAGTTTATTTGCATGCGCCATAGACCACCATTTTCATCAAAAAACCTTTAAAAACACATCAGTGAGCACCTTTGTGTTGTCGAAGCTGAAAATAACCACCCAAAATGAACAATTTACCGCTTTTTGCTTAATTTTTGCTAAAAGCTACACTGCCTAAGTATTTTTAAGCCTTTTATTTTCTAAATTTTTTTTCTAGAGGTTTTTCTCTTTAATAGCATATAATGGACATTGGGTGGCAAGCCAGAAAATGCTGCATTCTGCAGATTATTTTCATTGTTGTGAGCAGCATAATTGGGTGAAGGCTGATTCAGCAGCATTCACAGTATTGCAATCCAATTCTTAAACTTTATTGGGTCAGCTCTAACTTCTGCAAACGTTGAGTAGCAGAAAAATATTCAAATATCAACATTTTCAGCTCTTTAACCTTCCTCTGGTGTTAGCTTTCTGCTGCCATCTGAAGTGTTAGCGGGTCATTTTGGACCCGTGTATTAAA
>NC_048411.1:23488484-23540530 GCF_013103735.1 Etheostoma cragini
ACAAATGTATGAAGTGCTATAATGCATGTTAAAACTCAAAACGGGTCCGTCGGGACCCTAACACCATAGGAAGGTTAAGCACGTGATGGGACTTATTCAACATTTTTTTTTTTTTATGAAAGTCAATAAGAGCAGGCTTCAAGTCCTCTTGTATTTCAAAATTCTACTCCTACGTCATAATTTAACCTTCAGACGCCATCAAACTTTAAACCATTCACAATACTTCAGCTATTAGGCTCTATCTTAGCAGTTTCATATCTTTAACAGTTTTATTAAAAGATTTAGTTTAAGTTTAGTGTTACTTTAAGGAAGTTTACAATCTGTGTTTATTTCGTGACTTACAGTGGGTGATTCTTTAAGACTGAAGCTGCTGTTTTTATTGTGTTAATTGTTGAGTGAATTGTGTTGTAAGTTCTTCATGTGATGCCCTCCTGCTGCATTCAAATTGCCCTTTTGGGACAAAGAATAAACTGAACTGAATTGAACTGATGTGAGATCACAGAACCCTAAAGAAATCCTCTTATTCCCTTCTCTAAAACGTGCTCTCACGCCCAAAATTTTTCCTTGTCATACAACATACTGTAAAAACATAAACATGTAGTTATTCTTGTCTACTTTCAGCTAATGTAGTGTACACTAGCTAGAGTCTGCAAGTTAAGCATGAATAAATGCTGCAGCTCCTCAGACCAACAGAGGTGTCTGAGTCTTGGTTCCCTGGCTGCCAAGTGGAGTGACGGGGTTTAGCTCCGGAAACTCCAGCCAGTCTCCCCTTGTGATGTTCGACTCCGGCTACTTGCTACTGTAAGCTATTTTATTGAGTGTCCTTTAAGCAAAATACTCAGAGTAAATTTGATTTTCTTACGGTAAACCGTTATGTAGTGTAGCCATAGACTGTATATGAAGTGTATTTTTTTCTTTTGGTTAAGTGCTGCATTTGTCAAGGTCACAAGTTATGTTAGTAATAAAGGTTGGCGTCTGTACAGCCTCCTGTTGTTGTATTATGATCCTCATAAGTAAACAACACATGATTGGTTGACATCTTTTTTCGCGGTGTGAACGCTCAGACAAATATTACGTTTCTCCACCGCCCTGTAACATTTAAGTTTTGCGTTAAAGTACTCATGACGAAAAAGACATTTGCGAATTAATCGCACAAAAAAGATATTTGTTTTAACCTAAGCCATAATCTTTACCTGAACCAAACCAGGTAGATTTGTTGCCCCTGACCAAGTAGTACTGTGTGAATTCAGAACTTTAACCATGCGTTCAAGTCTAGCGGACGCTGTTGGTAGAGGTTAGCATTTAGGGTTTTCTGCCAGAAAAGCTCTGCGGCCCCCTACTATTCCACCATAACTTGTTATTATTAGCAACTAATGGAAAATACTTAAAAGAACATCCTGTGTGCCTCAGGTTCAGACATGCAAGAAGTGTCATACTGCAAATCAACTAAATCCTCTGGGACATTGTTCAATCTTACTCGTCTTACTCATTTCCCCAGCTAGAACTGATAGAAAAGGGCCTGTTATCTTCAAATAAATAGCAATATGACAGTTAATAGGAACCTATGTAAGGCAACATTATTCCAGTATTCCAACATTCATTCCAATGACCCAAGCAAATGTCCTTTTATGGGTACCCAATACATATTGTGAAATTACTGACTCTAAATGATAATGGGCAATTCAATTCAAATCTCATTCAAGCGCCACTTGTATTGTCTCCACCTTTTACAGCCAGCAGGGTTTGTGGAAAATGTGACATCATACTAGCAGGCAGGGAATATAGAAACTCCGATTGAAATTGGTGGCTGGATATTTTCACTTTGGGTCTGATTACTTGGGTCAGGGGGAATGGCAGGGCAATTCACTTCTCCTGGTGGTTTAAATGGCCACTTACCATATAATACAGATTCATATTTTATCAAGGAGTGACAGTATAATCTGCAGAGCTTGGTGACACAGGAGAAGGTACTGCCTTCCGAGCAAACGCTGCTATATTCTGTTTATGGGTGTTATACTTTTTATTTTGCCATAATTTCAGATTGTTTTGAATAAAAAGCATTTGCATTTTACCTAAATTTGTTATTTACATTAGATGGAGACTTTCACTTTGGAGAGTTTCACTCTAGCAGCTGGAATTCTAACATTTTGAAAAGCTCTGGCAAGGTTTGCCGCTGTGGCGTACATGCAGGAAAATGCATACTTGATATTACTGTCTAGCAAACTGGAGGCTATGTGACCTCAAAGGACAAGATTTAAATGATCCCTGAATTTTTCAAAGATAGGATTTTGTCCATGTATCTGTAATATGGTGACACATAAATCACAAATATGCGTGATGACATCATGAATGCAATACAGTCAAACAAACGCTTCAAGATCCATTTACTTATTTACACATTCTGTATATCCAAAGGACCAGGAGGTCATTTCAGTTTACATTTAAGAGCCGAACTAATGAACGTATTTTATCAAGTCAAGAGAATTTATATCTGTAGAAAACAAATTGGCCTCAGACAGCTTTAAATCTGTACAGCACATAACATTCTCTTTCCCTAGACCCTTAATTAGGAAAATAAACTATTTATGAGGGTAAATAAGGAAGACATGCAATATATACCACATCTCCAGGGTAAACAATTGTATATTTGCAATGTGGAGAGACAAGAGATATATTGAAAACATGCATTAAGAAATAGACCAGGGAAGATGTTTAGGAAAGTCAAGTTGCCGCCAAAAAAGCCATGACTTCACTCTGTCATTAATGAAAATAGTTAAGCCCACTGTCATTCTCTTCACACTGGTGCCACATTTTCCATAGTTCCTGATATAAGATGTGCAGCTCTGTTGATCCGTTGCCAACTAAGGGTCTGACAATCTCCTGTTAAGTTAAGAAACTGGCATAGTACACATTGATAAGGATTTTTTTTTTGTCAACTGTCTTGTGTCTTGTGCAACGATTACCGGTATTACGACAAACCACGGTAGAAATGTTGATGGTAACAAATACCCTTTTCATTTAAAATAACCTCATTATCACGGTGAAATACCACGGTGTGGAGACCCTGTGTATTATCCTTCTCAGCTTCATCTGAGGCTTCTGAAGTTGCACACTGAGCTCAGACAAGAGAAGGAGACAGAATGTAACAGTTGTTTTCTTTATCGTTTTTCTTTTCTTTCCAGACTTGTTAAAGTGATGTGTGTATCCCAGAACATAAGATAAAAACTATTCTGTAGCTTGCTAAACTGTCATGGCAGTAAAACCCATGATAGCTACAATGTGTATTAAGTTTAGGCCGTGTTACGACATGACATTTATTCGGAGAAAGATAAATAGATATATCATTGTTTTGACAACACTGCTGTTGCTGTGTTTCTTAGTGCATACCTGATAGATGTGCAGATTGTTCATTACTACTTGTGCAGCCACATGTTGATATTCAGGTTGTTTTAGGGCAATTTTCTAGCAACGTGCAATCACCAGCGCCGCGGAACCACATGCTTCGCTATTAAAGGTGTATTACACTGGATATGTGCGCTGCAATAGATGTGGTTTATTCTCAGTTTGTGTTATTGAGCAAAATGTTACATTTATGTTAATTGTTAGAGAAACAAATGTAATTCTTAGTATTTTTTCTATATGCTGGTGCCTGTAACATTTAGTTTGGTAAAGAATGTTTATAGTAAATAAGTATAGTGGGCTACAGCGGGTCGGTGTTTTCCATGGTTTTTACAAGCCTATTGTCCACATTTTTTTTAAACATAATTAACAGTGTTACACTTTTTGACACTTTTTCCGCTTATGTAGGTCTATCAGTGCTTTTGAACATATTGAACACACTTTTAAACATACCGTGATAATACCAAAAAACTTGATCATTTTGACAACTATAACTGTGAGGTTACAGTTTTACACTGTTACATCCCTAATTGGAGCCAATCAAGCTAACAACTTCAATTGTGAAATTGATATGTCTAAAAACCATTACAGTACATGTTTGAGTTAAAAAAATGAGGAAATGAAATGGAACATGTACTGGGAGTGATGCACAGCCTTCCCCAAATTCCCATGTAACAAAAGCATCTTTCTCCACTCCTGCTAGAGTTATTTTCTAACCGTCTAATCTAGCCAGGTCTCTTGCCAGCAAACATTGTCAATCCATCCATCCATCCATGCATCCATCCATCCAGCACTAGAAGTTGTAAACTACTATAGATAGAATGTAACTACATCAGAAAATCCATCCATCTGCCTGTCAAAGCCTGTGACCTTGGTAAATTTGACAAATAGGAGTTATTACTGTGAAAATTCTTAGTGGGCCAATCTGAAACACAGCCAAATCAACAACAATGCAATGCATGTGATAGATGCTTTAGCTATGGTGGATATTAAGTGTGTTACCCCTCAGTTAAAGGACAATTAAAACAATGTGTTTTACCAAAGTGAGATACGTGGCAGAAAGGAACTTTATGATGTTCAAAAGAAGAAAGCATCCCCAAATACAATGTTAAATGAAATCCAGTGGACTCACTATTTGCCTAGATAAAATAATGGTATTGGTGAATGAAAAGCAAAATAATTCCTAACACATCTGCAACCAAGCACTCCTCCAAAGAAATCTAGGCTTGTGTCCCTTTGGGCCCCCTTAGTTCTGAAATGATCCCAGACTAGCCAACTAGGTGGGAAACACAAACATGTGGCGGATTCACTCACTTTACATTATATGAGTTCTGGACACTGAATTCAAAACTGTTCTCATTTATCTTTGTTACCTACACAGTCGCCACTGTGACTTTATTGTTAAAAGTGATTCATTGTTTTTTTTGCCAAGATTTTGTACATCATTTGTAGAAATGTACACAATTCAAGGTTTGTGAGCATAGCTCAAACTATAGGATCTAAGCGAACAGTTGACAAAAACATTGTACAGGTGTGCAGGTGTGAATTTGTTTAGCCATTTAAAGCATCTGATAATCAAAGGGTCTGTGATGGAGTTAGCAGGTGGAGGTTAACCAACTCTCTCAAGGACAGTTTGGGCTGACACTTACTGAATCTGCAGTAACTGTGGTTATGATGCTAGGACTGAGCACACAAACCATCTTTCTATCATCAGTTTAAAAAATATATCACGAATCCTTCAGGCAGGCGCTCGAGTCTCAAATAAACTGAGGCCTGCTTTTGAGAGGCTTGACTATATAGTGGCATGCATTTTCTCATACAGATTCCTTTACTTTTGTCAAATACACAGGATAATGATTGACACCCAAAGGAAAACACATGTTTTAAATTGACATTACCGTGAGTTGTGTTTGGCTAAGTCAGTAACATAGCCAAGCTTAGGATAGATATTTCATGGTTACTGAGTTAGTTTACTGACTTTAGATGCTTCTCAACCTAAGCTACTGTTTCATGGCTACTTTTTAGCATGGCACACAGGGACGGACTGACAATCTGTGCGTTTGGGAAAAGTCCAATAAAGCAATCTAGGGGGCGCTAATACGATCACTTATATGCTACACGTAAAAAAATGAGAGGGCTCATGCATATGAGAGGTTGTAGTGAGCTCCCTTTTGCTGCTAGGATGAACACTATGGTGTTGAATTAAACAAGAAAACATTAGGCATACATTGGTACCACTTAACGTGCTGAGAAATAGGGAAGGGGCTAAATGATTCACCAAATTTAACCAAAGATTTAACCAAAGGATCCCAGCTTGCACTTTCTTTGCTTTTTTCCATCAGAGTGCACTTCCATATTTGCATTTACTAATGTGGAACTGGCAGAGACCTGGTGGCTGTTTGTGAAGGCTTCACAGACACAAATGATAGGGCCTAGTCATTTAAAATTAAGAATCACTTAAGGAGCCGAAATTCTCAGGAACAACTGCAAACGTTCATGTTAATGCCCACAGAAAAAGACATCCTCATGTCCATGACAATGCCTTCATAATAGACAGAGTTGCTGACAACTATCCTTCTTAAGAAACTTTTACTTCCCAAATATTAAATTTGCTTACATAATATGTGAACAGTTATGAGTTATAGTACATACTAACACTCTGTGTAGTTTTGGTATAGGCCTACACTATCTAATCCCCATGTTTAGGTACAGCAAGTATTCTACTTTATCTCTGAAATTGTTGGCAGTAGCCAGTGACATTTCATTATTTGTATTTAATTTAAAATGCAGATGTAATGGCATTTTTTGATTTTTATTTGAAGGCTGAGGCTTCATTAATAAACATAACCCTGATTATCATCATTGGTTTTGAGATGTTAATTGCTGTGAATTTCTCGTCTGATAGGCTGCAGTATTGTGGCTTAGTATCAGGACATCCTGGCTAGTGTCTGTTGTGCCCGGCTAGGGGCGAATGGCCGGATGATGGGTCTATATGGGAGAAAGTCTAGGGGCTGCTTTTTTAAGTCCCACTCTGTCCCTGAGGCACAGAAACATGATAGTGGTTTTCTCGTACAAATAATAAAAGAAGTGAACATATCGTACTGAACCTCAAAAGGACACGATGGGAAAGGAAACGGGGAAGGAAACAATGGGAAATATCGAAATCTTTCTAAATATCCATGTACGTGTAAACAGGGTATAAGTTTTCATACCTCACAATGCATACTTTATCTATATGTTTGTGGACTTTGATTTACGCTTTCTTTGTTCTCAAAAGAAATTTTGATGGAATGAATATAAATAGGACGGCTTCTCTTGGCCACTTCTATTAAACAGAAGAGTTCCACCTCCAAGCTGGGATGAAGCAGTCGCAGGCCTGCCAACCGTTGATTCAGAACAGAATCCAATATCCGTTTGAGGTGTGTTCTGACAAAGTATTAAAGTACTAGCAGCCAGGAGGATAAGAGCAGTTCCACTAATTGATTAGTGTGTGCAAATATACAAAAAAAATAATACTTTTTTTAATTTTAACAGGATAAATATGTTTCATTTCCCCTACCTCCCCAAAAAGTACTCCCATGTGAACTGTTTTTTGCATGTTCTGGTGTGTTTATGTGTTTCTTTCTTTTTCTGGAACTGAAATGGCACAAGTGGAAGCCAATTAGCTTCTGAGAATTCTCCCCAGGTGCTTATGGGAAAACACGTTCTAGCTGTGATAGTTAGCCGGATGATCAAGCTGCCTTTGAGCTGACTAACATTTGAGGGGTAAACATGGTGAAAGAGTGATGCCAGGAAAAAAATACAACTATTTTCCAGCCGGACAATTTGTCATGTGTTGCCCATTAAGATATAGAAATTAAAATAATACAATTCATGATCAGATGAAGGCACAACTTCCATCTCATGATTTTCTTCATAGTTTTCATGAAAACGTTTATACAGGCTGTATAGTTTCCAAATATTAATGGTTTGTTTTTATCCGGTTACTTCTGAATCAGGCTACTTATATTCTGACCATGAAATTGGTTCAGAAAAAAAACAATATAATACAGTCACTGGCTATTAAACTCTCTTAAGCCTCCAGTAAATGCACCTTAACCATCTCATGCATATTGTAAATGCTCTGCTTAGTATTTTCTACCCATGGGGAGCGGCAGACTCCTGGGGAGCTTCAATTCAATTAAAACTGGAAGTTTGGTGACTCTTGATCCAATCAAGCTCATGGCTGGGGTCCATGACCGTGACGTTAATGATAATGCCCCCAAAGACAATTGCAGAGACAGACAGACATAACAGATGGGAGTCTGGCAGGCGATGATGGAAATGTGTAGCACTGAAATTTAACATTTAAAATGTGAAAGAACAGTCACACCTTCAATGAAAGTCTTCGCCGTGTGGTTGCTAGAGATTGCAATGATGATGTTTTGGTTTGAGTAGAAGGAAAGGTTAGTGAGGATAAAAAGCTTCCCCCAATGCTACACCATGTGCTGCATTGCGCCATCAGGCTGATGGAGAAATAAATTCTACATTAACTGATGGCAAAAAGACAATTGACTCAAACGTTTGAATTTATTGTGTGAATAATGATATGGAAATGTATACAGTTACAACAATGACAGAAAATAATATTTGTAGATCAATCTAGTCTCCATAAATGTCATGTGTGACTGGTTTTTGGGTTGTTGTTGTAGGATTTAGATTGGTGTTGGGGTTCCGGTTTTGAATGTCAGCATTATCTAGGGTTAGGGTTTAAAAGAGTTAATCACCAATTTAGCGGTGAACTCCTGTTACGTTGTCTCATGATGAACTGTTACTCTTAGTGTCTAAACTCATCGCACAAAATTATTCACATTTCACTCAGACTTTACACGCATAACTGTGCCCCAAAGTGTCTTTTCAGTCAAATCACTTCCTTCCATTTTACGCTCACAATTGCAACACTTGTGGGCTGTCAGCACTGCCAAAAGGCTTTTTTTAGGTTAATGATGCTTTTAGGAACTAAGGGGTTATTTTACTTACAGCGACTCTTGCTGCATGTTGTGCTCCTGCACAGAGAGGAAGCCATATTTTTACCTGCTGGCTGTTTTAAGGAGTGCTGTGTTCACATTGTGTGAGTGACATGATTTTTCAGTTCAAATATTAAGAACGAAGATGATGTAAGTGAGGTTGTGCAATAACCACTGTACATTTAGAAGTTGTGGGAAAAGCACACATAGTACAAAGCCTTGTGTCTGCAGTCACTTGGTAATCCTTATGTGACTACCACCTGCAGCACAACAGCCTGACACCTCTGCAGCACAGAACCGCTGAGCCTCTGAATCTGCAGGAGTTGGATATTGTCCATCCCTGCTAAGGGACCTGACTGGGTTGATGGCCACATGCTGGCAGAGGGTCACATCTCTCTAAATGTTGAGATCCAGGCTTCCTATATTTGAGTTATTACAAACTGCCCATGGAATTGATTAACCGTGGCCTTTCGCTTGCAGTGACCTTAAGCTTTCAATTAAGAACTTTGTAAAGGTGACATGATTAGGCACTTTTCCAACTAGATCTCATTAAGGTACAAGAGCACCTTTCAGCCTTTTTGTGTGAATGCAAAGTTAAAGTACCTCGTACACAAGCACTGTTGCTAGGGTTTACGACTTAAGCAACTTAAAATCAGACCTGGTCTGGGTAAACTCCGTCCACTCTGCCGGCGATTTGATTTTGCCTCGCAGCTCGGTCTGGAAACCTGCACGTTTAATTCTCCGGCTTCAGATCACAATCTTGAACCAATCACAAAATGGCTTATCCACCTTGCTCACTTTTGGCAGTTTTAACACGATGACGAGAGAGAAGCGACAAAGCTGCTTCTTCTTTACATTCAACGTGTCGGCTATCGAATCGCAGCAACAATTCTGTTGCTGTTGCCGCAGTTTTAAAAGATTTCAAAAGTAGGTTTTCTCTTAAAACGGAACAGAAACTTCCCCTGGAACAATTCCTAAAAAACTAAATATACGTTTGCCTTACTACCTTTTGAGCTTGGCTTGGTCTGGTGATGGTGGAGCCAGACTAAATCAGACCTTTAACAGGCCAGGGATTGTCATTTTTGCTACAAAAATATTTATTCATTTAATGATTAAATAAGGCAGTGTCTCCAAACTTACCTTAATTGTAACTTGTCTCCCGCTAGTTGTACTACAGCACTTTAAAAAATGAGCAAAGGCCTATTTTGGAAAGTATTTTTGTATTTCTTTTTGGTCCAGAAGCACTCGTTTTCCCGTCTCAACATCAGAACTACACAGAGCTGACTTGGCGTGAATTTCTTTCATCTACATCTGCTGCGGTCAGATTCACTGTGTTCACTCGGAGAGAATCACTTCACAGAGGCACTTGTAATGACATTTCAAACACATTAGGAGACTAAAAGCACGTTTAAAACTAGGCCAGTTTCAGCATCATGGCTGCAAATGCTAGCAGGAGGATAACACGGTGTAGGCAGCACGCTTTGTTTTTGTTTTTCTTGCTACTGACAACACTCCAAATTTACAAACAATTTTAGGGAAATGGGATGTGTTTATTTAGCTGAAGAGGCTTAAAGGTGATCTGAGCGATGTCACGCGTGTTTTAGGCTACAACATTTGTTGTCACATTCAGCAAACATCTGCTCACTATCCGCGGGCTACCTGTCCCCAGAATACACTGTAATAAACCGCTGCCTCTGTAGACAGCCCAGTGTCTACAAACAGCAGCAAAAACACCTGCACCACGAACAATACACAAACAGTGTTCCAGCCAATAACTGACAAGAAGAATTTGGGGGTGGGGGTTGGGGGGGTTAGCGCGCGGAAGCACAGAAAGGAGGGGGAGGGGACGGGATGAGGAGGTGGGAGGGGCAAGCTAGTCTTGTTTTGTTTGAAAATAATTTGAACGTCAACAAGAAGTAACATAACCCAACATTGCTTAGAGCATCTTTAAATCCTCTTTACTTTATTCAAGTCCAGTGGGTCATCTCTATACACTGTTTTAGCTTGCATGAACACAGACACTATTGTGTGCAGAGGTATTACATATCTACCTTTTATAGTTGATCACAACTCAAGATATTTAGTTTGGACCAAAATTATGGATTCATTGGAAAACTGTGTTCTTGTTTTTTTCTTTTCTTCTTCACAATGCCAGTCACAATTAGTTGTCAGATCAACAAAGCTTCAGTTCAATCTTTTTTTTTTCTTTTTTTTTCAGCACTGTGCAAAACTGCTGCTGCATTTTGTGCTCAAACCCACAGAGGAAGTGTTTCTTTTAGAATTTTCAAATTTTTTTCTCTCAGCTTTGTGTGTAAGAGGCTGAAAGACAAAGTTTGGTGTAACAATGTGCAAAACCAGTTTTGGGAGGTTTAGCAATAGCACACAAACCCTTATGTCTTTAACATAGAGAAAGTAAAGTGGATCTATTTTACAGAGCTGTGTGTTGCTCACCCTGAATCTCCCAAAATGATTCTCTGAGTTTTCTGTTGTTTACTACTATTCACTTTGGATTATGTTTTAAACACACAACTCATTTAAGGAAGTCTAGCTCTGCCCTCCCCAATTTGAGACTTCAAGAATAAATCATTAATAAGCTCAGATCCCTGGTTTCATCTATGGAGGCTAAGCAGGCTCATAAGTAATGAATGAGAAAGGTCTCCATTCTTCTGCAGCTGCTGTAAGAGCCAGTCATTTTAATCACTCCGTGAGAAATCATAGTGTGACCTGACGTGACTGCTAATGTCCCTGTTTAAAGCAATGTGATCTGACGCTGCAATATGCACTGATACAAAAAACGTTGACAAGAGCTTTGCTGCATTTGCAGATCGTACATCAGTAATCTTTAACCAGCCTGGGCAGTGCAAAATGATAGTGATTGAACAATGCAGACGGTCGCTTGGCAATAAATTTAGTTGGATAGTGCTAAATGTCTTATGCACGTTATTGGGAAATGATAATTATCAGTTGTGCCCAGGAGAGCAGAAGGATTGAAAGAACGGGATGAAACAAGAACGTGCCGCCCTGTACATGGTTTGAAGTTAAGATTAAATCTCAAGCTTAGAATTTCTTTCCAAACAGCTGCATGCACATTCACTGTTTGCATACAAATACATAATCAACAATCAAGCAATTAGCAATTCAACATTCAGTGTTTCCTGAATGAATATTGTTGTCCTCCCATGTGAACATTTGCTTATCCATTTAAATTTGTTTTTTATTGCTTTGGAAATCCCCAGAACAAACTTACATGTGTTCTCCATTTGGCTCCCTTCCATAAATAAATTTGATTACCACTGGTACTGCAACATATTGGGCTCAGAAATGCTTATTTAGGCATGGTAGAGAGGAAAAAACATGCTCAGTTGGCCATTTTGTTTGTGCAGCTATGATGGAATTAACACCACTTCATCACTTCACTCTAACAACACAATCTTAACATAGATCTTAGGTATCATCTTGAGTATTTTTGAATAATGCTTCGTGTCATTTCTCTACCACCCATTGGGCTCATGACAAACTGTATATGGGTTTCAAGTCATAAGAAGAGTGTCGGACCTTGGCTTGATGTTTTAAATCAGCATCAAGATATTTATTTTAAAAGAAAAGCTTTTAAGCCCTACCAAGGAGGGAGATCGTCCCTGGGTGCCCGGAGGCACTGGCAATATGTAGAACTTCAGAGAGAGACCTTTACGGACTGATGCAACAGAGCTCTTCCTAAACCCTGCAGTTGAGTAATAAAGTTACCGTGAGTCACTGATCCCACATAGGAATCTGGGATAAATATGGCTCCTGACTCTGGTGCTCCACCACCATGTAGAAACAGACAAGTGCCTCTTCTTCTGCCGTTAGGATTTATGTGTTCATGTGGAACTTCGTTTTCTGTCCATTGATCATCAGTTTTCCGCAATGGTTGGCTGGTCATTGGCGGCAGATATTCTTTTTCTATATTTGTGTCTCCAAGGTTTCTGTGCAGCAAAAAAATTGATGAATGTCTTCTCAGTTATTTCCTTTTGATTACCAGTGTTCACCTTGAGGCATTCTGCAACTGATTAATGTTGAGACAAACAAAATGAAAGACTTTTCCCCTTTCCTCTCCCTCTGCGAATGACAAAACCGTTTTTTCATTCGGGCAAGGGCTTGTGCTGCCATGTGGAACCTTGTGGAGCATATTAGGCTGGGTAAATGTGGTAAAAGACACAAAATAATCATAATCAGTTGTCTGTTTTCTGATAGTGACCTTACAGTGGAATAATGCTCGAATAGGATTTTTTTCATTCCAACAGCAAAGATTGTATTTGCTCATTTACCGCTTGTATAGGGTTTTGTTACATCTAATCTAGTATGTTCATGTGTGATGTGATTGATGTGTATATCTCAGCATGTTTCAGAAGTGCTAGGTATTTGTTTTTAGCTATTTCTAGTACAGGCTTCAACAACATGCAACATCAATCATCATACTGCTGTCTGATGTTACAGTTTCTGACTCTCAATAATGTGACTCCCTTTTTGAATTTACTATGCAGAAGTGACACTTGAGAGATTCGAAGATGGTTTCTGAGGAGATGTTGGAAAAATACATCAGAATGCAGATATGCAGAGGCTGAGCGATATAGCCGATAGGAAGAGATAGTAATTTCAAAATTACTTAAGATGGAAATTTTAATGAAAGTGTTGATATATTGTATAAAAACTAGTTCCTTCCTGATCCTGACTGAGCTGTGTCTAACAATCAGTTGAAGTGTATCGGGCCCATAAATAACTCAACTCCCTTTTCAGAACCAAATCTTTCAAATGGCTTCCAGGAAGTTGGAGGCACAAAAACCCTCTTGGTACCTGACTACTCTGCAATAACTTTTTTTTTAAATATGCTTTATCAATTGATAAAAATGTACATTCATGTAATTCAAGTATTGCTTACATTATCATAGGAATGCATGTTGTGAGTATGGTTGTTATTCCATTGTCTATTTCTTTTAATCTAATTATGATTTTTGGGGACAAAGTTGTGTTAATGTTTAAATGATTTCACAAATACATCAAAGGGAGCTAAGACATTCAGCATTCAGAACTTATTGGCTGGTTTAAACTCAGTTTTGGGACACAGACTCCCTGCCTCCTGGCAATTTAAGACACTCCTAATCTCATTTCACCACCTACGTGCGTTTTCAGCAGCTCAGAGACAGAACATGGTGCTGTGAGCAAGAGACCGACGTCACATTTACCGGCCAAAAAGGCTGAGATATTTCCTTATTGGGTCCAAAACCAATTGTTCAGAGAGTATTTATATATTATTAGGAGTATTTTTTCCAGTACTTGTATGTTGATGGATTACTGCCTCACAAGATCATTCTCTTGGAGTTTTCAATTACAGGTCACCGTAAGTCTAAGGAATGCCAGAATGACTCAGACCTTGATTACTTTAGCAATTATATTGGTAACAAGAGTCTAAAAAGATAACTTAGGGAAACAGTTTTATGCGGTACATATAAAGTATGATGTTCTATCTCAGCCTCCGGCCAGAATAGAACTGTCTGACTATAGCTAGTGGACATAAGTTACATAAGAGGCGATTTTGTTGGGATAAATGTTACAGATGGGGCCCTAAACACACTGCAAAGCCAAAGGGTACCTCAAAATGGAAAAAGGGAGCAATCTGTGGATTCAGCTAACCTTGAAAAAATCTATAATTTTCTGTTGGTTTCAATCTGAAATATCAGGATGTCAATCGATAAAGCCCAGCTGATCCTCAGCATTTCACAAGCTTTCTGAATGAGGATTTTATCAGATAGAAAATGATTTCCCTGACACATAACATGGTCCTTATTTTATTCATGGAAATATCTTTCCACAGACATAGAAGAACATCAGGTGGAGTCAATGAACAGATATCACATGGTCCATAAACATTTTTGCAAGACAAGTATCAAAGTACAGTACAATGGAAATAGAACATTTAGTAGACTATCAACATGTTCATACAGTTTTTCCATCAGTAAAATGAAAATAAATATTGGTTTTCTCTGGTGATGACTAATAAACCCTCGATTGGAGTGTTTGTATGAGTATGCACAATGCCTTGTGTTTTAAAAAGAATAAGGCAACAAATCAAAATGTTATGAAAATGTTCCTTCTGTGAAGGTATAATAAAAAACAAAAACATAATTTGTTAGTCAGTTAATATTCTATTCCATTACATTTGTGTCACAAAAATAGACATCGATAGTAATGTAATTATTTTTGCCTAAACTATATCAGGAATTGGATGAACAATCATGGCGGTAAGTTGTTGTTGTGGGATGCAGCACATCCCTAAAGTGCAAAAATGGAAACAAAGGTATCTGTTAATAAATGGGCATTTTTGGTGTGTTGTGTTCCCCACAACGTTGACACTTTTGACAAATTACCCGGGTGCATCTGGTAATCGTTATCCCTCCTGGCTCTGGGCGATAGGGTTGTCTAATTCTGTTGCCTCTGTGAGGTTCTGGCTCCTGTGTAAGATCCAAGTTTGGGGAGCTGCCAATACTGATTCTAAAAAGGGATATTGATAAGGTGTGAATTATTCAGATCTCTACATTGCAGTGCCTTGTTTTTGAGGGTATTTTGAAGGGCGTTTTAGTTTTTTGTTTTCATTTTCCAAACACACCCTGTCAAAATTTGACACCGACGACGCCTTCTAGGTAAAACACATTCATTTTTTGCCCACATTAAATGAGAAGATTACTTGATGAATGAGTGCCGGAGTTTTGTTTTCTTTGATATCTGTCACTACTTTGCACTTAATACACTGTCTAAGATTTGGAGCTGTGCAGTAATTTTCATTATACCTGTCAAGAATTCTAAATTTAAGATAAAAATGTATGTCCTGATGAAGGTCTACTAATCAGAACATAGTGAATACTGTGGGACTTGTTCTGGATTTCTAATTACTTCTCAATAATTTAAATGTTAATTTCATTGGATTGTTTACCAAGCTTGCTCTCATTATGTGGCCCAGTTCTGTCGGCATAGATCCCTCCAAAGCTTTGGTTAAAGTTGGTTTATATACAGTACAAGACACATAATGATGATGATAGACCAAACCCAAATGCATGCACAGCAATCTAAACTACACCCAATCAAATGCATGGGGTGCTTTGCAGATGTTTATGTTTTATTGCAACAGTTTAAACCATTTGGCCCCTGTCAAACTTCAATGCACTGGGCAACTTCTGACACACCTGTTCTCACTCATCTGTCTGCACCACACTGAATAAGAGGGTCATACCCTCTGAGCCAATGTGTATTTTTGTATTGCCATAACCTTTGTTTGAAAAGTGCTATATAAACTTTTCTGACCTCAACAGTTAATAGGTCCATTGGTGCTAATGTTTTTGAATATTCATGTCCCTCCAAAATATGGTGACATGTCTATTTTACATACATTATTTGCTCTATAGCAACGCATCCAGACAAAAAACAATTACAAAAATAAGACACACAATACAAACAAAATCCATTCTTGCACATTTGTATCCATACTACCAACCAGAAGTACTGATGCATATTCTTCAAATGTTGCATGAAACACATCTTGAAGATTTTTTGCTCTTTGGTGACAGTGGGCAGCGGTCACCAGGTGCCCGGCAAGGCAAAAGATCAACAGCTTAGCAATCCCAAAATCTTTATTTTTTTCATTTTTTTAGGAGCATGTACTAGTGCAGCCCTTCTTATTCATGCAGTTGTATGCTTTACTTTTGTTGTACCACACACAATTGCTCACAGTTGTCATTAAGTAATTGAAAACAGCTGTTACTCAGTCATAATGATTAAATACATTGATAAGAACTTTAACAAATGTTTCAAGACGACTGTTTACATCCATCATGCATTTCATGCATAGATGATGGTCCTCCTCTGGGGCCTGCACAGCCTCGCAGTGGAGACAGAGAGAGTTGAGTGTTTACTGCATGTCCAGCTAGTTACCTGTCCATTCAGACCTCAACACCTTCTAACCGCGAGCTGTTAACCTGCCTCACTTTGCTCCTTCCTGCTCAGATTGAAGCCCAGACGCCTGTAAATGGTTGAAACTATCCACCCGATCACATGCTCTTCCCTGCAAACCCTATTTCTTCCTTACCAAGCTGTTCTTATTCCCACTTGGTTTTTGTTGCAATGTTGCACCGCATACAAAATCTTCACTATGCTGTGCACTCCAGACCTTGCACACAACAACACCTTTCAGCCACAGGAATACATTTCTCCAATGTCCCCCACAATGTTTCACAGATTTCTTTCTACTTGTTTATAATAAACCGCATGGTACACTGGACAAATACAGAACTGGACAGTCACTACACTTCTCTTTATAGCTGCCACCATACTAAATGCAACACTGCTCAAATGCACATAGCTAATGAACACTAAATGTTGGATTACGAAGAGTGATATGTACTGTATAGTCAGCTGTCACCTTTAAACACAGCACAGTCTCTTTGTGTGTGAGATCTTGTCGTCCTTGAAACTCAGTTGTCAGCATGTCTCTGACACCAAGCTAAATTCCAGCCCATGTAGTGTCCTTGGTGACGCCAGTTATTCTACAGTCATATGTCGGCCTGTTTTACAGCTGCATGATTGTCTGTTGTGTTTTTTTGTTTGTTTTTAAGCTTTATCTCTTCAGTCATTTATCTGTCGGGCAGCCTTTAGGTGGTGGTAAAGGCTGACAATGCCGCTCCTTCTATTTCATGCCGCTTCGCAGCACCTGATTGGCTGCGATGAGCATAACGCTGATGATGAAAGCAATTGCAAAGGCGCATATCAGGCTCTTGCGCACACAAGTTTGCTTGACATGCTGCGTTGGGCTGGAAGCTGGGGGGGGGGGGGAAAGAAGAAGTGGGGGGGAAAGAGGAAAAAAATTACCTGAAGGTTTATTGAATCAGGTATTATTTAATGCTTGAAAGATATCTTGATAGTGTTTTCCAAATGAAAAAGCTCATCACAAAACCTCACAATTAAATGAACACAATCAAAGGGGATGAATATTTGTTTTCACAACTGTACGCTGTGTAACTGCATCTAGATTAAAATGTTGATTGCAGCTTTGGAACAAGAAACAAATGGATTGGCACCTGACTGGCATGTTAATGGATGTTCAAAACACCAGCGCTCCAAGAATAGGTGGAGTATACCTGTAGAATTGTCTGAATCAATAACCAAGGCAGTGGAAATGTTCAAAAAAGGAACTTACATATGTGCTTTACCTTGTGCTCAAAGTTGCCTTGTGTTTTTTTCACCAAAATAGACAATAATTTAAACTGTTTAAAATTGATCTTGCTTTTGATGAATCTTCATTTCCTCCAGAGGTCATTGCCGCTCTCTGAGAAAAATAGCTCACGCCTTTTAAAATTGTTTTCCAACAGAAAAGGGATTTCTCTTTGTAAATAATAGAGCAAATTTGCAGCATCTATTAAACCTACACATTAGATAAATGACCAGATAAAAGCAAAGCATCATCAATAACAGCCCCCCTAAATTAACCATTGAAGGGAAATGCCACCCTTCTCGGATACAGTAATTTGCCATTATCAGTAAAATTAAGTTCTTTTGTAATGAAGAGGTTTAATTTACGTTTTCACATTAGGCATTTTCCCTAAACCTGCCTCTACTTGAGTTAGGGATATCATGCCTTCTGACAATTGCTTTTAAATAAGGGGTTCTCCAAACAGAGTGTGTGTAGACAGATGGAGCTATAGCAATAGTTTGTTCATTTTTACGGTTGAGGACAACATAGCAGAGGAGAGGGAACAATGCCATTTGCTTTTCGCAGTTACTCAAATTACAAAACAGCAGCCTAAGAGGCTACAGCATTACCTACGCTAGCTGATAAGCAGCTGGAAATTGGAATCACTGCTGTTTCAGTAACAAAGTACGAGTGGATTTAGAGGGAAATGGTGGAGACTGGAAAGAAGTTATGATTGTGAGGAATTTTTAAGAGTGAAATCTGCAATTGGTTTAACAGATATACATTACTGTTAATATATTGTCTGATGAAAAATTACAAATGTTTCTTTCACTATGGTTAGACATGTTCTACTCAATACAGTGACACTAAAGACTTAGACTTTTGTTGATCAGGTTTGCTGGGCCATCATCAATTCCATAAATACTGGTCATATAATAATAAAAAACATCACTAAAAGCTATAAGCCATTTTGATGCCATTTTAAGGGTAATTTCACCCAAATTACAAACTCCTCACTTTTGAAAAAAAGTTAAGACCTCTCCGCACTTTATTTTAATGTATTACATTTTGATTTTAATTGCGCTTTGTTTTAACATGCATCATATAATATGTTTAATGTAAAAAAAATGTTTTGATTTTTTATCTGTGAAAATTAATGTATAAACAAAACTTACTTACTTAACTTACTTACTTACCCCATACTGGTATTTAGCCATGCAGATAGTTTTGTTTTTTTACTAAAAGATATCACCCTTAAACATGTTAATACATGTACCTAAATTGAATTTTATTTTGGTGTTCGAAGCCTAGATAAAATTAGATTGGGAAAAATTCAACAGGAGGGGAGTCTTTGTGGATAAGACGCATTAACAATGTCCTTATGGGCTAAAATATGTGCCAACAGAAACAGAATTTGAATCATTTAAATTTGAACTTTAATTTACTAAACTTGAATAGTTGCATTGAAAAACTGAATTTAAATCACATAATTTGAAATGGTATTCTTGAATTTGAATCATTGCATTGAAAACCTGAATCTGAATAGTATAGTTTGAAATGTTATTTATTTGTTTGGAACTGAAATCCAATAAAATATGATCATCAATAAAAACTCAACTCTCTATATATCTTCACATTCAGTTGTCACAATTCAAATTCAGTTCACAAAATTAAATTTCAAGTTACTGTGACATCCGGGTACTTGAAGAATGAAGGAAGAGCAATCAAGCGCAGATCAACGTGTATCTTTCGCGCTCCCAACTCACCCCAAATCTTATGCGCACGGCGTCACCAGTTTGTTAAAAAAACAACAATAGCGGACGTAAGCTGAGTGAGGCAGAAAAGGAACAGCATCGCTGACGGCGCAAAAATCGTTCAAATGTAAGTATCTTTAGAGTTTGCTGTAGATTTGTTATCACCGTTAATATGTTACATTAATGTAAAGCTAAATGCTTTACTGCTTGGACAAATTGCTATTAATAATAAGGTAGACACATCACAAGCTAACTGTACGCTAACTGAACCCATCTTTTACCATAGGCTGTTAGCTGGTTTGATGTCTTTTGTGCCATTTGTGTTTGTGAAGGTTAATGTCCGGCTGCATTTTCATCTCTTTTTATATGCCAATACTGTATATGTATAACGTTAGCAGAGATTTAGAAATGGGAATGGGTGGTAAATGTGCACCTTGTTTACTTTACTAGCAACGTTAAATGAAAGCTAAAATGTATGAGTAGACTCCCACGTTAAAAGTATAACAAAACATTGCGGTAGAGCATTCATAACAGTAAACATTTTTTTTCTTGTGTTTGCTGTCTTTTAACAGGGACTAAGGAACAAACGGAGGCGGTCACAGAGGATGGTAGCCCCAGCAGCAAGTTGACCCTGGTTTGTCAACATGGATGAGGCATTAGGGAAGTCTGCACCAGTCTGATTGCCCGATGCAAGAGGACAAACCAGGGCCAGGTGCTGCACTAGCATCACCAGAAGGGTGAGATGAAAAGGAGGAGAGGGAAAGAAAAAGACAAGAGAGCAGGGAGACAGAGGCCAAAGCTCTAAAAAAACATTAACACTATGTGTATCTTCATTATAACATTTATTCAAACATTGCTATATACTGTACACACAACTATATTCAATATGAAGTGGCAATTGGACTCAGCGGCCGATGATTGTGTGGCTTCCAGACTGCAGACAGAAGGAGAAAGATTTAAGTTAGTCTAGTAGTTATCCATCCTGTCCCGATAAGATTAGAATTGTATCACAAGTATATTTAAGGATGTTGTAACATGACTGTACTTTGTGTGACTTTGTAGTGTTGTAGTTTCAAGGTCTTACTGTTGACCCTTTAACACACTGCCACCCAGCTTTACTGTCTTAGTGGGTGTTTATTATTGTGTTGTTAATATGAGTTTTCATATGTTGGTTGAAGCTTTTGTGTTTACAGTTCTATTTGACGTTTCTCACATGAATTTACTGCGTATCATGTGGTAGCTCATTAGCTGGTAGCATTTACCTTGTTGCAGTTGCTGATCATATTTTGCACTGCATTTGTTTGAAGCTGCTTTTACTAGAAGCTACTGAACAATGAGCCAATGTTACATGTATGCAGTAAATTACAAGCTGTAATTTAATGTAATCATGATTAAGTAATGCAATTCTCATTACCAGTAAGTGTTATGACAACTACAAACATGATCTCTCAAAAGTTTTTAATTTATTGACAAGGCATAACAACAATTGCTTACATCATAGCCTATTAGTGTCAGCAATGTTACCTACCATCGCATGTTGCGGGCAAAGTTGCCAACAGTAGATTCTCCTCCTGCGAGTAGGCTGACGCTGATTCACCTTCTCCATCTCAACAAAAAAAGTGAACAGCACAGTTCACAGTTCCACAACCCTTTTATCCAGTGTTTTGAAATGCAGCGTGCACAATGAAGTTCACCTGCTAGCCTGTTCATTTACGTGTTCTCCAAATGCAACAGGGGGCCTGGCCTAGCCTCTAAAGGACCTGATGTGGAAGGACCAGTCCTACCAAAGAAGGATCCTTGACTTTGAGAAATATTGTCTATCTATTGATCTGCGCTCGATTGCTCTTCCTTCATCCTTCAAGTACCCGGATGTCTGTAACAGTAACTTGAAATTGAATTTTGTGAACTGAATTTGAATTGTGAAAACTGAATGTGAAGATATATAGAGAGTTGAATTTTCATTGAGTATCATATTTTATTGGATTAAACTATGCTTTTCAGATTCAGTTTTTCAATGCAATTATCCTAATCAAACAATACAATTTCAAATAATGTAATTCAAATTCAGTTCTTCAATGCAGTTATTCAAGTTTATTACCATATTAACAAATTAACATATAAATGATTCAAATTCAGTTTCTGTTGGCACATATTTCAGCCCATAGGGACATCGTTAAGTAATGTTGCATGCGTCTTATCCACAAAGACTCCCTTTTGGTTGAATTTTCAGTCGTATTTCAGTCCATACGTCCCCAGTTTAATTTAAGCTGGGACCTTTGTTGCATTATATCACCAGATTGCATAAGCAGAAGAAGTAAGTCTGTGAAAGTAAGAGGGTCTTTCTTACTGTCTATATCCAACTGGCAGTCCCCAGGGTTCTGTATGTGGTTCTCCTCAGTCATGATGATGTTCTCGATGTCTTTCATGGAAAGATGATCACAGAAGGTGTCGTAGAGGAGCCTCTTCAGCTCTTCAACCGTTAACTTCTGCATGTCACACTGGAAATAGACATACATAACTGAACATTAAGTTAAACACAGGCTGGTGGACATGATACCACACACACACACACACACACACACACACACACATACATACAGTTAATGCAAAGGGGCATTTACAAACACATGCACATAGTATGTAGGCTCACACACATACTACATAAAAAGGGAAGTGAACAAAAACAAATAGCAGTGTATGGAAAAAAGGTTTCTGCCTTGTAAATGTAATCAGATTATGGAAGTATATATAAATAATAGAAAGTATGAATAGACGTTTTAAACGTTTTGAGCTCCATTGAAATCAAATTTTAACTTGTTTACATACTGTTACCTAGTTTAACCTAATAGCAAAGCGTGGTTTTTTGCAAGCCGGTCATAGATTTTGTATGTAAAATCGGATTCTACAAAGTTAGTATAACTGATAGATAAATTCAGTGAAGAAAAAATACAGTTTGCTTCAAAGTATAAAGTAGCTGAATGAAAATATTTAAAAAAAAGTACCTCAAAGGTGAGTTTCTGAGTAAATACTTAGTTATATTTCACCACTGGCATTATGTAACTTTTCAGAAAAACAAAAAAATCTGTGAATGACACAGACCCATATCAACCATTCCTGCAACAAAAGCCAATCAAGGATCCAGGCCTGTTTGGAAAGCTAACCTATGTTACTCATTTTTTGCTCAGCTTGAGCCGAGTCCACCAGTGTGACTAGAGGCTGTCTGTGATCAATTAACCAGCACATGCTTGATCATTCTAGTCTGTTAAATACTGTTATGTGAGGCTTTGCGGCCTTTGCAGCAGTCCCTCTGGTTTCTTGTCTCTCCCGGCAGGTTATGATTCTTTTTCCGTAGACTGACTGCACCAACAGTTCCCACAGACTCCCTCTCTTTTACACTCCAATTGCTGCATCACTTTCAGACGGGCACCGTGGCTCGGCTATCACGTAACTACAACAAAGGCGGCTTAGACAGAAAGGCCCATACCATTAATTCAATTACACTGTCAAAGTGAGCAGTTGATTATGCTATTATTATTAATGAGGTGTCTGTAACTAACTTAACATCTATTTTACATTAAAAAAATTACTTTAATGTTTTAGTAATAAGACTTTGGCCACACACAAAGCTAATTCAAATTTTGAAGAGGGACACAGTTCTTAAGGGAATACAAACCTCTCCAAGATTAAAATCATCCCATTAAAAACCCAGTGGATGTGGCAATTAAAACTGGTTTTCCTTTAAACTCGGTTTTCCTTTTTGCTACAGCTGCAAGTCTATCTTCTTAATAATAAGAAGGAAATGAGTGACCGAATAATGAGCACCTTCCAAAAAACGGAGTCAAAGTCAGTGCCGTTGAACTTATCTGGCATCCCAGCTGCTGTGAGCTTTGGGCCCAGAAGAGTGACAAACTCCTCAAAGTCCACCTGGCCATCGCCTGCGGAAAAGAGGCACAGTTGGTGTTAATTGTCACTGGTTTAACTGCATGCTAAAGTCCAGGTTTGTAAGCAAATAGAAAGCAAAGCTTCTATGCTTCGTAATTTAGGATAATAAAAAAATCCAAGCTGTGTGTTTGCCTCACCATCCATGTCCAGTCTCTGAATGATGACTTCCAGCTCCACCTCATTTGGCATGTAGCCCAGGGAGCGCATGGCCATTCCTAGCTCCTGCTTTGAGATGAACCCGTTTCCATCGCGGTCAAACACTTTGAAGGCCTCACGGATCTCTGCAAATAAGACAAACACACACAAGCTGAAGTCATACAGAAGTGCAGGATATGAAAGTGGGAAACATTCCATGCAGAAAAGACACATTTTTTTGTGCCGCATCATTGCTTGAGTCATAGTTATATGAGAGTTGGCAGCTTAGGAGAACAAATTCCACCAGTACAATGACAAAAAAGAGCCAAGATGAAATAAATATCCTTCAACAAAGAGCTGATATTAGGACAGATTGTCAGCAATTTAAAGGGCAATTATCTCTACTGTCTCTACTCTAATTCGTAACATGTAACATTTGTAACATACATGTAATATGTCCCCATGTAAATTGTAAGGGGGTGAATCGAACATCTGTAATTTTATTCTCTCTGCGGCTGCCGAAATAAAGATAAGACGCTTTAATGCTAAAAATAACGAGGTGTGTAAACACTCTAGTGGTTGCATTTTGTGGCTTGCCATCCGTACTGTAATTAATTAGAAAGAAAGAAAGAAATTATCAAAAGGGTTAGACCATAACACCCACTATTTATAACAATTACTGCCAACTCAAAAGGATTGCTGAACACCTAAGTGTAAGAGTTGACATTACAAATAATTTTTAAGAATTAGTCATAACATCCAAAACCAGCAGATTTTTAGATAGCTCCACTGCCCAAAATTTACAAAAAATTGGAAATATATGCATGGTTAAAAATAGAGTACATGTTCAAAAATGAATACCTTAAGTAAATAATCTGTAATTTTTGTATGTATATTTCAATGTTGTTGCTGTACATTGTCAGTTAAAGAAGGCACTCCAATATTTGTTTTTCATATTAAAATCATCTTTTTAGTCATGATTAGTACTGCTCAGCCTGTGAAAAAAGTTGTATAATGTCTCCTGTGGCTCTGGGGGACATCAGGGTCCCTGCATTAAAAACTGCAGGCATCGAGTTTGAAAGGTTTTGGCATTTACCAGGCTGGGACAGCCAAGAGATGCTATTCTACACAGTCTTCTGTTCCTCTTCTTTGAAATAGTTGTCTTTAGTAGAACTGTGTGGGAGTTTAGGTGTGTATTCATGTGTCTTTAATTAGATTCTCAGCTAGTTGTGTGAATTTTTTTGGTGATACCAGAGAAGAAGACTCAAATGCCTTAATTTAGTAAGTCTGGAATCGTTTCGACAGCTGTGTTCGACTTCAAGGCTAAAACAAAGGTCTTTCCTTTCTTTGTCAAGTAACACCAAAGGGTTCTATTTGCATTAATACTAGCCAGGAGACTTAACACAATCTTTGTAGTTTGAAGCTGTGTCCATGGAGTCCTGCTTCACCGTGACTGGATTTAGAGCAGCAGATGAATTGTAGGTGTGGGTTGATTAGTGCTTTAGTTTGTGTTCATAAAATATATTTTGCGTGAGTAGCTGCTCTGCTGAATCAATGTTAAATCTCCCCTCCTCTGTCCAGTTCCGGTGAAAGCCACACTGAGTAACTTGATTGAATATAAAAACAAAACTGTATCTAAACATTAAAAACTAATGCACCAATTTTGAACATTCACCATCAGTCTCTGCACCGACTTTATGGAAGACCACTGGATCCACCTTTCACATAACTTGATAATGGAAAACAATGTACCTTACTTCTAAATTGCAGTAACAGTAGTTAGTTTGAGATAAACAGGAAAAACATGAGGGCCACTACACACCAATAAACAATGAATACTGCAAGTAAAAGAAACCCAATACAAAGTCACACAGTACAAGGCACACTGAGTAGATGATGCCCCCCGCTAACACAGAGCCACAATCACTACAATCTTCAAGAAGGTCATTTCTCTATTTAGCCACATTGTGTGTGTCCCCTCCTCTCTGCTTGTTTTTCGCATCATGAGGGACTGAATCTATTCATGTATATGCAATAACATCCAGAACCGAGTCACCTACAAATTTTAAACTTGTCGCATCTCCGTGTCACACATCTGATCAGCACACAAAAGAGTAGAGGAGATGAATCTTAAGATGGAGATGATGTACAAAGTAAATCCTCAGAAAATCACATGCTAAATCTATAATCTCTCTAATCTGTTGGAAGCAGGAACCCTAAACTGTATCGTTAAGTAGTCATGTAAGAGTTATATTTCAGGCTGACAGAAAATCTCACAGAAATCTGTGAAATGATCACAAACTGTTAACACCGCATTGCGTGGTGGTGGCACGGAATGTGGGAAAGTCTGTGTGGCCACCACGAAAAACAATGTCAATGTAAAGTCATTGAGTAGATAACGCATTGTTAGGAGTGACTATCGTATAGCAAGTTGTGTGAAAGCCGGGAGACCGGGTATCACGTCCCACATGTGGTTTTCCTAAAGTTGCTTTCTTCTTTTCCTAAACCCATCGGTACCGTTCTTCCCAGGTGTCACGGAACTGTAAGCCCACCCACAACATTTTCCATAACTTAAGGAGCCGTGTTTGTTTCACAGAATTCTTCCGTGGGCCCATCACAGAATTTTTGGCAATCCGTGTTCATTTAACGGAAGTCTTCTGGGGCCCATCACAGAATATTTTACAATTCTGTGAAACTACCACAGATTTGGAGTTGAGGGGCGGTGTTCATTTCAAATGATTCTGTGAGCTCAGGTTGCAGCTTCAGTCTTTGTAACATGGTTCCGGGAAATTATTTTCCAGAAAATTTGTAAAAAAAAATAGATCAGGTCAGAGTAAAAATAAGTTTATAAACAAAAAACTGTGTACTGTGGAATTTGAATAATTAATAAAAACAAAACGAGGTAAATGTTGTTGCTACGTAATGCACAACTTCTCTGTTACAACTGACAATAAAAACCTTTTAGGTAGGTGAAATAAAAAATTGAATTACAATTCAAATGACTTTCCTTTCTCAGGTTACAGGCAATTAGCTGTTGTCATGTCACTGAAGTGTAATACTAACCGAACTTTATCAATACACTGCAAAGTCTTGGCATTGCGGCTCCGGAGTGTCAGAACAGTGACAAATGGCTTAGCCTCTGGGCCAAAATCAGCAGCATGACAGTCTGAGACAAATATTCTGATTGGAAACTAAACATTAAATACCAATGATGGCAGGAAACCGTGTCATTCTGTGTATAATGTGGCAGCAGGGCTTCAGGAAAATAGTTTGTTGTAATAAAATACATGTCCACAGAATAAAAACTGTGCCACAGGGACAAGGGTACTTGGCAATCATGTATTACAATGGACTACATCTGGGCATGCAATTTATAAAACCCAGCAGAGTGACATTTGCAGCAGCAATTTTTCACGTTGTTTTTTCCTACAAATTGTCTTGCTGAAGGTATACTTAGAATCCTCCAGCTGTGTTTTTTTCCTCCCTGGATGTGATCTTATTGTTTGTGAATAACAGTTTCTCAGTATCCACCTGAGGTCTCCACTCCATCTATTTACTTTAGAAAGTGGGGAGCAGACACTCCTGAAAAAAACCTGTTGCCACTGTGCAGGAGGCAAACAGACTCTTAAATAAGGTGCCAAAACAGTTTCAGCAAATACTCCCTTCTCCCCTAAAAGCTTTATTTATTGATCAAAGGCCAAGGTGAGAAATAGCATCCCGACTGTAGAGTGGCTTATAGTATATTTGATATTAAAAGTTTGTATTGTGTTGTAATGAAATGCAGATTCAATTTGTCGTGGGAGGATTGTCATACTCTGTCACAACATTTACAGAAAAGAATTTCCTTATGCATGGGCCAGAATTATTATACATGGCTTATAAAGTCCACTAAACAACCGTAAAGCTGGAATATGTCCAAATAAACCTAACAAATTTCTAAACTAAAGCTGACTGTAAATGAGGCTGATTAATCATCCTCTAAAAGAATAAATTTCTCTTTTTGACCAAGCGCAATCAAGATAGATTGATCCCTCTTTGAGAATAAATCTATCTTGTCCTCAGAAGAGACAACTACTTTTATTATCCAACTTCCCCTTTACTCTGGAAGCCCCAAATGGGCCAAATTCACATGTACAGTATTCTCCCACAGTGACTATTGTCATTGAGAAACTCCTCAGAAGTCGAAATTAGTTTAGTTTAGTTGTTTCACAGAACATAAAAACGAATTACTATTAATACTGTACCCTCTCACTAACTGTGAATAAATGCTTTGGCAAAAAAAAAAAAAATAGCTCTGATGTTGATGTAGGCCTGCACCACTGAGCTGAATTATCCTGCCCAATCAAAGAGAAGCAGTTGGAAAAATTTCACTACCATTTAGTCATGTAGCCTTGAGATAAATGGATCTAAATTCGAGACTAACGTAATTAAAGCAATAGTGCAACAATCCACTTTTATATTCACAAACCAAAAATGTAAAGTATAATACAGCAGTGGATAGAGATCTATTTTTTGGCCAAAATGACAGAAAATTTGATTTTATTTCACGCTAATTCCACATATTGTATCATAGCATAAACTGTTTCACATAAACCCTGCTAAAGTTTGTTGGGATGCACTTGGGGACACCACAACAAGCTGTAAACGTAACCTCATATTATTAAAGTATTTTATGATCAACATGTTGGCAAACAGTCACCTATTAAACATCCAACATCCATGGTGCACCTGTAGCTAAGTTTCCATCCTATTGTCAATCGAATTATATGAACTTTGATAAAAAAAACTCATACAAATAAATTTGGCGAGAGTGTGTTTTCATCCAACAGATTTAAGGTGAATAAAAACCTGTGCGTAATGACGTCACATGCTGTTTTGAGGTCAAATTGGTATGTTGAATTGATTTTAGACATTTTAAGGTGTTTTCATTCATTTTTCGCACTGAATCGCACGATTTTCAAGCCAACATTTGCAAACAAAGTTTTGCTTAAAATGGATTGCGCCATCTACCAACAAATGATCAATATTGCACAAGTTCTAATAGTGCTTATGTGCCGCTGCGAGACAACTCTCTTTTTTGAGACGTATTGCAGTTTGAGCGTCTTCCATTTACGGGAGGACGTCCCACGGCTTGTCGTAATCTTTGTTGACCATTTCCTTCGCGAGTTCCTGATAAACTATGGTATTTCTTACATTTTTGCTATCTAAAATAGCCGTTATATTTTGCTCATAAATTAAATTCAAAGGTTTGTCTCCTCGTTCGTCCACTTACATCTGTCTTTGTTGACACCCGCCATGTGCGCAAACACAACAGCCGAAACTGGGCGGAAATGAACTAAATACCTCTTCCTTCTGTGGCGGATAGCGACCATAAAACAACCTAAAACCTAATCGTAATTCATTGTTTATTCGGCAAATGACGTTTCCATCAGCGTTTATCACACACTGTAAGCCGTATATCGTTAAAGATACAATCTGATGAAACCGCACATTTCATTGAGTCGATAGTAATAAATTCAATACAATTTTACTGTTTCAATAAGGCATTTTTCATTTGATATCAATTAATCCGGATAAAAACGTGTGGATGGAAACATAGTTACTGACTTTCATTTTGAGTCATGTTTTGGGCCAACTGACAACTATGAAATCTTACTTTAACTTGGATTTTGTTCTCTCTTTAGGTAGGTATGCTGCACTACATGTTCACCAGCTAGTCTATTGTTAGGTGCCGGCCCGGATCTTGTTTGGTTAAATCCGCTGCTGAGGCTGGAAACTTGGTTGATGAGAGCTGTGAGAGTCAACCAAGAAGCTGCTGTTGTTGCTTCCACTCAGTCTCTGATACCATGGCTCCAATGGGGAGCTACAACTACAGTATGTGTGCTGAAAGCATGTGGTATTTTCTTTGATGTAGAGAGGTGCTTGTTGGCCTTCAACGATGCAATGCCATGCGGTCCCCTTGTCTGTGATCTGACAGAGGATGAAAATCCCAAGTTAAGATTGTGAGCTGCTAGAGCCAAGCATCTGAAGCTGAACTCCCACAAGAGAAAGGAACAGTGTGTACTTCCATCACACTGCTCTCCCCGTACACTGTTCTATATCACTGAAATGCAGCAGATCCTTGCTGCAGCACAGAGATGTGGAACAGTCTGTGAACTGTATGACGCACTAGACATAGCATGGAATCACTTGGAAAGGGAGCTGATACATGCAGACAAATAGAAAAAGCTTGGATTAATCAATTCTCACAGGCACATTTGCAAAACGTTGGGTGACGTTGAGGATTGTAGACGCAGCGAATATGCTGCAAAAGTGCAGCAGTTGAAAAACACATCAAGGAAATTTCCCTTCAAAATCGGAAGATGTCCAGCAGGGACATCAGCTCCGAATTGGCAGAAACCAGTGGGACCCAGCTAAACCCATCTACTGACCGGAGACGTCTGGCCAGAAGTGGTCTTCATGGAAGGGTGACAGCCGAAAATCCGTACTTTTGACATGGAAACAAGGCCAAGCGCCTCAACAATGCAAATGGAAACAGGTGCTCTGGACTGATGAGTCAAAATTAGTGGAGTAAGGATTAATGTTGTCATCAATGCTGAGATATACAAGCAGATACTTATTCTTCATGCAATATTATTAGGGAGTTGTATGATTGTCCCCAAATGTATTCTGCAGCAGGACAACGACCCGAAGAACTACCTCATTAAGAACCATCTTTAGTGTAAAGAAGAACAAAAAGTCCTGGAAGTGAAGGCCGGGCCCCCAAAGTACCCTGATCTCACTGTCACTGAGTGTGTCTGGGATTACAGTTAAAGACAGAGAGATTTGAGGATACACCCACAGAAAATCTGTGGTTGGTTCGCCAAGATTCTTGGGAAACCTACCAGCCAAGTTCCTGCAAAAACTGTGTGCAAGTGTACCGAGAAGAGTTGGTGCTGTCTTGAAGGCAAATTGTAGTCACACCTAATATTGATTTGTTTTAGATTCCTCTTCTTATCATTTACTGCATTTTGTTAATTGATGAAAATAAACAGTTAACACTTCCATTTTTGAAAGAATTAATTTACATCATTATTTCATCCCTAACTTTCGCAGTGCTCTGTGTGTATACTGTGTATACACATATGTAAACATACAACTATATGTGTGTGTATGTGTGTGTGTGTGTATGTGTGTGTGTGTGTGTGTGTGTGTAAATGTAAATGTAAATGTGCTGTATTTATATAGCGCTTTTCCAGTCTTAACAACTGCTCAAAGCGCTTTTACATCTACAGGAGACATTCACCATTCACACACATTCATACACTGTGGCCGGGGCTGCCGTACAAGGTGCCACCTGCTCATCAGATAAACATTCACACACATTCACACTCCGATGCGCAGCAACGGGGGCAACTCGGGGTTCAGTGTCTTGCCCAAGGACACTTCGACAATGACTGCAGGGGTGGGGATCGAACCACCAACCTTCCAATTGGCAGGCAACCTCTCTACCACTGAGCCACAGCCGCCCGTGTGTGTGTGTGTGTGTGTGTGTACAGTATATACATATAGTAGTAACCACTGACAAAGTATCAGCTATTTAACAAAGTATTACAGTCATCTGTTGCAACTTTATAAGAACCATCCATTACAAACTAACTAATAACCCTTGACAAAGTGTTAGGAATGTCTGGTCCATCTATTGATGTAACGTTTATAGATGTTTTAAAAATGGTTTCTTAAAGGCTTACAAATATATTTTAATCATTACCCAATACCTAACATAATGCATGAGGGATATAATGTTTGTAACAATAAACTGTTTATTTACTGCACTGCTAGTCTGTATTAATTATAATTTAATTGTTTGTTACAGTACAGTAACTGTTAAATGACAATTAACTAAAGATTAAATAACTACCATGTGACCATCTATTAATGATGTAGAACAGGGTAAAGAGGTAATGCCGGGGCCTTTGTAGAGGAAAAGTGTTCATGGATGCATTCCTGGGCGAGTTTTCTAGAGCTAGGAATCCTCCTTGCCTCAGTCAGACCTGCATCTGCTTATGACTGCTTTGGATCGGTAATTGCAGCACACCCACTCTTTATGTAAGACCTTATCAGTGTGAGAAAGACACTGCTTTGCTGTGGGTGTGTGTGTGTGTGTACACGTGTGTGAGAACCTTAGACGGCTATTTTTAAACAACCATAGCAACCTTAATCCATCTTTAGCTGGATATGGGCCGACTTGGGCACCCGGAAGATTTAAATATTACCATAATGGGCTTCTAATAAGGCTCTGGAGTATTCAAAAGGGGGTTATGTTATGAGTGTCTGTGTCTTAAGGAAAAATCCTATTTGTGGGTTTTGGATGGAATCTCCTCCCATGATGAAATTTGCCGCGCTTTAACTTCGTTAACACACGTAAACACGTAAAACACGGGAAGAGAAGAAAAAAAGTTTGGAAAGGTCGAGGTGCTTCATCCTCAATAAGGAAAAAAAATCCCCTGGCCAACTTCTTAAACCCCACTTGACCTTGAACCAATGCAGATAGTGAAAGACCGTAAAATATGAGCCTGTCTCTGTTGCTTCATTTGGGTTTTCTTTATCAGCAGGAAGAGGGAATCATTGATATGTCTCCATTTTTTTTCCTCCCACGCTCTTGTGTTTTCAAAGCTGCAAGTTTTCGTCACCACAGCCGATATCAAGCTGAGCCAACGCCAATATTCACAGAGCAAAACCTTCGTAAAGCACCTCAAACAAAGGTCAGAAGTGAACAATCAAAAGCCTCCACTCTGCATTACAGCTTATCTAACACTCCCTCATCAGTTCCACCAAATTATCGTTCATCTAAGTTTTCTACTGCTGGATTTTGTTGTTTTCTGGTGAAGACTTTGCAGTGGTGTTCATCAAAGAGAGGAAATATAAGCCAGGGGGAAAAAAACACTTCACCTTCCAGAATTCATCATAGTTAATTTCACAGGTAATAAAGTCTGCTGGATCCACTCCTTCATGGCAATCGATCAAAATGGGAATAAATGCCTCAACTTCAACCTACCCGACAGAGGTAATCACAGCACTTCATGATTCCCTCCACTAATCTGTTTTCAATCAAAACCCAACTTGGCAAAGAAAAATGTCATGCCAGATTACAGCAACTGATTAACTGAGAATTTATACGAGAACTTGGTTGTTGACGTGATCTGAGACATTAAAGCATCAAACGCCCTTTTTTTTAATCTTTTAAATGATTTTCACAGTGTGTACCTTTTTTAAATAATGCAAAGAAATTAAACAATGTTCTCCAGTTTTAATATTAAAGTAACAGTATGACATTTTGGGTCATATGCTTGTTCTCTTTCTGACAAGAGAGTTGGATAAGAAGAATGACGTCCCACTTTTATCTGGAAATATGAAGCAGACGTGAGCAGCTTGTCACTGTAGCTTAGCTTAACACAAAGAATAACAGGGAGAAACAACGTGCCTGGTTCTGTCTAATGGTGACAAAATCTTCTTTTGTGGAAGCATGCTGTACAACAATGTAGCAGAGTCATAGTTCACACAAATTCACGGCTGTGTTTATACTTGATGTTCACATTACTCCAAGCGCTACTGCTAACAATGCGTTAGCTGAACTTTGCAGAGCATCTAATGTGTTTGCACTAAATGTAGCCTGTTTTGTATGTTGTTTGTGTATCATGTTGTTTTTATTTCTTTTAAATGTGTAACCCCACTTGAGCCACAGTGAAAAGTTGTTTTGTGTACCTGGTTGAAATGGCAATAAAACACACTTGAGTTGACTTGTCACTCAACTGCCTCTCTGTGTCTGTGACCGGTAGTCATGGCTTGGACTCGTAGGAAAGCAATGCAATTGCATTCTGGGGGTTGTTGTCTTTCATCTACATCAGCCAAAATTACATTTTCTGACTTTTCTCAACCTAGAAGGCACCCATTTCTAAAAAGAAATCACATTTCTACTACATAAATGACCCGATTTAAAAACATATTCATCTTTCCAGCGGTGAAATATCCATTTATATACATAAATATAAAATATCCATTCATCACAAACTCCACAACATTTCCACAAAACTACACCCTTTTTTTTACTTTCAGAAGCAGTTTCATTAGATAGATACAACCTGTGACTCACTCGCTGTGGGGGGGGGCTCACTTAGCGTTCTAAGAAACGGATAATTTCTGTTGAGTAGAGCTTTTTCATATGCCACCCGTCTCATCCAGGCAGGTGATACAACCGAGAGAGCCATTTAGAAAACCATTCTTGCCTGTCTGTCTGTTTGGCAGAATGTGTCAGAAGACCCTCCATCAAGCAGGTAGAGCAGAAATAGTTGAGAAGCAGTAATGGGAAAATGTACAAAGTGAAATGTATCATTCTCAGCCTGATTATATACGAGCAAGATGCTTTATTGGGACTCCCCAGTGCTGCATATCTGTAATGTCACGGACCACGTCGTTCTCCAAAATAGATAAATTCAGCCTTCCTGTCTTTCTTATGTCTTTTTTCTACACTAAGGTGTGTACCTTTTTTCTATTGGTGGTTTTATTGATTATTAGGGAAGCCTCTGAGGCGTTTTACTCATTTAAACAGAATAATTTTTTCGCTACATTCACCACCTTCACTCTACACATGTGCAGCATTATGTCACCATCCTGTTTAAGTGTTTCATAGAATAAAAGGTGACATGTCCAACATCACCAAATTCAGATTCTGACAATGAATGCTGAATATGTTGACGACTGTACAGGCGTTCATCTCTGGAGTAATTTAATAATTACAAAAGTCAGTGCATGTCTTTCTTCTTTGTAAATCATTAACAAAAGCTGTCTGTTATGAACTGTTTGCCAGACTTAAACATTGACAAAAGGTTTTGAAAGGCAGAAAATGGAAATTTTATGATGTTGGAGTGGAAAAACATGTGTTTGATTGATGTGCTTTCTTGTTTGAATATTATTTTAGAGAAAGAATGCTTTGATGATTATTTGTAAGAACATATTAAAAGCTCTCCTCTATGCAAGAGGAAACAAACTATTTGTTCAGGGGATCCAATTTAAAGGTAAAATGAGGTGTTGTTTTTTTGTAAAAGAACAATAATTGAACTAATTCTGGCTTACTGGGAGAGAGCCTTTGCTAATAGCAGTCAATAACTGAAGTGAACAGGAAAGGAAAATAAGTGTTTGGTTTTGGTAAACACATCTATATCGTTTGCACACTCCACACTCGTGAAAATGAGCCAGCATGTCCAAATTGTCTTTGCAGCATACGTTTTAAAATGGTTGCAGTTGACCCCTTGGAAGTTCACCCCCACAACTCCCACTGATTCTGCACCAGCGCTACGGTATGTGCATAATTTCTGTCTTGCCTAGCAGATGTCTTTAAATATCTTGCATTAGTATTCATGTAAGTATTTCCAAAGGAATGGAAGTCAATCCTCCACCTCAGGGCGAAGGAATGAGTCAATGTTTTCCGCTGCAGCTACAGTAGGAGTCGAGCAGAAACATCAAGATTGCCTCACAGGCAGTTTATGCCATTAAGAGTGCAGTGGTGTCAGTGTTTTTTGAGCAGCTGTCAGTCAAAGCAATTTGCAAGTCCCCAAAACTCTGCCAAGGGAACGGATAAAAACGATTAAAAAAACAAGTCCCAAAAATGTAACACTGAAAGTCGAACTACTTTCCAAAACAAAAGGCAGTGTGGAAGTCAGAAAATCTAAATAAAACATTTTTAAATGCTTATTGACGACTGACAGACACATGTGAGGAGAAAAATAAATCTCCAATTAGTCCTGTCCACAAGCTAACCCTATCCCTAACCCTAACCCTAACTTTTTACCTGTGTCGGTATCACTGGTCGTTTTCACTTTCCACACAAGGTTTCACTTTCCGCCATTCAACAATTTATAGCTTTTTTTTTCTCTGACACACATCAAACTGATGATGATAAAATAACAATGATAATAATAAATAGTAAAAACAATTACAATTACCTTTTCAATTAAAATTACAGTACAAACTGCTTCACAAAGACAAAAATGAAATAAAATACCAAACTTAATGATACAATACACAACGGGCAAAAATGTATTAAATGCAATGAACAAGAAATTAAAATCAATTGCCAGGCAGCTTGAATAAAATCAGGATATGCTTTTCAATAAAAGTTGGTTTTGTGAAGAGTCTTGACTTTAAAGGGGTGGGGCATAAATGTCTGTATAATCCAGTCCAACAGCTGTTGAGATATTTCAGACCAAACTGAGTAGGTAAATAAGTAAGTAATTTTTTATAGCACATTGAAAAACAGCTTGCACTGACCAAAGGGCTGTACATGGTGAATTTACCACAGAACAATAAAACATAGTATATTCCACATGTGGGCTTCTTTCTTTCTCGTTTCATTTGTGCTGCATTTGTGGAGTTATGTCTGCAAAGTATTAATTGACTGAGTCTGTAATTTGTATTGAGATTTTGCATTTATTGGTGGCTTCCGCTTTTTGCCTAATAATATCTTTTGTACCTGTTTTTAAGCATAAAATTCAAATATTAGACATCCGGTAATTATACTTTTGTTAATTTATGATATTTTTTCTAGTATTTGTATGTATGTCAAATGGATGAATTTACCTTAATGTCAGAAATATTTGGCAATTTATTAACTACAGCAATTCAGAAGTCATGTTTTCACACTTCTTCACAATAAATAATAAAGGTGTTTTAGGGTTTTTGGTACAACTCTTAAAAATTGGTCGGTAACAAATAAAATTTGTGGTTAACTCATTAAAGGCATGGCTGAAGATTGCTTAAGGAGAGTTGTATTCTAACTATGTTCTATGGACATAAAACAGAGTGAATGAACATAAGGCAGACACACAGTAGGAATATGTATCGTTTCTAGCTTAGTTTACAGTAAGATGTGTTCTGTGTGATTCCTCAACTCTAAAAATATCAAAAGTGAGAAACAACAAAAGGAAAGCCAGAGCAGATTAAAACAGAAATGAAGAATAAACTGCAGTTTATAACAGTCTGTTTCTGTTTACATGAGCCTCACTCTGGGATGTGTTGCTTTAAGCTCAGCCCTGGGACTATTTTGAAGCTCCTTCCAATAGGGCTGTTGGGCTGTTGTCAGGCAGTGTGGAAATGGGCTACCCACTTAATTCCACCTGCAGGGATATTGACACTGAATTGTGTGTGTGTGTGTGTGTGTGTGTGTGTGTGTTTGTTTGTGTGTGCGTGTGTTTTAGTGGAGGAGGAGGTCCAAACTATATCGAGCTAACATGACCAACATTTTTTTGTCCCTCTTGTGTAGGAGGGGAAATGGAGTATATGGCGTCTAATTCAATTCATGCTCACATTGTTGTACATTATGGTGCTTCCAACCCCCCCTAAAGAGCATTGGAAAAATGGCATTTTCTTCCAATTATAGTTTTGAAAGCATTCTTGGCCTCAAAGTTTGGTGCCATTGGTTCAATCCCTTGGGTATCCAAGCCAGTAATTGAAAATCAAGTCCTTGGCTATGTATGCCAATAAGGTTTGAGCCTCTTGTCCCTATACAGGCACTCACACACACACACTTGCACACACTTGCACACACACACACACACACACACACACACACACACACACACACACACACACACACACACACACACATACATTTAGTAATCTGCTATTTCCTATGGTGACAAAGCCCTGTCTCCCTGATGGCTGAGCTGATGTATGTGACACTTCAGACTTCCAGTCAATTCTTGTCCGTCTCTCAAGAGATGGGAGTGGTGACCAGACACAGGCTGACACTCGAGAACCGAAACCTCACTGCTGTTAAATCTCATTGACAGATAATCAAGATTGTTCAATGCATATTATAATTTAGAACTTTCCGACCTTTAAAGTGTCTGCAATAACCACAACAGCATTAACCCTATGTTTTTTGTTGAAATTGGCTTTACTTCCTCATTTTTTGGAGTCCTACAGACCCCACTGCTGTATGTGTAAAAATAACTAGAGTAGTTGGATTTTTTTCTCCTTTAAATGTCTTCTTTTCCACTGAACTTATTAAATCAATATGACAAAAAAACTTAAAGTGCTAATATTTTCCCCTTGCCATATACAGGGCTTGTAAACACAATGTGGAAATAACCATGTTGATTATATTAAATTGGGGGAAATGTCATGTTTTTATATGTTATACAGTAGCCTATGATTTATAAAGTAACCATGTTTTACAGCTGGCACAAAGCAGAAGGAATAACCAACTTCTGTTTAAAAAAAAATTAGAATCATGAAGTATCAAGTTGTTAAGTATGATTTGAGCTCAGGCCTGGACCCTGAACGGAACGTTACGATTTAGAAAGGTACTAAATCAGAGCAGGAAAAAAACACGTGCAATTATGAGGTGAATGTGTCATGCAAAATGATAATGCTTGGGAGGAAAACGTGTTCTGATCCCAGTTGCTCGCTTGTAACACTGTCCTCCATCTCTGAGCAGCTAACAATATAATGAGGATAAGGCAGGATTGAAAATAATATTTTTTTAAAGATTACATATTGGCACATTTTAAGTATGTCTTTAATTTCTTGAGCTATGATCAACAAACCATTAGCCCTGTCACATTTATATGGTATCCATTTTGTGGTGGATAGGCTGTGAATCCCAGTTACACTCTGGACAACAATATTCCATCTCCTGAGTGACACTGCCTTTTAAGTCTCTTCCACAACCTATTGGACATCTCTCACACGGAATCACCAATGCTCTACAACACTCTGTCACTGCTGTTAACTGTGCCTTACCTCAGGCTCTCCTATTCTCTCCACAAAGCATCCCATTGCTTTTCCAGTCAAACTGCCACTAGACCGTGAGCTGTAAAGCCCAAACGGCTCACTTTGTTTTGTACCAGAGTGACTGCAACAAGGAAGCAAAGGTGGACTTGACTAACTGAAGTCAAAATCAAGTGCTGTCTGCTTATTGCACCCGAAGCTGATTGTATTAAAACGGTATGGTGAAGTGGAATCTGAAATTCCTTAATCTCAACAACCAAAAACTCAATTAATTGATTGATTGATTGATTGAAATATGACACATCCATCTTTTATTTCTTGTGCTGCAAAAAAAAACATTTCTGTGATGCAAGGTATCTGTACACTGGAAATAAAGTTTGACAATAAAGCGCTGTGTGATGCAATGCTCTAATCACATTACATGACATTTGGCACTGACATGTTGACACTTTTCCTTTTATCAGAGGTTTGAGAGTTTGTTGGCTGCCACAGCATAAAAAAGCAATAGATTATCTTGCATGCATTGTGGTCTCTAGATATTTCTGCTGCTGTGAGTTCTAAAGCAGGCGTTGTGTTAAATGTACTACGGCCATTCATTGAACATGTTTTGGGAGTCAGAACCAATTCATTTTTTGGTTTCTTGCACGCTTTTCTAATCAATATTAACCTCAGGACTGAAGAGCATTTCCCTGCCAACCGTATTGCAGATCCAAACCTCTGTGTCAGTATGAGACAAATAAAGAGTGTGTGGCTGTGTCATTTCAAATGTGCGCAACTCTCAATTTAGAATTTCATTTCTGATTAATTCTGCCCCAGCAGCCACTAACAAGATCTCTTGCAAGACCTAGCTTTCCTGTAATCCACACATATGTTTCAGTCAAAGCCTTCAGTCAGAATTGTATCACCTTTAAAGACATGTGTGCACACTGATCTGTCAAACATGGCATGTATCCACTTTGTTTTCCTAACAATGTGTGCATGATTGAGGTGACAACGATGAGAGGTGGCGCAAACACATTTTTTAGCATAGATATGTCAGCTTCCTTACAACATTGACGCACTGAAAACGTGGCAGCAACGTACTGTCATCACACTCGCTTTGGGACTTCAACAATGATCCAGGGGCTGTTGCATGGTGATGTGCAGATGTCGCAGGCTCACATCACAAGTACTGCAGGCCTGAATATTCTCAGGAAATTCTCAGGAAAAAAACTAATCGCTCAGACTAGTTTTCATGGGTCAGCATGCTTTTTGAGAGGATGATTATTTTAGCAGATAGGTGCCACTGCAATGCTGTAGAGCAGATATCTTCAACAGGGGGTCCGCAGCCCCTAACGGGTCCTCAGAGTTAATGCAGGGGGGTCGCTTGATGTTTGATCATTTTTTTCAATATTTTTCTTTTCAATAATTAAAAAAAATAATTATACAAACATAATGTTATATGATGATTTACATTAACAGGAATCTAACACATTGTTAACAAAGCCTTTTTGCTAGAAAACAACAATATGTAAATTACACATTGAGAATAGGTTTACCATTATTTCAGACATTAAAAACCTGATGTATGTGAATATCAATTTCTATACATCCAGCTCCAGCAATTGAGAACTGCAAATCTATGTTCCCAAAAAATGAAAGACATTTGAAACAAGCTGATCTTTGAGAAACACTGACAACAAACTGGGTGCTTATTTTTGCACAAACTCTCTTTCACATATCAAAAATTTTGTCAATAGATCTAAAACTGGCCTGTTAAGATGCAGATCTGTCATTTCACCTCTCTTTCCGGCTCTCTGAGCGCTGTCCAAGGTGCTGACCGCGGGTCTGTTTGAATGTGCTCCACCGCAGAAGCTGACATCAGCCACGTACACTGCCACTACATGACTCTGTTAATGATTAAACAACTCACTAGCCTTGAAAGCCCTTAGGTACACACGAACAAGTAACATCTCACCTTCAACTTCATCTTCGGGCAGGTTCACCGGGGCGCTGTAGGAGAGGATGTCAGGGATGGTGCAGATCCCCCGGTACATCAACGTGGAGGTTACTGGATGCATCGGCATGACTGCGACCTTTGGCTGCCACCTACGCCCTCGTCATACAGAAATGTCTACAGAGATGATCCCAACTTCCCCCCACGGTCACCGAGGGAACAGAGACGCGAGCCCATTGATGGGGGAGAGGGGTGAGGTGGGAGACGGTGGATACCGCAGCGTGTCCGCCGAAATCTTGCTTTTGGTCAATGACTGAAAAGCAGGAACATGTACGGGGGTCTTACCTCATTGCCGTTTTATTCTTTGATTGAAACAACGTCCTGGTTAATACACTAAGTCACCAGATATAAAACTACCTCAGGCCGAGACAATGCGCACATTTAGACGCACATATCAACCAAGACAAGCTCCACATCTGAGGTAAGTAATGCAGGTTATTGGTCTATGGTCTTTACCGATCAATAGATTTACGGATTTGAAGGTTATCATTCCACAGGTTGTTTGTGTTTTTAGTCCCAGCGTTTGTCTGCAGCGAACAAATTCATGCATCCACTTGTTGGATTGGTGCGCTCTCTTGACGCACTCCGTCCACTAGATCCAGCCACATTCACATAATCCACCGAGATGACACTTAAGCGATTCATGTAAAAATAAGCAAGATCATTCTAAAAGTGTCGCTTGAAACCGTGGAGAGATGATGAGCGCATGTCCGGATCCTCAAAGACAACAATTTATCGCTCGCTCTTAATTGGTCATGGGTACGGGGGCGCGTTGCGATCCCGTTTTTCCATCTTCAGTGGAGGAGTGTTTTTGTGAAAGGAAGCTCTCTGTGCTTCTGATGTGTGGTCAGTCTCCTCTTTCTCTCCATTCTCACCCCCGTCACTCTGTCTTTTATACATACGTATGCACATACACATATGCAATCCCTTCCGCATAACACCCACCCACCCTCCATCCCTATTGTCTCTTTTTCTTTCATTTTTGTTCAATTACTTAAATTGTGGTTACTCACTGATATAAAAAAATACATAAAGTGTGATTCATGATCATGTATGGTACTGTATGGTAGATTTGCATCTATTGTGCCGAGCATAATAAAAACGAATTAAGCGGCATTTCCTTGAATTATAAACTAAAGAAGGCCAGGACCAAGCACTACTTATGCTTTTTAAGTTTTGCTACGACGGAAAACTGCATCTGCTGCTGCCGGTTTAGTTGGCTAGATTGCCATGACATGTAAAGTGGCGAGTATTTTATATTTTGTGAATGAGAAAGAAGAAAGGGGGGAAGTGAGTTTAAATTCTCTGTAACTTTCATCATCTCCAAATGTAAAATGCTTTGCTGTATCACTATCAGAGCGACATTTTGAAATAAACTGCTGAACCTTTCAGGCAGGCATGATATAGTAGGGCAATGTTGAATAAAACCACTTGAATTTTTGATCACCATGAACTATCTTCTTAGTAATCCCCTGAAATGTATCTCTCTTCTGGGAGAAATGTGCACATAAGGCAGGTTTCGAATATTTTTCTACAGATATTTTGCAAAGTTAGCAACTACCTGGTGAACACAGCAGATCATTTATTTAGCAGCTAAAAAGCCAGATATTTCACCCAGGAGTTGGGACGAACTAAAAACAGAGTTAAATATTGGATTTACATTTTCAGGTGGACAGCAACATGACTCCAAGGAATGATAATGTTGCTTCCTAACTGCTGTATGTGTAAATGAGCAACTGTTTGTTAAAAAGTTTGTAATGTCAACATAATAGTTAAAGAGATGCCAGTGTTTTGTTCATAACTATTTTTTGCTGCCCCTAAGTGGCCAACAATAATATGGGATTATCCATTCTCATCACACTTTAACATGGATGCCATTGCCTTTCAAAAAACACAACTAAGCAGTCAGTGAATAAACAGAAGCATGCAGGAAGGGTTGGTGCCCTACTGCAGGAACACAATTAGTTGTAATCTGAAATGTCTGAATTGGCCATATAACCCGTGAAATAAAATTGAAATGTTCTCACCTACACTGACTTGCAACATTGTCCATACATAGAAACACCCACTGTGCTGGTTGACCTTTTTCTAATGCTCAACAGAACACTGGTCAGTGAGACAGTGTGATCAGTGTTCAATACCAGCTGGCAGATCACCACCACCGCCACCACCCTTGTATCCTCGAAAGGCATGTGGCACCTTTCATTTCCCCCAAAACAGGCTACAGTAGCTAAAGCCCTCTCAACAGGATGAAACTTTGAAGGTCAGACCACTTTCAGAATCCAGTAGCTGCAGTGTTCAGACTCCAATGCGTCACTGGGCTCTTTTGTCACTGAAAGTGTTTAACGATTTCCCCCTGCTAGGCTAAGGTCTCTCAGATTCTGGTTATACACTTTCTGTGTTTGTGAGAGGTGAGCTGGTTGTCAGGCTTGCACCACATGGAAGCTTATCCTACCACCTCCGTGCCTTCTCACTGTGGTGTTTGGTCTCTGCTGTTACTGCAGAAGAGAGGATGTGTAAGATGGAAGGGTGTGTAGGGGAACTTGAGTTTAAGTGATACCTCAGTGATATACTTATTTATGGATTAGACATATATTTGAATGGGTAATGCTGAGATCTGAACAAATTGTCAACATTAACTCCACAGATGAAAGTCTGAATCAGCTGAAGTGGACATGAACATGTTCTTTTTTTAGTTCCAAAACTTCAATAATGAAGTTCAGCAGCAGAATCCAAGTGTTCTGAAGCCAATTTATGACACTGTGGATTCAAGAGTCCAATCTTTCTCTCATTAAGTCCTAGATTTCCTACATTCACTATGCATCCCCCTGCAGCAGTCTGGCAAAAGACTCTTGCTGCCTTAATCTGCTCATAAGATCCTCTTTTCAAGACTGAAAGTTATAAATGCAATAAGAAAACTCACTGTGTATTCAAGGGCTTAGTTAGTATCTGAACAATCACTTAAAAAGCTTCTCTGTCATTTATGAATGAGAAGTGGAGAACTACATGTGCTGCAGAACAAATCAACTGAGTCAGTTTGTAAGTGATTTTTGTAAAAGTATGCATTGTTGACAGTAATATCAAGACTGTCTTTTGATCGTAAGTGAGATTCTTAGCAGTACCATAAACCTGCATTATAAGATGTGTTGGTTACTTGGGGGCACTGCAGCAATCCCTACAGTAAGCAAACAAGCAGTCACAGTGCATTTAGTTATTTTGCCACCCATCCAATATCCACACCCCTTTTACTTTGATTTGGTGTCCACCAAGTCCTAAAGGAATACGTTTTGGCTCTTTAGTTTGCTAAAATGCTCAATTTTCATCACCTAGTTGTTAACTTTTTCTGCCATTTGGTGCTGAGCAGTAAGTGTTCAGTGGATTAGCCTTTAGTTTTTGGCAACAAGTGACCCCTTTAGAAAACAACGAATTTTTGTAATTGTTGTAAAAATAATGTTATACATATATAACATTATCAAAATGTTAGCTTGAATCTAATGTTAATTTGTCTTAATAGAATGGTTTATGCTAATGGTGATTTTTTTCAACATTTCAACAAAAATTTCAAAAAAAATTTCAACATTTACCCCATGAAAATTAAAAGGACACATGTTATTATTAAAATGATGTGTCTCATTTTATTACTAGTTACTGTTAGTCTGAATTAAATTAGCAGTACATGACGGGGTTGTACCTTCACACACCTCTGATTTCTAATAACGACTTGGCTTGAAAGATTTTAATATTGTCATTTTCATGTCAACTGACAGTATGTGGAAAAAATGGAAATCCTCACCCTCTTACTTAATTTTCTGCCTACATCTCATCCTCTGATGAGCAAAGAGGAAAAGGCTTGATGAGATTGTGAAAAGGACAAAGCACAGAAACCAGCCCAGGTTCGCACACAAGCTGCCTGATTGAATTGTTGCAGATTAAAGGGAAAGGGAGAAAAAAAACTGCTGTTTCATGTCAGGCTACCTGCCAGAAGTTATTACTTCTGAGGAATAACCATATTTCAAAATATATGAATGACAAAAATAAATAAACAAATAAATAAACAAAGCCACATGTGAAAAATCTGTTGACATTTTCTTCGTAATTTCTCTGGGATGAACGCTATACAGTCTAAAAGATGAGGGCTTGTTGCGTTGCTGCACTAAATAAACCTTTTTCAATTCTGACAACATCCTTGGCTACTGACCATCTTAAAGAATAAGTATTGAAGTGAATAATGGCCCATGCTGCAAGCCCAGTTAGATGCTCCCGGAGTATGAGCATGGAGCCACAGAGAGCTGGAGAGTGAAGGGGATAGATGGATGGTGATGGAGGAAAAAAGCTTTCTCTCTCTGTTTGGGAGAAACAGGAAAGACAAATGTGGTCATTTCACAAGCCCCTGAACAGACTTACGTCATTAAAGCTCAGCATTACAGCTAGTTAATGTTGTTAGTTGATGCATTTACAAAATGAAGGATGTTTTGGGAGTCTGAAATGCTGACAAAAGTCTGCCATTACTGATCAAGCTTTACCTTGGATCACTCTACCATCTAGCAATCCCATTACACATCGAGAAAACCTCTGTTGGGAGAGCAGACATCATCCCTCTTTTCAGATTATGATTCTCTCCTCCACCACACATGGCTGGCATGGTGCTGCCATTCTAAAAAGTGTCTGGCTGTGGGAAGAGGAGTTCCAGTCTGTGAGGGAGAGACGGATACGCCAGTGGGTGTATCCGTGCGGAATCCACCTCTGAATGAAGCTGCAGGATCAACATAAGCTGCACTGCAAGCCCAAACATGTACTCCCTAGGTGTTTTGGCTTGTGTTATAACCACAATACACCCCCCTTCTCTTTCCCTTCCTCCTTTGCTTGCTGGGCAGCCCCAAGTTGGACCTAGTTGAGGGTTTTCAGTGGAAGTCTGTGCCTGTTTGAAGTGCTGATTTGGTATTTGGGGAGCGTCCGCCGGGAAGATGTGTAGGAGGAAAAATTTAGAAGCAAAGTAAACCTCTTTATTTGGGGAAGAAACAAAATAGCAACCCCTGGCGGCAAACAGAGGCAGGCTGGTTCCTCCCTGTAGTATCTTCTTGATTTTCCAAATAAAAATCATGCACGCCTGTGTGGGAGCCTGAGACGTTGAGGGTGTTAAAGGTACGGCTGTGAGGGAAGGAAAAAAAAGAGAGGTTTGATCAGGCAGAATGGAAACATTTCTGTTTTGCCTCAATATTTTTGTCTGGAAAAGTATTGTTATAATGGGCATGCATCCTATGAAACACCCAAAGCACCTTGATTTTGCAGCGTGATGGCCCAATGTTTATCACTGCGGCCTCACAGCAAGAAGGTTCCAACCGTGGTAGTCAATTCAGTAAATTCAGTCCCAATTCAAGACGTTCTGTTCCTTGTATGTAGAGAGGCATGATTTAAAGGTGTGAGGGTTTGGATGGCAGTTAAACACAAAGCACTTTGATGAAAGAGACCTGAGCCTGTGGCCGTCCGTCACAGAGGTAGCATTCCCCTTTTCAATAGCAGTATTACCACAATCTTTAGGAACAATTTCACGATCTTAGGAACGTTGCCTGCATTTTGAATGGATAACATGCTCTGCATTTAGTTCCTAAATCTTTACATGCAGTGGGAACACAAATAGCAATGTACAAAAAATGACTTTAAGTTGCTAGTTTAGTTCCTAGTTACATTTTTGACTGGTTCCTAGAACTGTTTATTATCCACACCAAACATAGTGTATTTGCCATGACCATGATCTTTCCCTACATAAACTACAACAACAAAAAAGTGTTGTCATTGTATCATCTAATTTTTGCAGAATAATTCAATTTTGAAATTCTTGGATTAATCAGTGGTGTTATTGTGTATGTACTGCAGTGTAATCCAAGCAGAACAAATCATTTCACTCCCCTGAGGACATTTGTGCAGTTAAAGTAAAGTCTCTCTGACTGTAAAATAAAAAGAGCTGAAGTACCCAATTTAATCAACTTTTTATTCATTTTTGGTTATTGGACAAATGGCCACCTCAGCGTTACAGCTTAGTTGGGGGCAAATGAGCCCAAGCTCAACAGTGCTATTTGAGAAATTTTGAGGGCAACACTGTGCACATATCATACAGACCACTCATTACAATCAGAACCCCTGAGCCATTTCATGAAACGTAATGTTCCATTAAGAGTGCATCAATCAGATTTTAAATTATTTGGATGCCCATTAGTCCTTACAGAGCCACAGTACTGAGACCACTCCCGGTGAAATTATATTAAACAGACACAGGAGACATAATCTTTAAAAAAGCTGTCACACATTCTCCCTCAGCTTCTCCCACAAATCCCTGTGATGTCAGACTGACCGTGGTACCAGCAGCCAGAGGTGTCTGAACAGGAAACAGAAAAATACAAAAGAAAGGCTCCGGACTAAGAGCAGCATTCCTGGTAGTCGTTTTTGCCTTAAGCCTCTAGAGAGAAATGTAATGAACGCAAGCACCCAGCTCGCTTCCTTCCAGAATGTTAATGCCATCTCCCAAACATCAAAGTTGTGGAAACTAGGGTAAGAAAGCGGCGTCATGCTCACCTCCTGAGTGAGCTGCCAACTGTTTATGCACCTTTTCAACAGGAACTGTTTCGACACATCAAAAACCCCTGAGTCTGTTTTCCCTATCATGACCCAGAAATGAAAGACAACACTGAAGATAGTGGAAAGAGAAGCCACGAGGGAATGAACCCTTTTGAAAAAGTTAAGCAAACTTTCAACTTCAGTAAACGTGAGGTGAAATCTAATAAGATAACCATAACACTGGGGAAATCTGTCTTTAAACCAGTGTTCCTGAGGGCTAAACTTGTCCTGGTGGATGTCCTTAAACATTAAAAAACGCTCAAGTTTCTTAAATGGTCCTGGTGTATGTCATCTGTTTCGAATTTTGCATTGGTAGTTGTAGCTCCTTTACTTTAAATATTTGCATCCAAGTTAACCTGTACAAAAGGAAACCATACCATCATCCTGAGATTTTTCAATAAAATGTGACATTATTTCATAACATCCTTAGAGACACATTATAGACCTACAAATGTTCCTTCTTCTAACTTTAAGTGTTGCAAGTATCATTCAGCTATTGAATCACCTCCTCTATAAGGAAATGGGGGGGGGGGGGAGATGCAAACGTCTTCCTGAATAAAATCAATTATTCACAGTCATCTCTAGGGATGTGCAGTTTCCTAAGATCATTCGAGGTGTGTGCGTGTGTGCATGCATGCAAGCGTGTGTGAGTACGTGGTTCAAGCTAAACCCTTTAGCATAACGGGAGTAACATTCAGGATGAAGTGTGTAACTGGGAAAACCCTCTCTGCCAACTGCCGCCTCCTCCATGACTTAACCCCTCTGAGAAAATGGGCCTTTCAGACAGGTCTGCAACAGCAGATAGGAAAAGGTTACAGTGTCTCTTAGTAGTGCAGAGTCTTGCTGACTCTCCCACTGCTGAGAAGTTGTGAATGTTTTATAAAGAAAGGACGTGCACAGTTCCTCTGCTTCCTTTTGTGACTGGAACTGTTCTGTTAGCCTGTGTGTGTGTGTGTGTGTGTGTGTGTGTGTGTGTGTGTGTGTGTGTGTGTGTGTGTGTGTGTGTGTGTGTGTGTGTGTGTGTGTGTGTGTGTGTGTGTGTGTGTGTGTGTGTGTCTGTGTGTGTGTGCGTGCATGCGTGTTTGCGTGTGCGTATGTGTGAGTGCGTCTGTTCTGTACCTCATCCTTCTTTTCGTTTCCATTTTCCTCTTTTTTCTTCTCGTCTTTACTTTAAGCCAACACCAGGAACTATTAGCACGTACCCAATAGCAGGTAATGTGAGAATGTAAGATGATGAGAGCACCTGATCTACAGAATTTTTCCAGCAAAATACACAGCATTTATTTCTAGTGTGATGCTTTTTTTTATCACAGTATTACTACCCTTACAGCTGGCAGAAAATAAGGTACATTCCCACCTTTGTATGGGCCTTGTCCTAGAAATTCTGTAACATTAGTCAATTTTTACATTAGTCACAAAGCTTAATTTCTCACTATTGCCTAATTAAAAAACAAAAGGTTTACATTGTATGTATTCAGAATAACGATAAGACAAAGGAGAGGCAAACACACGTTATAGATATTGAGGAAACTGACATTGAAAATGTTTCCATGTCTTTGTCAGAAATGTAGCCCATGTTAGACATGTCCATGAGGTACATTCCAGGTTAATTAGCAGCAACATAGATCTAGCAAATTAATTGAAATTGATATGGTGAATAAAACACATGAATAAATGTCCTTTCGTTTTGACCACACAGACTCAAAATCAGATTAAGGTTGTGTTATCTTCTAGGCAGCATGCTAACATATAGCTACCTAAAGGCTATAGTTTGTAAATTGTCTTTTTATCCTGCAAACATAAAATGAGATTGAGGTTACGTTAGCTTCCATGAAGCATGCTAACCGATACCTACAGTACCTTTTAGAATAAGACTGGTTGTGAGTTGTCTTGTGACTCTGCAGTATCCAAACAAGGTCCCGTTAGCTTCTAGGCTAATAAGCTCGGCCTAATTGTCTTTTGACTGTGCGAGCTCCATATGCCAGCCTCGTGAGACTAAGGTTATGTTAGCTTGTAGGTAGCATTCTAACAATGTCTAACTTAAGTACACCCTCTGCAGCTTGATCTCAGTAATTGTATTCATAAAGAAAATAGCATTGTCAGTGACTAGCTATCTGGCTAAATAAAAATTTTTTTGACTAATAATGTTCAGTATGATATCTAATAAAAGTCCAGTGCTGCTTCTTTTTAAGAAATAGTTGGCTATTGTAGCAAGCTGGGAGCACTTGATTCACAATATTATTATGATTCACTCTTCAAAATATGTGTTCATTTACAGTGTAAGCCAGCGGTTGATCAGTCAGTAAGGTCTGACAGCCACACACATTCACTAGTGTTTGTTTGCTGTCAAAAGCTCCTCTCCACTTCACTGCACTGTGTTTCTTCCTGAATACCCAACAAGTGATGCTCTATTTTCCGCTTCCTGTGTCAGTAGCGTAACGGTACATTAATACATTGCTGGCTGACCCAGTGGTTTATCTTAGGAAATGGAAATCTGAATGCTCACCTTCCACGCATTCTTCTTTAACGGTCTTTTTTTAGCATGTTCACTCTGTCATGTAGATCTCCATGACCATGACAAGAGAAATGGAAAAGAAGTCAGGTATTGTAGCAGATGTCAGTTTCACTACGAACGTATTACGCAGCGAGAATCCAATGCCATGACTTTGTTGCATCATTCATTTTTCATTCATGAATCTGGTCATTTTCCACAATGTCTTGGTTAATGATATTCATGATGGAAGTGATAAGATAATTAACCATCTGATTAATTTTAAATGTCAGTTTTATTAGGGTGACCATACTTTGATTTCCAAAAAAGAGGACAATCGGCCCAGCCTCGAGACAAAAAATTCCGACAGGCTTCTCGGAGGTTAATGAACATGCTTTATTATGCCTCAATGGTACAAAAATAACTTATGTAATAAAATAAAATATGCAACAAACTGCAACAAAATAATAGCTCTTTTCAAATAAATAAATAACTATGAAATAATGTTCTAAATATAACCTATTCTGTGTCAGCTTCAAAATCCAGCTTCAACTAAATAGCTCTTAAAACCTTTTCAGTGTAATAAGATAAGGTTTTTTGGTGTCCATGTGAGCTTTGAGATCCCAAGCACCTTTATTAGACACTGAAACAAATATGCTAGCTTTGCACACAGTGCACTCCGGGACATGGAAAGTTTTTCTTGCAGTTCAACTGTGAAGCTGCATTTATGCTTTGACTCCGCTGTCTGATCTGCTCCCTGTATGCACGTGTTGCAGAGCCGCCTACAAGGCACCCTCTCAAGAATTACGTCAAGCAACAAACTTCCGTAGTATTGTATGCAAAGCGCCAGTAAATTTAATTACATGCTTAATGGTCCCATGAAAAACAATGAAAACCAAACATTTTCATGAATTTATAAACCCACCCCCCGGAAATGTACAGGGAAAAGAGGACGTTTGGTCATCCTAGTTTTATCATGTTTTGTATGAATTAGGCATTCATCGGTCCACACAGATTTGATGATTGTTGTTCTTTTCAAATATTCTGCATTTCCACTTAGAGTTTTATATGCGCTAATTGAAAGTGAAAATATAACAGGTAATTATTGCAGTTGTGACAGATGAATGAGTGTGGCCCCGAATTTTCAGGGAGCCCTTCAGACGCCACATGTGCAGAGACACTGTTGATGGATAGACTTCTAACAAAGCAGCAGTTCAATGGAGCCACTCAATAGGTCCTGTCTATCAATGTGCCCCTCCTCACTCCCCAAACTTCCCTTCACAACACCATTTCTCCCAGGTAACAGCTTGTGGTCAATACTCCCCCACTGTGAAAGACTCTATTTTACTGTGACACATTGATTACATTAATGAAAAAATTACATCAATGTATTGACTTTAAAAAAATGTTCTGCTTGTGAGGAAAGTTTTTTTTGGTGTTGCTGAATTTGTACATTACATTAAAGGTAAAAGGCAATGGGGAACAAAACCATTTTTTTAAACAATAGTGAAAGCGATCGTCAAACATGTCAAATACCGATGCTTGGTCAGTGGCTTTAAGTGTCAGACACCAACCACAAGTCTAATTCTGTCTATAACTACAATATAGCTAATGATCACCTTACACAAAGAGACTGAGACGCAGGGAGCGCGCCCCAACTCTAGCGAGACTCGATTTTATTAGAATATTGGAAATGTGTCTGCCACAATGTCATCTGTTGAAAAGTGATTTGATGAAGGGCTGCAGTTTGAGCTGTTTTTATTCGACACTTTCAGAAGCACAGATTTCCATGAAAGACGTCTGACACAAGATCATTTAGACATTTCTTGGACAGTAATGGTGACAGTAAATTAGACAGTAAGTAAGACTTGTATAGCAGTTGAAGGATTCTATACCCTCTTTTGAATTAGTGAGAATTCCAAGATGGGCTTTCTATTTAAATAACGTATTTATTCATAAATATTGAAATGCTTTGAGAAAAGAAAAGAAAAGAAAAACAACAATATGTTGTGGAATTGATACACAAGCTCATCTTTTTGAGAGAAGGATTAAGAGTGTGCGAGTCGATGAAGGGTCCACATGACCGTGGGCCGTTATCTAAAGCGGCTTTACTGGAGTTTTGATGAGCGAGAATGATAACAGAGCAAGATCAGTGCCAGCATGAGCAAGGTCAGCAAAATACTAACTGACAGTCACATCACCCAAAGCCAAGCTGGAGATCAAAGACAAACAAAAAACATCTTTCCCAAGGGCAAATTTGTTTTTCTCTGAACAGATAAATTGCTCCTGTTTGCAGTCTGCTCATTATTATGTTATTATTATTATTATTACTATTACTTTATTTTTTTAAATAGTTTTAATTGTTCATTGAAGAATTTATTAGGTCATATGTATGTATAAATATACATATACATATACATATAATGTGTGACCAAATTTTCACAAAACAATACCAATTAAAGGAGCCCTTCTTTTTTACTTCTTTATAGTGTTTGACATTCAGTATTACTGTACCTTATATATAGAAGTTCACAAAATTTGTGACATGTGTTACTTTCTCTGCAGAGGGTTATGAACTGTGAAACAGAACAGGTCAGATGTAGCGGAAGAGGGAACTGCTTTTGTAGATGCATTAGCACCAGATAAGCTCTAGTCTGAATTCATGCAGTAACACAAATGTACACTAGATGCACCCACTCTTGGGCACACATTCTCTCTCTCTCTC